>NC_042968.1:6977484-7326621 GCF_901001165.1 Salmo trutta | reverse complement strand
GAGTGGTAGAGAGAGAGAGAGCGGTAGAGAGAGAGAGAGAGAGAGAGAGAGAGAGAGAGAGAGAGAGAGAGAGGTAGAGAGAGAGAGAGAGTGGTAGAGAGAGAGAGAGAGAGAGAATAAGAAACAGGGAACCTAGTGACACCAAAACAGAGTTGTAAATGCCCTCTGGATAAAATGTATGTGTGACCTCATTAAGAACCCAGTCGATCCTCACGCTCCCACAAAACATTATTGTACAGGCCCTCCAGTGCCACTGTTTTATCCTCTGTTGTTCCCTTTCTCTTGCGCTCTCTCTCTCTTTTCGCTCTTCTCTTCTCAATTCCATTCTTCCCTCCAGGGTTTAAAAAAAACCAGAATAATTGCAGGGTCTTTATAATCAAGAAACATGAGGACATGCTGGAAACCGTATGTGTGTTGAGTGTGTGTCTACCCATTGGGTGTGTGTGTTCATATTAGTATGTTATGTGTGTGTGTGTTCATATTAGTATGTTATGTGTGTGTGTTCATATTAGTATGTTATGTGTGTGTGTTATGTTTTCCTGGTATAAAGTTACTTTAGTGTTATTAATTGTGGACTGGGACATGTATAGCTGCACACTGTTTTAAGTTGCCCTATGTTGAGACGACTACACTTACACACTGTGTCACTTGACCTGGAAATGTAGCTATTGTGTAACCGCCCTCACACACACAAGGATAAGTCAGTCATTTCATAGATCGCCAGATTCAAGAGGAACTCTCTTTGAGTGGAACTGAATGAGACTTTCAGGACAGTTTTCCTACCGTTACGTAGGCGGGGCACCACCACCTTTTTTATTTAGGCCTTTTGCGCCCCTCCCGGAAAATAATCTAGGGAAAACACCTCTCACGCGTAGACCTTCTTCCTGGTCTCTTCTATGACATCTCTATCTGGTCCTAGCCTTCTAGCCTGTAGACAGGAAACCACCGAATTCAAATGGAACACTGTTACATGCAGGAAACGCTCTTGCTGCATTGCGTCTGGACTTTGATGTAAGATCAGAGACGGAGTCATTAGTCAATAGGATGACACCCTATCCCATCATAACCCTGTACTGTGTGGAGGCTAGACGTGCCTGCGCCTGCGCACACACACTAACACACACACACACTAACACACACAGTAACCCGCCGTGTGTGGTAGGATTCTCTTTATAGGGCTGTTATTAGGACTTTCACCACCGTGGCGGCTGGTCGAGTCAGGACAAGTGAGAGGGGGTGGATAATGGTAGGGCGACTGGTGGATGGAGCAAGGTGGTTGGTGGAAGAAGGGATTTGCATCTCAGGGGAAATTGTCGGGGCTCAAATGTGTTATGACGTGCGGTAGTTTTTCTAGATTAGAGATCGCTCGTATTTTTTTCCCCTTTCGTTTGGTCACGAACATGGGTGCAAGTGTGTCTGACGTGTGTTTACAACAACACCTTTATGTAGTGTGTGTTGTTATGTACAGTACTGAGGCCTCATCCCTCTTATGTCCTGTGGCCTTTGTCTCTGCAGTTCACGGCTCCTCCCTGTCTCTGGTCTCCAGTACCTCCTCTATCTACTCTACGGTGAGTCCGAATGAATTTTCCTAGATTTAAATATCGCTCCTAATGCCCAAATGGCAGAGCTGCCACCGCTCCACTAGTTTACTGCTTTACTGTATACGTAGCTATACGTTTGTTCACGTTGATTAATATGTACCGTATATGTTTATTCAGGAGTTGTAGTAGTCAATGTTTAATACCACATGAATACCTCATATAATGACCCCCAACTCACTAACCAGGCCAGTTGTTAAAGGTAGAAAGTCACCAGAGTCCTTTTTAAATGAGACAGAGGAGTAGGATAGAGTTTCTGCTTGACACTGATCTAATGTCAGTTTTGTCTTTCTCTTCCTAATGGTTCATGTTAGGATTTAGGCTACGGTAAGTTGATCCTAGATCTGTGCTTAGGGGCAACTTTTCTCCTTTACCTGAGATAGAGGCGTGGCTGCTCTTACTCAGATCCGGGGCCATTCACGCCCACACACAGCCCAGCCAATCAGTAAAATGTTTTTTCCTATTAGGGTGGCCCCTCCCCTCCCCATGGCCAGGTACACTCCCCGAAGCAGGTGTCGAGGCAGGGTCTGTGCGTAGAAAGAGTGAGAAAGAAAGGAGAAGAAGAGCGACTGAGCTCTCGGACGAGTTGGAACTGCAGAGCAGATCTGTGGCAGGTCACTCAGGAGAGAGAGATTTACAAAAGGAGGGTAAAGAGAAAAGAAGATTTAGGAGTTACAGAAGCGATCAAGATGATGGCCGCTTTAGCCATGACAGGAGCGGTCACAGCTTGGGACGTCCGCACGGTAGGGACGGGATGGAGGAAGAGGAGAGGAGGATATTCCAGATTGGGGATTTTTCTTTTCAACAACCGTTTTGAGATGATTTTTTAAAAATGAAAATAACGACGATTCAGTGGAAAGGATGATGATGATGATGATGATGATGATGATGATGATGATGATGATTCTTTAGCAATTGTAGCTCCATCGTGTTTTTTGATCAACTGGTATTGACTTGGGGTCACAGCAAGACCTGTCAGTTTTGTTTTGTCTGGGATGAATATATGAGAGAGGTCTGTTTGTGTGTCTTAGATTGTTTGGCTATGCCTCTGATTTACGCTTTAACCCTAACCATGAGGATGGAAATGCTGAACTGAGCTTAGATCAGTGTCTAGGAGGCAACTGTTTGTGTGTGTAGACGCTGTGTTGACAGGCTGTACTTTGTCACCGCCCCCTCAAACTTGCGTGAGAGTGGAACAAAGCGCATATACACACACACAGCTTTGTTTTTGTGAATTTTCTGGACTTTTTTTTCCAATTAAAAAAAAATCGTATTTTCACTAACCCCTAAACCTTAATCTAACCTTAACCCCAAACCCCTAACCTTAACACTAAGCCTAACCCTTAAGCCTAAAATAGCGTTTTAACAAATTCAGGACATGATAAATGTGTGTTCTTGTTTTCCTTCCTTGTCAGAACATCCTGGTGACTTGTCAGGACGTTCTTGTGACTTGTCAAGACGTTCAGGTGACTTGTCAGGACGTTCTGGTGACTTGTCAGGACGTTCTGGTGACTTGTCAGGACGTTCTGGTGACTTGTCAGGACGTTCTTGTGACCTGTCAGGACGTTCAGGTGACTTGTCAGGACGTTCAGGTGACTTGTCAGGACGTTCTGGTGACTTGTCAGGACGTTCAGGTGACTTGTCAGGACGTTCTGGTGACTTGTCAGGACGTTCTGGTGACTTGTCAGGACGTTCTGGTGACTTGTCAGGACGTTCTGGTGACTTGTCAGGACGTTCAGGTGACTTGTCAGGACGTTCTGGTGACTTGTCAGGACGTTCAGGTGACTTGTCAGGACGTTCTGGTGACTTGTCAGGACGTTCTGGTGACTTGTCAGGACGTTCAGGTGACTTGTCAGGGCGTTCAGGTGACTTGTCAGGGCGTTCAGGTGACTTGTCAGGGCGTTCTGGTGACTTGTCAGGGCGTTCAGGTGACTTGTCAGGACGTTCTGGTGACTTGTCAGGACGTTCTGGTCCTGATAAAGTTGGAAGACGTACACACACACACACCATTATTAGCTCTAACAAGCAAACCTGTCAGAGCAGCTCTTAACACATTACAGCGCCAGACACAGGCGGGACCAGGGGAAAAAACCATTATTAATTGAGGTTTGTTATGTCACAATAACACGGCCACCACTAGTTCCTTTATTTGGGTTGACATCAGGGCCTACATAGCAACCGCACACACACTGCACAGCAAATCACAGGGAGACAATACGGAGATATGTAGGAGCAGAATAGGGTAGAATGTTGTTTTGGTTTGAAAATGTAGACTGTCTCTCTGTGTGGAGACTGACCTGTAAAGGGGGGTATTGTGTGTTATACTGTTTGTGATGGGTTGGTCTGTGTGTATGGGGTTTACATGCATGTATGCCTTTGTGTATGTACACAGTATATACTGTATGCGTGCAAGTGTGTGTGGGCATGAGGCCATATATGTCTGCTTGTGTGTATGTGGTTTCACCTGTGTTACCATTGTTCAGAGTAGGGTGTAGGGAGACAATACCTCTCAGCAGAAAGACACACTCTGCCCCCTCCCACCAACGCACTCGAAACGCCTCCAGGAGCATAGATCTCTGCTTTCCAGACCCAATACACCAGACATCTCTAATCACCATGTTTCTGTAACTTAGAAATCCTCCGGGAGTTTGAACTAGAGAAAATATACAGAGCCTGAAGACAGTGTTCTGGAGCCATGCTGGGCTGGTGTAGGCTGGTGTAGGCTGGTGTAGGCTGGTGTAGTCTGTTAGCCCCAGGTGCTGTAGAAGTATATCAATTATCAACCCTCCCTCCTCCCTTTCAGGCCTGGCTTGAATAATGCCGCTTTCTTTCTTTCAATCCATAGATCATCTAATCATTCTCTCATTTTGTTTTCACAGACTGAAGAGAAATCCCAGTCAGAGGTAACACTTGAACTCCCTTTCACCTTCTTTGTAAAGAAATGCACTTTCTTCATTCTCTCTTTCTTGTTGCTTTATCTCTCTCTCCCTCTCCCCCGCTCCCTCTCCCCCTCCCCCTCTCTCCCTGTCTCTCGTTCTCTTTCTCTTTCCCTCTCTCTCTCGGTCGCTCTTGTTCTCTCTCTCTTATTCTTGTCTCTGTATTCATATGATATGTTGGAACATGGGGTGTATTCAGTATTGTGTCTAGTTACACATGTCTGTTGTGGGTGGCCATTGTGACAATAATCCCTTGTTCCAGACACCTGTGTACACCTGTGTGCTCCTTTATGAAGCCATGACACGATGCTTCCTTTCCCTAACCCCTTTCTATCAGAGAGTAGATCAGGGAGTTTTCCCTTGTATTGTCACACCTACACAACTTTCTCAGCCTGTCAAACCTTCACAGCCCGTTGTGTGTTTTGGTGATGGTGTGCTTTGTTGATGTGGGTTTTGATGCGTGTTTTATTTTTAGATCCGTAAGCTGCGTAGAGAGCTGGATGCCTCCCAGGAAAAAGTCTCGGCACTGACGACACAGCTGAGTGCTAATGTAAGTACAACAGGAGGGGAAACCGAGATACACACACAGATATGGAAACATACGCCTACACAAACGTGCAGAGACGGATGTGTAAACACTAGGGCTGTTGCGGTGAATTCCGCCACACCGGCAGTCATGACTCATGGCCGCAGTCAAATCTCACGTGACCGTTGAGACACGGTAATCTCCTCCTATGGTCTTTGTACAACAATGGCGCTGATGCGTTGGTAGTACCCAATTCGCTAATGACCGTCAGGTCGCTAATGGCCTGGTACTCGGGGCTCTATTGTCCCTCTAACCACTCTGATATCAATGCAAATGCAATCTAAAATCACTTATCTTCAAAACAGTATTGTGCTTTTAAACCTCACTGTAACACGGAACCCAAACTGGCGTGCGCCATCGTGCATAACTGTATTTTGTCCCCCCACACCAAACGCGATCACGACACGCAGGTTAAAATATCAAAGCAAACTGAACCAATGTCATTAATTTGGGGACAGGTCGAAAAGCATTAAACATGTATGGCAATTTAGCTAGTTAGCTTGCACTTGCTAGCTAATTTGTCCTATTTAGCTAGCTTGCTGTTGCTAGCTAATTTGTCCTGGGATATAAACATTGAGTTGTTATTTTACCTGAAATGCACAAGGTCCTCTACTCCACCAATTGATCCACACATAAAACGGCCAACCGAATCGTTTCTAGTCTCTCTCCTCCTTCCAGGATTTTTCATCTTTGAACTTATATTGGGATCACATCTAAACTTTCATACTATTACCACGACAACTGGCAAAACAGTTCGTCTTTCAATCACCCACGTGGGTATAACCAATGAGGAGATGGCACGTGGGTACCTGCTTCTATAAACCAATGAGGAGATGGGAGAGGCAGGACTTGCAGCGCGATCTGCGTCAGAAATAGAAAGGAGTTCTATTTTAGCTCTTGGCATCACAGACGCTCGTTTGCAATAATTGAATAACAAGGATTTCTAAATTTATTTTGCGACGCTCACGCACGCGACGTGTCCAGTCTGGTCAGCATGTTAGGCTACATTGTTTGACCTCACTGTGATCGATCAATTTTAGGAAAGAAGTTCAACAACAGGTTGAAACTGAGTGGAAAGCATAGTTGTTGTGGATCTTGTTTCAAAGCCAAATCAAATCACATTTTATTGGTCACATATATATGGTTAGCAGATGTTAATGTGTGTGTAGCGAAATGCTTGTGCTTCTAGTTCCGACAGTGCAGTAATATCTAACAAGTAATCTAACAATTCCACAACAACTACCTAATACACACAAATCTAAAGGGATGGAATAAGAATATGTACATATAAATATATGGATGAGTGATGACCGAGCGGCATAGGCAAGATGCAATACATGGTATAAAATACAGTATAAACATATGAGATGAGTAATGTAAGATCTGTAAACATGAATAAAGTGGTATTTTTTAAAGTGACTAGTGATCTGTTTATTAAGTGGCTAATGATTTGAGTCTCTATGTAGGCAGCAGCCTCTCTGTGTTAGTGATTGCTGTTTAACAGTCTGATGGCCTTGAGATAGAAGCTGTTTTTCAGTCTCTCGGTCCCAGCTTTGATGCACCTGTACTGGCCTCGTCTTCTGGATGGTAGCGGGGTGAACAGGCAGTGACTCGGGTGTTTGTTGTCCTTGATGATCTATTTGGCCTTCCTGTGACATCGGGTGCTGTAGGTGTCCTGGAGGGCAGGTAGTTTTTGCCCCCGGTGATGCGTTGTGCAGACCGCACCACCCTCTGGAAAGCCTTGCGGTTGAGGGCGGTGCAGTTGCCGTACCAGGCGGTGATATGGCCCGACAGGATGCTCTCAATTGTGCATCTGTAAAAGTGTGTGAGGGTTTTGGGTGACAAGCCACATTTCTTCAGCCTCCTGAAGTTGAAGAGGCGCTGTTGCGCCTTCTTCACCACACTGTCTGTGTGGGAGGACCATTTGTCCGTGCTGTGGACTCCGAGGAACTTACAACTTTCCACCTTCTCCACTACTGTCCCGTCGATGTGGATAGGGGGGTGCTCCCTCTGCTGTTTCCTGAAGTCCATTATCATCTCCTTTGTTTCATTGATGTTGAGTGAGAGGTTGTTTGCCCTCACCTCCTCCCTGTAGGCTGTCTCGTCGTTGTTGGTAATCAAGCCCACTAGTGTTGTCTGCAAACTTGATGATTGAGTTGGAGGCGTGCATGGCCACACAGTCATGGGTGAACAGGGAGTACAGGAAGGAGCTGAGCACGCACCTTTGTGGGGCCCCAGTGTTGAGGATCAGCAAAGTGTAGATGTTGTTTCCTACCTTCACCACCTGGGGGCGGCCGTCAGAAAGTCCAGGACCTAATTGCACAGGGTGGGGTTGAGAACCAGGGCCTCAAGCTTAATGATGAGCTTGGAGGGTACTATGGTGGTGAATGCGGAGCTGTAGTCAATGAACAGCATTCTTACATACCTATTCCTCTTGTCCAGATGGGATAGGGCACTGGGATGGCGATTGCATCTTCTGTGGACCTGTTGGAGCGGTATGCAAACTGAAGTGGGTCTAGGGTGGCAGGTAAGGTGGAGGTGATATGATCCTTGACTAGTCTCTCAAAGCACTTCATGATGACAGAAGTGAGTGCAATGGGGCGATAGTCATTTAGTTCAGTTACCTTTGCCTTCTTGGGTACAGGAACAATGGTGGCCGTCTTGAAGCATGTGGGGACAGCAGACTGGGATAGGGAGCGATTGAATATGTCCGTAAACACACCAGCCAGCTGGTCTGCGCGTGCTCTGAGTACGTGGCTAGGGATGCCGTCTGGTCCGGCAGCCTTGCGAGGGTTAACACAAGGAAATCGACAGCACTTTCTAAGGTGATGATTATTTCAACGCATTTAAGATGTCACATGTACAACACATAGCCTAATAGCCTACCACATATTACGCACGGCCGGAAAATTTTAATAAATTATACATTTTTTAAACATATTTTAGATGTCTTTGGTACATAATTGGTCTACTCCAAAATTAAACAAATTCTATTAGTCTACTTTGAGTGTGGACTGTATTATTATGCATACTGGATGGACTGGTTACCTTTTGCTACGCTCCAAACTTTATATCCATGAGTCTGGGAGAGAACGTATAGGCCTAGGCGATGCTGTTGGTTCATTGATTGATCGTGCAGGGTTGCTTATAGAGTAGAGTTAGCCTACAATTATGGTGTATTTGTATTTGATTTTGAATAGCCTAGTAATAAGGCATTTTTTCGATTTTCATAATTAATAGGCTGCCACATTACCTTTTAGCTACAGAATATGATGGTTAACACTAAAAAGAGGAGGATCACAGCTTTCTACTGCTGCTGTGTTTATTTTTCAGCTGCTAATATGAAGCACCTTTCTCTGATGTAAAACCTGAGTAGTCTACCCAGCGTGATTGAAACTGTGGGAAAGCTCAGCCTCCATTCACCATTCGAGGACATGTATTTTTTCCCCCCTGCCCTTGCTCCTGTCCATTTTTTTTTTATTTTTGTTTTATTTCACCTTTATTTAACCAGGTAGGCAAGTTGAGAACAAGTTGTCATTTACAATTGCGACCTGGCCAAGATAAAGCAAAGCAGTTCGACAACATACAACAACACAGAGTTACACATGGAGTAAACAACATACAGTCAATAATACAGTAGAAAAAAAAAAATAAGACTATATACAATGTGAGCAAATGATGTGAGATAAGGGAGGTAAGAGCAAAAAAAAAATGCCATGTTGGCAAAATAAATAAAGTATAGCAAGAAAAACAATGGAATGGTAGATTTGTAGTTTGAAGAAAGTTCAAAGTTCAAATATAAATAATATGGTGCAAAGGAGCAAAATAAATAAATACAGTAGGGGAAGAGGTAGTAGTTTGGGCTAAATTATAGATGGGCTATGTACAGGTGCAGCGATCTGTGAGCTGCTCTGACAGCTGGTGCTTAAAGCTAGTGAGGGAGATAAGTGTTTCCAATTTCAGAGATTTTTGTAGTTCGTTCCAGTCGTTGGCAGCAGAGAACTGGAAGGAGAGACGACCAAAGGAGGAGTTGGCTTTAGGGGTGACCAGAGAGATATACCTGCTGGAGCGCGTGCTACAGGTGGGTGCTGCTATGGTGACCAGTGAGCGGAGATAAGGGGGGACTTTACCTAGCAGGGTCTTGTAGATGACCCGGAGCCAATGCGTCTGGCGACGATTATGAAGCGAAGGCCAGCCAACGAGAGCATACAGATCGCAGTGGTGGGTTGTATATGGGGCTTTGGCGACAAAACGGATGGCACTGTGATAGACTGCATCCAGCCTGTTGAGTAGGGCATTGGAGGCTATTCTGTAAATGACATCGCCGAAGTCGAGGATTGGCAGGATGGTCAGTTTTACGAAGGTATGTTTGGCAGCATGAGTGAAGGATGCTTTGTTGCGAAATAGGAAGCCAATTCTAGATTTCACTTTGGATTGGAGATGATTGATGTGAGTCTGGAAGGAGAGTTTACATTTGATAATAGCCTATTCGAAATCTTAGTAAAGACAAGATTAAATTGAGAATAGTGAGAGCATTATCACTCGATAAGAGAAGCGCGTGAGGCAAGGAAAAGAGCACAAGCTGTTTTTGTGACTTTTTCCAAATCGCTAATATAGTTAGATGTATTCTCATTAATGGCCTCTAACATGCCCGGGGCCCACTCTGGGTCCCAACCCATTGTTTAAGAAACCCCCGAGCTAGCTGACTATTTGTAGTAGATGATGATTCTATTGGTTTGGTACTGTGTGTGAGTTGTGGTATAAAATGGACCAGAGTGATTGGGTTTCAGGCGAGGCCATTGTGGCTGTGTTAACTGTCAATATACGTTCGATGAGAGCTTTTCTCACGTTGCTCAAAGCCAGTCTTATATTCTATGTTCAGGTGCAGTATCTCAACTCATAGTTGTTCAAGGTCTCTGCCTCTGCCTCTCTTTTTATCACAATTAGGAGCAGTCTATCATCAACCAGATACCACCTCTCTGTCTCCTCACTGACTCTCCGTCCCTCGCATTCCCCTTCAACCCTCCACGCTCTCTCTCTCCACCCACCCAGACACTCTGTCTTAGCTCTTAGACCCTGGAGAGAATAGACACGGTTAGTGTGTGTGTGTGTGTGTGTGTGTGTGTGTGTAGGTGGAGGGGTGGGGGGGGGGGAAGAGGTACTCAAAGAGCCACACAGTCAATGCTGAAGCTTTAGCATTGTTAGCATCCAGCCTCCCTAGCCATGACGTCAAGCAGACCATACCCCAGAGTGAGGGCACAGAGGGCATCTGGCTCCCCCTGAACCACTACCCTTCCAGGAGGAGTAGCCCTCCGGATCAGCCCCTCAGAGGGGGACTGGGTACCCCGTCGACCAAAGCTGTAGTGTGGACACATCTATCACAGAGGCGTGAGAGGATTTAAGCCAGATTTAGAGGATTTCTGGTGCTGCCTTTTGAGACTTTTTAAGAAGTTGTGAATCCAACAGAGTTGGCTATCGTGATATGTAGCATTTGCTGTTTTTCGCTTTTTGCTTTGACTGCTAGTTTTTAATTGGAATGTAGGCTAATCGATGTGCTCAATTAGCTGTTGGCTTTGAGATGAGAGAACTGCTGTTATTCGGTAACTTGGCTTGGATTCCTGCCAGTTGCTCTTGCCTTGTCTACTACTAGTTCTGTCCTTGGAGCAGGTCCTCTGGGAGTACAGCTACTGTTGCTCTCATCACTCTCGTGCTTTGACCGTAACCGCTACTGAAGGATCTTTGGCCGTTCAAGCTAAGTTGAACTATAATATCACCTCTTTGACATTATTCTAACCTGTGTTATATCCCTGTGCAGGCTCACCTGGTGGCAGCGTTTGAACAGAGCCTGGGTAACATGACCATCAGACTGAAGAGTCTCAGTATGACCGCTGAGCACAAGGTGAGGCATTTTCATAGCACAACGTTACGTCATTTAAGGCACAGGTGAATTATGTTTGTCTCGGCCCAAGGGAAACCAAAATATGCAAATACGATCATGCGTATGGATTTTAGATATGCGACTGTATACGTGTTTTCCTTGAAGGACTGTGAGCTGAACGAGCTGAGGAAGAACATTGAGCTGCTGAAGAAGCAGAACAACGTGGCCCAGGCTGCCATCAACGGAGTCATCAACACACCTGAACTCACCTGCAAACAGAACAGGACAGGTAAGGAGAACCGAACCAAAGCCATAGCAATATCTCCAACAACCTCTAACAGTGTCTTAGAGGTACAGTAGACTCTGAGAAATGACGTTTCCGCGAGCAGCACCGCAAAAGCACTATATATACAAAGGTATGTGGACACCCCTTCAAATGAGTGGATTTGGCTATTTCAGCCGCACCCGCTGCTGACCGGTGTATAAAATCGAGCACACCGCCATGCAATCTCCATAGACAAACATTGGCAGTAGAATGGTCTGTACTGAAGAGCTCAGTGACTTTCGTCATAGGATGAAAATAAGAATTTGTTCTTAACTGGCTTCCCTAGTTAAATAAAGGTAACATAAAATGCCACCTTTCCAACAAGTCAGTTCGTAAACTTGCTTCCCTATTAGAGCTTCCCCGATCAACTGTAAGTGCTGTTATTGTGAAGTGGAAACGTTTAGGAGCAACAACAGCTCAACAAAGAAGTGGCAGGCCATACAAGCTGTAAAAATCGTCCGTCCTCGGTTGCAACACTCACTACCGAGTTCCAAACTCATCAGCACAAGAACTGTTTGTCGGGAGCTTTATGAAATCAAATCCAATGTATTTGTCACATAATAAAACGAAATACTGCATAGTTTCCTAAGAGCTCGAAGCGAGGTGACCGTCTCTGTCGGCACCATCGTGATGTTTTGGGTTTCCGTGGCCGAGCAGCCACACAAGCCTAAGCTCACCATGCTCAATGCCAAGCGTCGGCTGGAGTGGTGTAAAGCTCACTGCCATTGGACTCTGGAGCAGAGGAAACGCGTTCTCTGGAGTGATGAATGACGCTTCGCCATCTGTCAGTCTGACAGAGGAATCTGGGTTTGGCGGATGCCAGGAGAACACTACCTGCCTGAATGCATAGTGCCAACTGTAATGTTTGGTGGAGGAGGAATAATGGTCTGGGGTTGTTTTTCATGGTTTGGTCTAGTTCCCTTAGTTCCAGTGAAGGGAAAAATTAACACTACAGCATACAATGACATTCTAGATGATTCTGTGCTTCCAACTTTGTGGCAACAGTTTTGGAAAGGCCCTTTCCTATTTCAGGATGACAATACCCCCGTGCACAAAGCGAGGTACATACAGAAATTGTTTGTTGAGTTCGGTATGGAAGAACTTAACTGGCATGCACAGAGCCCTGACATCAACCCCATCGTACACCTTTGGGATGAATTGGAATCCCAACTGTGAGCCAGGCCTAATTGCCCAACATCAGTGCCCGACCTCACTAATGCTCTTGTGGCCGAATGGAAGCAAGTCTCCGCAGCAATGTTCCAACATCTAGTGGAAAGCTTTCCCAGAAGAGTAGAGGCTGTTATAGCAGCAAAGGGGGGACCAACTCCATATTAATGCCCATGATTTTGGAATGAGATGTTCGACAAGCAGGTGTCCACATACTTTTGCGTATTACGATGAGCGAGAGGCAAGACTTCTACGGGACCAAAACAGCGGAGGAGTTTAGCCTCGCACTTCAACGCTCTTAGTTGTTGAGGAAATTGACCCACTATGTCAGGGATCATCAACTACATTCAGGCTTGGCCAATTATTTTCTTGAGCGGATGGTCAGGGGGCCGGAACATAATTACAAATCATTTGTAGACTGTAAATTGACCGCAAGAAGCACAAGCATATATAATATTAGACTTTTCAAACCTAGCTTACATTTGAATACGATCACATATATCTCTCTATTATATGTGGGAATAGTTTGGAAAAGATTTCCAAAATGAAAATCGCTTGCGGACGATTTGCTGGTACTGTATTTGTACAGTCTCTTATGTCTCAAACTTCGCTCAGAAAACTTGGGGGCCCAGATAAAATCACCCGCACCCTACCGGTTGGGGAACCCTGGGCAATGCTGTTCATTTTTTGCATCTACGTCATATCGCTGAGTCTACCTTGAAGCTTACCCCTGGCGAAGGAAAAGGTGAAGTTAAAGACTTCCCACAATGCTGTGATACTGTATTATTTCTGAGTCTTTAAAAAAAGTCTCTCTTTGTCTCTCTCAAACCCCCCCATCTCTTCTCCCCTCTTTCTCAGGTTGTGGTGGTAGTAATGGCAGCCCCCTGCAGCAGCAGCAGCCAGACCTACGGATGAGGAGACAGCACTCGTCAGACAGCGTCAGCAGCGTTGCCAGCGCAACCAGCCACTCCAGTGTGGGATCCAACATGGACGCCGACGCTAAGAACAAAAAGAAGAACAAGAAGAACTGGGTATGTACATTCGTAGACATGCAGAGGCATTGAAGCGCGCACACTCACACAGGAACTGAGTACGGTCACGATCACTCACGAACACACACCAACATATCTTATTCCAAATGGAATCTAACAACTGGTATCTAGGTTTGTCTCTGTCTCACTTGTTTCATCTCTCTCTATATATGTATTTGTGTGTTTTGTAATTCACACTCTGGGGTTCTCTTTCTCAGGCATCTTGCACAGGGGCCAAGGTGAATGCAATGCAATTAGCTTTCCTTGTAGACTCAAGTTCCTGTTAAAAAATCGTATACTGTGTAGGGAATAGTGTGTCATTTGGTATGTTACCGAGATTTAAAAGTTGTAGAGGTTCTGTGAAATAGAGAACGTAGAACACGTTCGAACATTTTTCAATTCCCTGTTGATACAGGGAGTTAACGTTGCTCCGTTTCTTGTTGTGTTCCCTCTTGCTCCTTGTTGCTGACAGCTCGTGTCTTGCACGGGAGGACAGGTTGAAGACGACGACGTATGCATCCTGTGCATCCTATTTGTGCTTTGGTTACTGTAGATGCTTTTAGGCTGTGCGCCTTTTCTGTTGGTGTCTGCAGGCAACAAAATAGCGATCAACCTGAAAGCTTTGGCGTCAGGTAATTGTATGTGTACCGCTTCAGAGCTGCTCGATGGAAACGGCTCTGCTTGAGACTCTCTAAAGATACTACTAAACTCTGTTTTGTTGCCTGCGTCTACAGTGTCTTGACGAGCTGGTTGTTGCTGTAAGAGCTGCTTTACGTACCCAGTGTGTCGCTGCTGTAGTGGTTGTAGCACATCTATCTCCTAGTCAAACCTCCAGACGTGGGCTCAATTCCAATAACATTTCAGGAATTGTATTGCATTCCAATAGTGGAATTTGGTTTCCGACAGGATTTGAATTGAGCCCCGCTCTAATTGCTTTATGCTATTGGCTGCTATTGAACCTGTCTAGACCCTAGTGATTTGTGTCCCTGTCCTCTGTTCCACAGAGGTAATGACATTGAAGTGACCCTGTATAAGCTGGCTTTAGCGTTGAATGTCTATATGTGTAGCTCTATAGATGTATCATACACTACTCCTGTCCCAATCCAAGGACTTTGTGAGAAGGAGTAGACTGGTCGTACCGTCTATATGCATTTTCTTCGAGCGAAGGTCATGCGACGTGTTTTAGGATCTAGTGACAATAAGCTATCTTCAGATAGCCCGTGATTCGAATGTGCTTTTTGCACAGATAATGGTCCTTTGATAATATGCCAATTGGATAAGCCGTATGTGGAAGAGTGTAGCATGTAGGGCGTATGCGGTCCGTCTGTGAGGTATCATGGTAAGAAGGGTAGTGGACCGTAAATGAGCCCCCTATTAGAAGGACATCAGTCTGCACCAGTGGGTGTGAAGTATCTTACATTGCAGAACAGCTGTATTCCTATTCAAGTGGACACATTTATATTTGAATTGACTTCCATTCTGTACCGTGTTCAGAGATTCTGATGGTACAAGTTCCAGAAGTGGAGATTGCGCTCCCCATTCCTAAGATTTGACTTTTGAAATTCCTTAGAGCATTTTCGACTTTCCCATAGTGCACTTTCTGTAGCCTCCACTGTACGCTGGCTATGTCCCTACCACTAACACACTCACACACTCCCCACTGAACCTGTGCTGTTTTGTGTGTGTCTCTCTCTCTCTCTCTCTCTCTCTCTCTGTCTTCCTCTGTGCTATCGCTTCATGTGGCAGGTCTATGAGGTAAGAGCGGATAAAAAAAAACGAAAGGCAGCTTAACCTCGAGCTAACCTTAACCTAACCCCAGCACTCTGTAGGTTACTAACGCAATCCCTCTCCTTCTTCTCCTGTCCTCAGTCATCCCTCTACTTTCCTCTCCAGTTGTGTTCTTCATCCTGCTTCCTTTCCCGATGTGACTTTGAGTCTGCTCTGAAACAGAAACGTGATATCAGGCTCAATTCGAATGCGGTCATTTTCTAGTAATCGTGTAGGGAACGTACGTCACCCTTCTCGCTGTAAATTCAAGGTACATGAAACTGATAGTCTCCACGACAGCCTTGGGTGCTCTTCTCTAGTCCTATTCACTGCAGTGTGGTCATTTCTCTCTACAGTCTACAGTGCATTATATATTTATACACACACAGTAGGTCAGGTTAGTGGAATGGGTGTATGTGACCACACATACATACACACACACACACACACACACACACACACACACACACACACACACACACACACACACACACACACATACTCAATAACCACCTGACACTCACTCACGCTGACACCTCTTAGTGTTTGTGTTTAAAGCATAAGCTCAAGTCACGGCCTCCCTATAGCACTAGTCCTTTCCCGTTGCTTCTCCTTCCCTTCTTCTCTCTTTTCTTGATCTATCTCTCACTTACTCAGGCACTCTCCTCACAGCTGCCTTCCTCTGATTTCCCTTGCTCCCCGCCTGTTTTGGGAGTGTATCCTCACACTTCTCTCTCTCTCCCTCACACACACATACACTCACCCGCCACTCCTCTCTGTCTCTCTCCCGCCTGCAGTTGCGGAGCTCCTTCAAGCAGGCGTTCAGCAAGAAGAAGTCCCCTAAGTCCGCCTCGTCCCACTCTGACATAGAGGAGATGACGGACTCCTCCCTCCCCTCCTCCCCTAAACTCCCCCACAATGGATCCACAACCTCCAGCCACATGCTCAGGAACTCGCACTCCAACTCACTGTACGTATGTTGTGTGTGTGTGTGTGTGTGTGTGTGTGTGTGTGTGTGTGTGTGTGTGTGTGTGTGTGTGTGAGAGAGAGAGAGAGAAAATGTCAAAGTTATATCAACTGAGCATCTGTGTGTAGGCTGTCGGACTGTCTGGACGGTGAGGCGGAGACCGTGATGCAGCTCCGCAGCGAGCTCAGGGAGAAGGAGATGAAGCTGACAGACATCCGCCTTGAGGCTCTCAGCTCGGCCCATCAGCTGGACCAGCTCAGAGAGGCCATGAACCACATGCAGGTAACACTCGCACACACGCTGAAACGTACGTGCATGCGCACACACACACTCACACTGTTTTGTTGACCTGCGGTTGCTGTGGCTTCCTGTGTTTTCTCTCAGGGGGAGATAGAGAAACTGAAGGCAGAGAATGACCGTCTGAAGCTGGAGAGTACGGGGAGCAGCAGAGCCCCCTCCCAGGCCTCCATCTCCTCTTCGACCCCTCACCATACACACATCCTTGCACCAGGGCCCGGCCTATCCCAGCACAGCATCAACCTCACCGAGTCCACCAGCCTGGGTGAGAACGACATGTTTTGTTGTGGGTATCCGTACAGTTGGGTAAATGTGTGAGCGTGCGTTTTAAGTGTGTGTGTGCGTCTGTATTTGTGTTTGGGTATGATTGCCTTTTGAGAGTGTGTTTGCCTGATCGTTTTTGTTGTTGTTGTGAATGGGTGTATGTGCGAGTCTCACTCTCCTCTCCCTCTCTCCTCTCAGACATGTTGTTGGATGATACAGTGGGGGATGGAGTGATGAGGAAAGAGGGACGACACGTGAAGATAGTGGTCAGTCTGGACGAGGACCTCTCCCAGGAGGCCAGGGCTCGCCACTTCCTGATTGGCTGTATCGGTGTGAGTGGTAAAACCAAGTGGGACGTCTTGGATGGAGTGGTCCGCCGCCTCTTCAAGGTAAAACAATTTGAATGAATTACTTAATTCGCGGATAAAGGTTTCATTCATTTTATTTATCTTTCCAATATCGAAATAAGTGACACAAGAAATTCATAGTGGAGTTGCGTATCACCTAACCCTTGACCTTTGCCCTCCTGCTTCTTTAGGAGTACATCACCCATGTGGACCCAGTGAGCCAGCTGGGGCTGACCTGTGACAGTGTGGAGGGATACAACATTGGGGATGTGCATCGCCATAGCAACACCGGCGTTGCTCACACCCCCGAGCTGCTGCCCTGCGGCTACCTGGTTGGAGACAGCGACACCATCAACATCAGGCTCAAAGGTATGAGCGCGTGTGTTTCTCTAAATGTCTGTGTCTCTCCTTACAATCTGGTGTGTATTGTGTTCTCTGTGTAAGTGTTTCCCTCTCTCTCTCTCTCTCTCTCCCTCTCTCTGCCTCTCTCTCCCTCTCTAGGTGTGAGCAGTGAGAGTGTGGACTGCCTGGTGTTTGACACTCTGATCCCCAAGCCCATGCTGCAGCGCTACGTGTCTCTGCTGAGGGAGCACCGCCGTGTCATTCTCTCTGGCCCCAGCGGCACCGGTAAAACACACCTGGCTAATCATCTGGCAAGACACCTGCTCCTGCAGGAGGGCCGACCCCTGACCCCTCACTCCGTCGTCACCTTCAACGTGGACCACAAGTCTAGCAAGGTACGTAGCTATGCCCCTGAAGCAACTTCGCCGCAGCATGGGGCACCGACTGGCGAGACGATACATTGTGTGATGTGACGATTAATTTGCCTTTTTTTTTCTGTTATATTAGACATGCGTCTTAAGAGGCAGAACTCAACAGTGGGTCTATGTTAAAGCAACTCAATAGGGTTTTTGTGCATTGAAGAAAGACTTGACGTGTAAACCTCTCTCTCTCTCTCTTTCTTTCTCTCTCTCTTTCTTTCTTTTTCTCTTTCTTTCTCTCTTTCTTTCTTTCTTTCTCTCCAGGAATTACGACAGTACCTGTCAGGCCTGGCTGAGCAGTGCAGCGGTGACGGACTAGAGGCAGAGAGCCCTCTAGTGGTCATACTGGATAACCTGCACCATGTCTCCTCTCTGGGAGAGATCTTCAACAGGGTGTTCAACTGCAAATACCAGTGTTGGTGAGTACACACACATGCGCGCACACACACACACACAAACAATTGTGTTTATTGTAAATGTGTTGATTTTCTGTGTGTGTGTGTCCAGCCCGTACATCATCGGTACTATGAGCCAGGCCACATCCTCAGCACCCAACCTACAACTCCACCACAACTTCAGGTGGGCTAACTCAACAGCTGTAATAACACTAGATATTCCAGTTGAAGATCAATAGTAACGGAAAGGAAACACAGTAAAATGTTTGAATTTGAAATGCACTTTGCATGATTCATCACTAGGTGGCAGCAACAGACTGGGCAGCAATCCACTGCACTCTCCATTCCTTCAGAATGGAAAGATGGAGTGTCTTGCTGTATTCATGAATGAGTAACTAACAATGAATTCCTCCCGTCTCTCGTTTTGCGTATGTGATCAGATGGGTGCTGTGTGCCAATCACTTGGAGCCGGTGAAGGGCTTCCTGGGTCGCTACCTGAGGAGGAAGCTGATCGAGACGGAGATCGGCAGCCGCAAGCGCGTCCTGGAGCTGGTCAAGATCATCGACTGGATCCCTCGCGTCTGGCACCACCTCAATCGCTTCCTAGAGGCACACAGCTCCTCTGACGTTACCATCGGTAGGTAGAAAGCACCACGATGTCATAAACCAGCTATATGCCCCAATCCAAAAGAAATGGAAAAGATAATCACAGTAATTTTGAGATTTGTGGCGCTTATATTTTCCATTAATTTGGGGTTTAAGGCATATAGCTGGATCTACGAAACCGATGGGGTGGGATGTGGACTAATCTTGACATTAGGCAAATTTTGTGGTCTGAGAACATCTTCATGCATGTTAATGTGCTTTGGTCACAATATTCTCAATATTCAAAACCTCATCTGGCCTTAAGCTCATTTTCCAAATGAGGATTGGAAGGAAAGGCACAGGCACTATTTAACATCCTTCTGACCTTTGCCTTCCCCAGGGCCACGCCTCTTCCTGTCGTGTCCCATGGACATCGCTGGATCCAGGGTGTGGTTCACTGACCTCTGGAACTACTCCATCATCCCCTACATGCTGGAGGCAATCAGAGAGGGACTGCAGGTAGGCTATAAGTACATAAAGGCATGCAACACTTGCATATGCATTCACACAGGCACACACAAGCACACTAAAACATATCAGTCACAACGATATATATATATATATACATATATATGCACACACACCCACTGTGTTACCATGTTACTATCATACCTCTACATTGATACTTACAATGCTCTCTCCCCTCCATCCGTCTCCGTAGCTGTACGGCCGTAGGTCAGCGTGGGAGGACCCAGCACGCTGGGTGATTGACAGCTACCCCTGGTCAGCCACGCCCACACCTGCTGATTGGCCCCCGCTGCTGCAGCTCCGCCCAGAAGACGTGGGCTTCGACGGTTACTCCGCCCCCCGGGAGGGCATCAGGAAGGAGCCGTCGCAGAGTGACAGCGACGCAGACCCACTGGTGAGACAAAGTGCGCGTGCGCACACACATGCTCAAAGCAGGTCAGGTGTGCACACAGCACGCGCAAGCAGGCCCTGCAGATCCATGAGACAACACAGACACACACACACACACACACAGTCACGCTAACCTTTAACCCCGGCGTCTTTGTCCTCAGATGAATATGCTAATGAGGCTGAAGGAAGCAGCCACTTCCTCCAGCCCTCAGAGATGCGACAGCGACTCTAACAGCAACAGTCGCCAACACGACATCCTGGACTCAACACTGGAGTCAACATTGTGATCCGACGACTCCTTCCCAAGAAAACAGAAATGCATTCAGTTCATGTTTTTATGTTCAGCCAATGCAACCTTTCTTTTGAATGCTCACGCCACAAAAATCAAGCCACTTTAATTGTCATATCAGAAACACTATGGGTGCAGGCAACCCAAAACGAGAGAAGAACTGAACAACAGAAAGAGGAGTGAAACAGAAGGCTGCTGCCGCACTGTTCTATTTTTGCACCGCCGTGGCCAACCGCTCTCCTTCAGCCAATCCTCATGTACCGTTTAGACAAACAACTGACAAAACCAGAATTTTACACTGTGTGTGGAGCTTCGTCTTCATCGTCTTCGTTATTTTCCTTATCAGCATCAGTGCCATGGTCTCCTTTATTTAAGAAAACAAAGAGACTGCATATTTGAGCCAAACCCACCACATCAACAAGCCAGGCTCCTCGCGGCTCTGCCCCAGCTGCAGTGCTCCAAACTGGGCTACAGATTGAGCTACAGGCCCTCTCTTCTGGAGCATGGTGCTGGAGGCGTCATCTTCGTCATCTCCACAGAGACCAAATTCACTGGTACCCAATGCCCCCAGTGACACACACACACACCTGCACCTACATGTGACTCCTTTTGTCCCAAACGGGTCGCCGTAGCATAAGCTTCTTCTCCAGACGAAAGTCTACTTTGGTGCTGGACTGAACTTAAAAAGATGCCTTACTTTTTTGTAACAGATTATGTGCATAGGCTACTTTTTTATTTTGTCTTTTTGGCTGTAAACTTACAGGGCTTTAAGTCGACACTCTCTTTGCGTTGTGCCTAGGCAGGTGGGCTTGTACAACTATCGTCATATCGAACACCAATGCCATGTTATTCAGAGGATATTAGGGCTTGAATAGGGAAAGGGACTTGGGTTTTAATAACATGTCATTAATTGTATTACTCCCAATGCTGAGAAGTTTGTAAAAGTTTGGATATAACTTATTAAGGACGACCTGTGAGATAGAAAAGTACATTTGGTTGGTGCTCAAAGTAAATAATCCTTTCGTAATGGATCTATAATGAATATGGGGGAACGATTATTAAGGAATTGTTTTAATCTCTATACCTCATCTACCTTCTGTACACCCCTTTGCGCCTTTGCCATGCTTGTCGTCTGTTTTGATTATGTGACGTGTACTGATTATTATCGTCATGACAAAATGTTGAGTGAATATGTAACAATGTGTATACCCTGCTTTGTTTAAAGTCATTTTAATTGAGCTCATGTTTAAAGGTACAAATGAGAGAGTACAAAATGGGAGAAGTTTAAAGATTTTAGAATGGTTATGGCTTCAGGTGAGTACATAATATTGTTTTCTTGACTTCCGAAATGTGTATGTTGTCCCTTTTCCTCCAAACCTTCATCATAGGAGGGGAAGTGTGTTTTTTGGTCCCATAAGTTATTTGTTTCCGGCATCGCTTCCGTTATCTTTCAATGTTCGGGTGTTCTTAGTCATCAATCCTATGCAACATTCATTTTGAACTCAAAATTAAAACCAAGCCTTAAGGTCAGTTCTTTAAGGTTTTTCAGCACTGCCAAGAGATGTACAGCAAGTGGAAGATTTTGTGAATCATTTTTGGGGAGCTGGTACAGTCTTTGTTCATTTACAAATCAAATTTGTGTCTGTACGCTTGGAGGCGGTTTCTTGTCATAGTAAATGCAAGCACAAAAAAAAACATATGTATGTGTTTGTCAGTCTGTATATCCACTTGTGAAAACTCTGCTCGCTTTGAGAAGTTTGGATGGTGAAACGAATGTCGCTGTTGAATTCACGTGTTCTTAAAACTCAATGAGCGTGTAGAATTCTACGCTATGTAAAATATATATATGTAACATAACAGTGTAAATACTTGATTACCTTGCAACGTTTTGATGACTTTTCTAGCCAATTTGTAACTACTTGAAAATCAGTATTTTGTGTACAGTCTCTTTTGCATCGGAGCAGGTGTGTGGAGTTTATCATCAATGTTCTCTCCAGGGCTTGGAGAGCTGATTCTCAAGGTCACTGTAGTAGTCTTAAGTTATTTGTGATTCAATAAAAAAAAAATCATGGTTATTTATTAATTAATGCAATGTGACTTTCTTATCAATTATGGCTCTCTACTAACATAAAGCTGTGTGTATATTTCATGTTTTTTTGGTGTTGTCAATTTCCACTTTGTAACAGAAGTTATACCATGTAACTGTTACATTTTATTTGGTATTTGTACAAAACATAGTGAAGTATTAACATATATACACACAATACATTGAAATAACAAACATAGTGAAATATTAACACATATATATACACACACAATACATTGAATTAACAAATTCGTATAAATTATGCACGAAATTTCTACACTTTTCAATAAAAACTCTAAGTAGTCCATGTAATTTCATTTTCTTGGCATAAAATGTCCATACAAATAGTTGTACAAAATACTGTACAATTGAAAGAGCTGTGCAAAACAGCAAATAATTTCTAAGTATAATCTATAAACAGGGACAGTTCCAGGCATAAGCGATATAAGTGGTCGCTTAGGGCCCACGGCCACTAGGGCCCCCCCCATATTATTTTTAAAACTCAGTCAGGTTGTCAACTTACTGTTGAGAGTTAGAATACACAAGGTGCAAGTTTTAAATTTGGTTGTGCATTGGCAGCTTTTCTCATGTTTTGTCTGTCACTGACAGTCACTCAATTAGCCATTCCTGCAAACAATTTTTAGATTGGTAAATTAGTCTAGCCAGTTATCAAAACTTGTAGAAAATCATGGCCGAACACTGACCGGGCCCAGGGCCCCATTCATTTTGTTAGTCACTCTCACTCAGATTTCATTAACATGACATGTCATGGCAAAATGAGTGGAACTGAATGACATCACATTTCAACATTTTCTCTCTGCACCATGGCAAAATGTGTAGAACTGCAGAAAACTTGCTTTAAAACGGCAAAAATGTTTCTCAGCCCCATGGCAAAATGAGTAGAATTGCATGAAATGTATAATAAAATTGCAACATTTTCTTTCCACCCCATGGCAAAATATATACAACTGCTGAAAACTTGCTTTAAAGCTGCCACATTTTCCATATGCCACATGGCAAAATGTGTAGAATTTAAGGAAATTGACTTTAAAACTCTGCTGTCAAAGGCAAGAGCTGGCCCTTCCTATAAAATAAACCCTGCAATTATTTTAAGAAGAAATAATCATGGATATAGCTTAAATTGTTTGGACAGAAGTTCATTGTTTTAAAAAATGGTGGAACATGAAGAAAAATACATTTCTTCTTAGATGGGTCTAAATGAAGGGATATAGCCTCTGGTAAACCTGGTCACGCAGGTACAGTTAATCTGTGGATAACCATTTTATAAACAAATACATTATGAAACTGTGATCTCTTCTTCATCCGATTCTGAGAATTCCGAGTGCTTGCTGGAGAGAGATGGCGACGAGAGGTTCGATCCGGCGCTGTTAGACAACTCGCGCCCCGCCGCGGGGGAACGGCAAAGGCCAGGCGCGCCTCGAGCACCGAATGGGTCCTCTTCCGTCTCGTCGTCCTCTTCCTCCGCGGAGGACTTCTTGCCGACGTCGCTGAGGTCTGGGTGTGGGTTCGTTTTAGTGGGCAGGGTCTGCTCGCGACAACCTCCTGACGACAGGAGCTCCCTCTCTTTAGAGTTCCTCCACTTCATTCTGCGGTTCTGGAACCAGATTTTAACCTGGCGAAGGAGAAGGAATAGTATAGCCAGTTAGTTCAGTTTCACTTTGTAGAGGTTGACTTTATTCCAGAGTTTCAATCATACAAACAGAATCAACTTTAGCATGCATATGCGTTAGAGTAAATACACGCGTATTAACGCACAGCTTACCCTGGGCAAATCAAAGTAAATGATTTACCTGTGAGTCTTTGAGACCGAGCTTTGAGGCCAGCTTCTTTCTGTCTGGTTTGCTGATGTACTTCTGTTTCTGGAACATCTTCTCCAGAGCTTTGCGCTGCACGTCAGAGAACACCGCCCGTCTGAGCATCCCTCTCCTCGGCTTTCCTCTGTTGGCCAGTGGCCAAGAGAAGGTCCCGGGGATGGGCACGATCGACGAAGATGCTGTGGAAGAAGAGGGGGAAACGTTAAATTCAACAAATAAACACGGTTCATTCATAAAAGCACGCCAAAACGTCTAGTTTAAGCCTATTGCTACGTTAACATCGGTCCCCTGGAAGGCTATTTCTTTAGCCAACTAGCCTAATTTTTTTTTTTTTTACACTCGTCTACAAACTTTGCAATCTGTTATGATTGAATATGCTTCCCCCCTTTGGCCGCGGAATACGTCTCCTTTTTGAGTGAAATGGCACGAGGTGACTAATTAGCACATTGGTCGGTCCCCAGCCGCATTGGTATGGTAAGGAGGCAGCGTATCCTTTAAGGGACCCCGCGAGGACGGATAGAGGAGTTAATAAACCGTGAACGGTAATTGTGTAGTAATGAACTAACGCAGAAAAGACTTTGGACAGGCTGCGAATGCCATATATTATCGCAACAAAAGGAGATTTACACTTTCAAACTAAACACCACTGCATACCTGAATACTGATGCCGAGGGGCCCAGGGTGCATTTGTTCTGCCCTCAAATCATTTTCATTAAATGAACACGAACAGCTATTCAGGCCGCTCGAGCTGTTTTGTGAAGGTATTCAGCGCATCCCATGAAAAGACTCCCAAACTCCCATTATGATTCGTCTGAATGAAAGCACGGACTAGCGACTTTATAGACTTTTCTAAGAGATTATTATTTATCTCGTCCTGTTGATTGGCCCCGGAGTTTAAAAAACTGAGAGACGAAGGAGGACATTAAGGCATGGTGTGTTTTTCAGGTCAGGGATATAGTAAAAACACTGAACATTTGTAATGTGCACTGATTAGACTATTGTTCATACAAAGAAGAATTATTTACAAGCCACTGAATTAGGCATACATGTGCAAGTGTGCAATATCTATAAGCCTACCATGTATTGCCAAATAACTTGGGCTAAGACCACCTTAATATCCACAACTCCTGGTTGCACTTCCCATAATCAGGCACAACAACGAGCTATGTGGTCTTGTGAGAATACTGAAAGCTATGAATGGCGCCTAATAGGGAAATTAGTGTATGACTGGTCCACGCCTCTTGCCCGCCTGGTAGAAGTCACTCTGGGGTGCGTGGGTGGCTTGCGCAGGGGGGAGCTGACCAAATTGGTTATGGTGCTGAAAGCATTGTTGGCAGCCAGTGGCCCAGTGCCCCTGCCCTGTGGGAAAACGCGGGACATTGCGGAGGAGACACCAACATGGCCTTAATGCATGAGACCGTGGGGGGACGAGACCGAACCGCAGCCCGTCTCGAAATGAAACCGTGACGATTCCGGATAATTGGTTAACTCGCAGTTGGGGAAAAGAGGGCTATGTAGCGACCAGTGCGCTCAGTGCAAATGGAACCAATTCCACACCCACTCTGAAAGCACTGAAAAGTTCACAAGCTAAGTTTCGCAATGATATGCGTGCCTATACAGGGCATGTGCAAAAAGGTGCAACTTTCAGAGCTTTGCAGAACGCATTCAAAGCATTATTTGGAAAAGTCGTTCAATAAAACATTTTGATATGAAAAGTTCTGAACGTTGTCCCGGTCGAGGGGTGAGTGTCAACTGTGCGCAAAGTGCAATTCAACGGTGTCTGAGCGTGCATGATTAGTTCTTTACCTGGGAAATATGTAGACCTGAAGAAGGCGGGGTGGAAGGATCCGTCGAAGTAGGGGAGAGAGAAGGCTTTGGGGTGCATACTGTGGTGGATGGCGGGGGGCAACGATGCTGTAGAGGAAAACACCATGTGTCAAGGAACGCCAACAATCAAGGCAACAGTCATGAAGAGACACACATGTTTTATCTATTTTACAATATGCTTAAGTGTAAGAAACTGCTAAAAGTACCAATTAGAAAGAAGGTCAAACTTTTTTGTTCACACTCACCGGTCTTTGGTGATGGTGCAAGGATTGCGCTGACTCCAAACTTAAGATATGTTGGATCTTTACTGCTCGGTTGTGACGTTTTCGGCGAGCATGATTCACGCCTCAAGGCAGTTGGAGAGACGATGCGCTCCAGGGGCATGGCACTGAAGGACATGGTCGTGGTGGTTGTCGCCGGGGAGACGCTTGTTGGGGGGAGCGTCCGTCTGAGGTGGTACCCCGCCGGCCTGCTTATCCGCAGCAGGTCCTCAACTAGGAAGCTGGAATGGGTTGGAAATGCGTTCTGCAGGGACTGGTGTACAGGCAAGGAGGCGGAGGGGCGGTAAAGGCCTGGGTACATCGCATTAGGCGCAAGGATGCTTGGGATCATCTTGGTCCCGTCTGTAGTATAACGCAACGCGGAACGATCTGTTGAAATACTCCGTCGAGAACAAATGAGGATCTGATAGGTTCCAATCTGAATGACTAGCTTTACTCCTCTGGCCCATCTACTCTGGGGAGAGGCGTTTTTATAGCAGGCTGCCCCAAAGATCCTTTCAGAACTGTCAGCCTCAGCAATGAGGTTCAACAAAGTTCTCTACAGGGGTCGCTTTCAAGCGCCGTGCCGGGAGCGCTGATTGGCCAGAGAGTGCAATTTATGATTGGATTAGACTTCATAAGCAAGGAACGCACAATGTCCCTTCCACAAAAGAGGCATAGTCATCAATTTTGCATATTGCCCACGTTCCATTGAGGCGCTGCAATTGGGTTTTGTTTAGTGGAGACGCACGCAGGCTAATTAAAAAGCAATCCTAAAAGATTCAAACATAATTTGGGGCTTCTGAATGAGGGCTTAACCAGAAGAAGCAGCGATATTTATTCAGATCCCCTGCTGTGTTTTAATAGATCAAAAGTTCGAATGAAAGCTACATCCCACTTAAAATGATATTATAATAACTCGATCATAACGACGACAGCAGCAGCAAAACATTCGTATTACAACAACAATGATAATAAATAAATATCGCATGAATATTGCAATGATGCATCAGTAATATAGGCTATGAATATTGACAATCATTCTCACAATCATGATAGCAAAGATAGGCTAAGTCTAATCGCCATGGTTTCATTTAGCATCATTTATAACTAGCCTACTTTAAAGTGTGGATTTATTTAGGAATATGTGGATTGGGTAAAATGTAAATTGGCTTCGTGTTTGATCGGATTCTCAACACTCAATCTGGACCTCGTCATGGAATAATGTCTTAAACGGATTTCTGCTCTAGGAACGCTTTAACAGATGTGTTAAATATCACGGGCTTTGCAAAGTCTTCATTCGGTGCGCCAGACCCAGACCCACTGCACATTTGAGCGCAGAGGAGAAGTGTGCGGCCCTAACCGCGGACTGCTGATCCTGTTATCCATGAACTAACTGTCACCCTCAGCTGCCATGGCGCCCCTCTCTCCCTTTCTCTCCCTCGCCTTCAAAAAGCCCTACTGGAATAAAAGCTTTATTTCTATAGACGTGGTTTGTTCTGCTGTTTTAACCAGCTGAATAAAAGTGCATCTGTGATTTGATTTAAAACGCATTCATATGAGCGCACATTGAAAGCTGGTATAAAACTCACATTAAAGCGGGATTTGAGCCAGTTACCGTCGCGTTTAGTCTGCTCTGTCTTTAACCAGGCATTAGCGTTAAACAAAATCCATTTCCAAACCAAAATTCATTCATGCTACTGTTTTTTTGTGCCGAAATAGTGTATAGGCTAAAATAGTAAGCATATTCTAACCATGTCAAACGAATAGTTTAGGGAAAAACTAAAACATAGCCAGGTGTCAAAAAGCCTAAGCTTGTAAGACGCATTTGTTTTTTAAAAAACAAAACAAAAATATCGGCTAACGAAATAAAATAACATATCATGGAATGGAAATAGGATACCTAGTCAGTTGCACAACTCACTGCATTCGACCTACCAGAAATGTTTAATTCATATTAGCCTAAATATATTCTTATCAAGTTAGGCTATAATCTAAGATATAATTTGCTTTCAGGACAAACAAGGTTAAAAGAGATTTTTTTTTTAAACATAAAAAAAAAACGAAAAACGAATGTTATGTTCGTTTCTACTTTCTTGCTTCATAATTCAATGCATTCTTTTAAGCGCGTGATTTTTAATGTAGCCTACGTTTAATCGACATTCCAGCTATTATATTTAGCCTATGTTTGGTGTAAATGTTATTCGAGTAATGATAGCCTAAGTGGTTAAACATCGATCGAATGTAAAAGTGATCACCATCGGTGAATTAAAACGGAACGCCTCCGTGAAATGATTCCCTTGTGAAAGAAAGTGAACGCTTATCAGACGTGCGTTGCCCCCCCCCCCCCAAAAAAGAAAGCCTCCGGTAACAGCAAAAGTAACTACACCTTCAAAGCTTTTTTATGAGCCTATATTTCTTTCATTTGCTCCAAAAATCCTCCCTTTGTGACTGCAAGCAGATGGTTTGCAGGAAGCCTCGATCACCGAAACTAATTTCTACTAGCTTTGCAAGCTTGCCACGTCTTGGCCTCTTTTACCAAACAGAGCAAAAAAAACAGCTGGCTCCGGCTGAATTAATGCCATTAAAAGCACATCTCTAAAATATTACAGGACCCATCACCCCTCCCCCCGCTGTGTCCCACCCTCGAATTGACACTGGACAGACTGCTTCTGCATTGAAACGGAAAAGGGGTCTAGTGAAAGACCCGGACCTCAGGTCCTTAACGCTGCCTCCACATCTCAAAACAATTTACTAAATAGATTAACTTAACCATTGTCTTGCGTCACTTTCTGCGTCGTTAAGTGAATGGGTTGAGTAAATATGTTACCCATGCATGAACGCTTCTGTATGGCCCGTTACATTGTGTCCAGGGTCCGACAGGTGGTTAGCTGTTTATTATTCTACCATTATTTGTTGGTGACGTCAAGGAAAATGAACTTTTCAGCTTGCTCTGACTGGTACGCATTCTCCCGAATGACACCAGTCCTCTATCTTACCCCTCTTTAGTGTCTCACGAGGAGGTGTCCCGTTTCATTTTCAAAGTGGGGGAATTCTCCATTTCATTACTGCATTATAGGCCTATAAATTCGCCCTAGGGGAACATTTATTTCACTCTTTCAAGAAGAATGAAGACGGTGTGACAATGATCCAAAATGATATCCGTCTTCTACAAAAAAAAGTACCCGGTCTACTCTATACATAACTGCAGATAAAGAAGTGATTATAAACGAAACAGCCTCATAGACATAATATGCTACCCTTTCTTAAACCAGTTCTGAAAACAGCCCAAACACCACAAAGACTAGGTTACGCACAGCGGTTTGTGGACTTTCATTGCCTATCCAACGACTGTACATTTCAATTGACTCGTCAATGTCCTTTAGCCTAACTACAATGCGGCTGTGTATGGACTGTAGACAGGCTCTCCGGTGAGGGCTACGCTAACCTTTACGCAGTGCAAAACAACTCAGAACATCCAGGGAATTAGAAATGCCACAAGATTCAGAGGAGCAGTGACAAGCATTAAATCGATATTAACTTTGTATTAAACATAGGCCCCTCCTCCCCAAATTGAGTAAAGCCATATCTCCTCGGACAATGCGCTCTGTTCAGAGATTCCTTGCACCTGTTCTTTGACGGCTAAGCAGCCAGTCCGTGCACTCAGAGGGCGATTTAACTCATGCTTGTCAGACATGATCTTTCAACATTGTAGTCTTGGAGTGTACATTGATTACTTCATGTTTAATTCAGTATTCGTTTGCAAAATATATTGCATGTCAGTGGTATAGCCTATGTATTGCACTGCCTGATTCATTAATATATAGCTATGCTATGATGTCATCTGTATTATCGGTTTATAAGCATAACTCTGAATAGGTAGGCTATATTTGTGCCCTCAGACCTATGTAAATGTAATATGTGTATTTTACTGTTCTGCTGTCACCATATTGCCCAGTAATGGGACAATGTGTGTAACTTAAACCTTTCCCCCATCTTTTGGCACTCTTATATCAGCACTGTGCTGCCTGCATCTCAAGTGGTGTTCTAATCCTCTTAAGGACATGTTGGTACAGTTTGCATATCATTCTCCCATCAGAGAGAAAGACCCATAACACTCTCCATTCACCAGGATCCTCAGCCTCCTTTCACCAGGGTCACAGCCACCAGCATTAGCATAATCTGACAACCAGTACTATTGTTTATGACCTTGTATGCAAAGGTAATTGCTCATTAATACCGGACAAACCAGAGGGGTGTAGAGGAAGCAGAGTAGTCGGATTCAGCTGGTTTGAAACAGGCAGGTAGTAGTTATTCGAAATACGCGTCTTTTAACTGAAAACATCAGGCAATGTAAATGTATTTCATAACCAGACAGCCCCACACCCCATAATTAAAAGGGGAAGACATGCCATATCTCTGTTGCATTTTCTTTGGAGGTTGAGTTGCAAAATCGATTTTACCAGATGCTTTTCATGTTATTAGATTTCCATCTGGTCTCTGTTTGGAAACGGAAACAAATCAGTGAGGTAGCCTATGTCTCAGAGAATGGACATGGTTGGCACTGAAGTTATTCAAACTCTTCAGGGTCTTTTGCATTTCAAATATATATATTTTTTTCGGGGACTTGTTTTACTCCTTTTCAGGTCTAGCATGTAGGCCTTAAGCAGTAAACGCACACGCACGCACGCACGCACGCACGCACGCACGCACGCACGCACGCACGCACGCACGCACACACACACACACACACACACACACACACACACACACACACACACACACACACACACACACACACACACTCAAAAGCCTTAAATTCGTCACAGTGGCTCAACGGTAATCAATTGCAAATGTATCTCACTCTGAGTTTAATCTCATCTGGCCAACAGTTTCACGGGTGCAGGACGATTTGCAAGAGGGGCCCGCCGTACCCCCTCAACACCCCTCCATACCCCCTCAGCACCTGGCAGGCTTTTGGGGTAGCATCTTGTAAACGCCCACTGCTTAAAAGGGTGCCCTCTCTAAGTCCCAAGCGTCCCCGCGCAGCACGGAAAGAGGGGTGAGCTCTGTGGTTGTCAACACCGGTTTAGATTAGAGGACCTGTAGTGACATTAGCCATGACTCCCATAGTCAAACCAACACTGGGGTAGTAGGATTGTTTCATTTAGATATAGAGCCAATAGAAATAGTGGTGATTAGAGTGTGGGCGGGGAGTGAAATGGTTTTGTGTGACGTTACATGTTTTTTTTCCATCTAATAATGTGTGAAAATCCCATGTAGACTGTGCACACACAGTGCCTTCAGAAAGTATTCACACCCCTTGACTTTTTCCACATTTTGTTGTGTTACAGCCTGAATTTAAAACCGAGTAAATTGAGATTTAATGTCACCGGCCTACACACAATACCCCATAACGTCAAAGTGGAATTCTGTTTTTCTTAATTTTTACAAATTAAGAAAAAATGTAAAGCTATTCAACCCCTAAATAAGTTCATCAGTAAAACTGTGCTTAAGAAGTCACACACTACGTTGCATGAACTCTGTGTGCAATAATAACATGATTTTTGAATAACTACCTCATCTCTGTACCCCACACATATGATTAACTTTAAGGTTAAAGCAGACATTGAATATCCCTTTGAGCATGGTGAAGTTATTAATTACACTTTGGATGGTGTATCAATACACCCTGTCACTACAAAGATACAGGCATCCTTCCTAACTCAGTTGCCGGAGAAGAAGGAAACCGCTCAGGGATTTCTCCATGAGGCCAATGGTAACTTTAAAACAGTTACAGAGTTTAATGGCTGTGATAGGAGAAAACTGAGGATGGATCAACAACATTGTAGTTACTCCACAATACTAACCTAAATGACAGAGTGAAAAGAAGGACGCCCGTACAGAATAAAGAATATTCCAAAATATGCATCCTGTTTGCAATAAAACACTAAAGTAAAACTACAAAAAATGTGGCAAAGAAATGAACTTTATGTCCTGAATACAAAGCATTATGTTTGGGACAAATCCAACAGAAAAAATCACTGAGTACCACTCTTCATATTTCCAAGCATGGTGATGGCTGCATTGTCATGGGTATGCTTGTCATTGGCAAGGACTAGGGAGATTTTTAGGACAAAAATAAATGGCTTTACACCAGACACTGGGAGGTGAAATCAGCTTTCAGCAGGACAATAATCTAAAACACAAATCTACACTGGAGTTGCTTAATACAACAATGAATTTCCCCGAGTGTCCTGGTTACAGTTTTGACTTGAATAGGCTTGAAAATCTATGGCAAGACTTGAAAATGGCTGTCTGGCAATGATAACAACCAACTTGACAGAGCTTGAAGAATTAACCAGAAAGACTCAGCTGTAATTGCTGCCAAGGTGATTCTAACATGTATTGAGTGAGGGGTGTGAATACTTACGTAAATGAGATATTCCTGTATTTCATTTTCAATACATTTCCAACATAAAAAAAACATGTTTTCACTTTGTCATCGTGGGGTACTGTGTGTAGAAGGGTGTAAAAATAATAATATTTGATCAGTTTTGAATTCAGGCTGTAACACAACAAAATGTGGAATAAGTCAAGGGGTATGAATACTTTCTGAAGGCACTTTTTGTTATAAGACTGCAACAAATAATCTAACCAATCAATCAATCACTTTCCTTTTCCTTTTCCTGTGTGTGTGTGTGTGTGTGTGTGTGTGTGTGTGTGTGTGTGTGTGTGTGTGTGTGTGTGTGTGTGTGTGTGTGTGTGTGTGTGTGTGTGTGTGTGTGTGTGTGTGTGTGTGTGTGTGTGTGTGTGTGTGTGTGTGTGTGTGGGGGGGGGTTCAGTAAGGGAGGGTGTTCTTAAAACAGAACATATGAATGGGTGGCTTGGGGGTGTGAGGAGGGGGAATGGGGGGGATTGGGTATGGTTGAGGGACTCTGGTGCCTGTTGGCCCTATGGCATTGATGCGGCGTTGGCCATATAATCGGATTGCGAGGTGGTGAAAGTGAGCCCTGGTGCTTATGTCAGTTTGCGTCTCGTCAAGCTGAATAATACGCATGGCTGAGGAGCGCAGCGGCCACTCACCATTGAGGCCTCTCGCCGCTCGTGGCTAAGCGATTCTAAAAGAGAAAAAAAAGCCCTCATTGGATTCATATATAATTCTTACTCAAGCGTTTTGATGCATTTGCATAAGAGCGGTAAACCGGTGGTCGTTTTTCAGCTGTGTGTGTGTGTGTGGGTATATTTGTGCATGTGTGTGTGTGTGGGGGTCTCCAAGCCTAACCCCTGTAAAAGCAGCTCTGTGTAGAGGGACACGGTTCTTGTACTCAGGCCCTCATGGTTAATCGAGGAGCAACAACAAAACAACTTGACATGTAACTTTTTTTCTCTTATCTGGTACTATGTTCGGCAAAAACAAAGAGTTGAAGAGCGACTGCCTTTAAAAAGCAACAAATCCATTTGAAAATGGCCTATGTGGCATCGATATAAGTCAGAAACAGTTAATCTAGTGTCAAAATTAACTACAAAGTGTAAATAGGATAATTTTGATCATAAAGTCAGTCTCATCTAAAACGGAGTTTGGAACATCCATGCGTCACAACGGGTAAATTAAAGTTCGGTTTTGATTTGACGATGTCCATTTGGCCAATAACATGGGGTGAACAGCTGCAGTGATTGCTCTCTATCCAATAGACAGACTGTTTATATAAGACATCATGTCTGACATTTTTTTACTTGCGAAATACCTTAGTTAGATGTAAAATTGCGCAACTCAAATACCCTCGGCAAAACGGTAACATTTTCTTACAGATTTCTTTAGTTATCTTAGATTCATTCTGGGGATTTTGAGGAAGTGAAATAGCCTTCCGCATCTACAGTGTCTCATAGGGGACAAACATCATAACCAAACGCGGAATCGGTCAGGGAACACACCAAGACTGAAATCTCATTTTTCGAATGAGCAACAGAAAAACAGATGTGCCAATCAGTGTGTTCAGTGGCTCTTTTAAGCAGAAGTCAATTACTTTACTCCCATGTAGTTAAATCATTTGACATGGACTAGCATGAGATATCAGTTTGTGCCCAATTCAGACTTGAGATAAGTTGACTTAACAATGAACTTAAGTCACAAAATGTTGACTTAGGGCTCTATTCATTCTGTATCGCTTAAGCAATACAGATTGTGCAATAGAAATGTGAAGGTCATTTCCGATTGAGCCAAACATATGCAACGTTTACCGTGAATGCAGTCTCCACTAATGTGGTAGCATTGCCTTTAAATTTCAATCACGCTGTAAAGCTGAACTTCTGTGATACATATTGAATAGCCCTTAAGTCCATGTTTTATTGACTTAAGTCTATGTTAAGTCTACTTATCTCAAGTCTGAATCAGGCCCTTTGTGAACAAGATACTTCTGCTCCAAAGAGTATGACTTTATTCCCTTTGGTAATTTTATGTACCAGTGCAACGCTTTAGGCCTACCTGTTAATTTGAAGAAGGGAATACAGAAAAAGGTTTAAAAAAAGGTAAATATGTCTATGAAAGGTGTAGGTAAAGACAATTGAATGTTTTTAGCTTTCTTTTATACTTCTCTGAAAATAGCAGATGTGAATGTGGGAACAGGTGCAAATGTGACAGATATACAGCACATGGACCCATTATATAATCAACATTTATTCTGAAAGTATAGACTTCACTCGTGTGACTAGCTATTGATACAGCATGTTCATGACCAGTACACGGTGAGGGTCACTCAGACCAGGATGTGGACTATTGAAGGGAAACTGACAGCTTTCCAGATACAAAACAAACAGAAAATCATAATATCAGTCAAAGTATCAAATTCCCAAGAGGTTTTAAAAATAGGTTATATTTGAGTCAAAATTCCATGATGTAGAGTAAGGCATTGTTGGCAGAGTAGATGGATGCAGTTCAATGGATGATTAATATAGATAATTAGGTGTGCTTGCAAAGCAAAGCACAACTTTAGATTTCTTACTGTCTTATTATTATAAATATTCTTATTCCATTTATTCCACCCGCTCTAGAGCTTAAAGGATTTGAGCTGTTAACACGAAACCAACTTCCAAATGTCAAGACTGCCCCAAACTCGGATTGCTTGAAAAAATATTTTTGATAGCATTTATACTTTTGGAACTCAAACAATATTTAAATGAGCTCCCAATGTATTTCAATGGCAAAAACAGACCCATAGACTTGAATGGAATATATATAATAATCTCGATCAACTGTATCTCTTCCGACACCGTCTAAGCTATCAACACCAAACCAACACTGAGATGTTCAGACTGGTCCAACTTATGTGGCTTGTCAAAGGATATTTGATACTATGCATACTTTTGGAACTATAACCATTTTACATTTGTATAAATGAACATGGGTTTGAATGAGAACCCGGCACATAGCCTGGTTCCTCTCTAGGTTTCTTCCTAGGTTTTGGCCTTTCTAGGGAGTTTTTCCTAGGGAGTTTTTCCTAGCCACCGTGCTTCTTTCACATGCATTGCTTGCTGTTTGGGGTTTTAGGCTGGGTTTCTGTACAGCACTTTGAGATATCAGCTGATGTACGAAGGGCTATATAAATAAATTTGATTTGATTTGAACATTAAAATGTTTGGGCTATCCTAACTTCAAATTCTCTAAAATCCTTTATACACTATAAACAATTGTATTAGCTACATTTGCATAATATAACTCAACAACAGTAACTCTTTAACCATTCAAGCTAGAGATACCAAACCAAATTCCTCATGTTCAGGCTATCCTAACTTCACATTCTGAAAAACATTTATAAACTATAAACAGTGGTAATTAGCACACATTAGCATATAACTTCATGGATTCAATGCCAAAAATAAGAATACAGTGGCAGAGGTTGGAACCAAAATAATTTTCCAATTGTTTCGTTCTGAACAGAAGCATCTTTTTTTTACGTTACGTTCCACTGTTCAGACCAGTAAAATAAAGTTCTGAACCGGTTCGAACCGCAAAAGGTACCAGTTTATATGGTTCCTTTCAGTTCCTTTTTGATTTTTTTTGTGCATTAAATTACTTCACCAATGGATAGAGCTGCTTGCTATGGAGTGAGCAAGCTATGTACATGCGTTGGAGGGTGAGGAGAGCGCTGGACATCTTGTTGTTATGACACGCATTATCTGAATTAGGCCCACAGAATTATACCTACGGAGGAGCGGCTTCTATGAAGGAACTTTGAATGTCTTTGAACTTCAGAAAGTTGGCTTGACTCTCAGTTACATTACACATAATACCACCTAGAGTTTTTGAGAGCTAGACCAGAGCTAGCTAACAAGCTACCTAGCTAACAAGCTTGTGTGTGCAGTGCTGCACCGGAATTAAAATAAAAACACACCTTACCTTTTTGTAGTTAATAAATCCAATGAAACATGATAACTATAGTATCCTTAACTAGCATTGAAAAAGTTAATCCATTGTTTTCTAAGATTTTTTTTTCTCTCTCCCTAATTTCTGAATCGCGCCTGTAATGTCAGTAGCCACAGTAGACTATGCATGCTCTGGGGAGAGGGGAGGGGAAGGTAACCTACACACACACACTGGCAAAGATTTTCAGCTGGCAGGCAGGTAGGCAGACACTGGAATAAGTATCTACTTTACAGTGAGACCTTTGCATAAACGTTTGTTGCGTGTTTTTGTGGACTGGCAAAAATTCCTTGAACGTAAAATTACGTTATTAACCGGTTCCAATGCTTTTAAAATAATGGTTCTGTTCCAAAACAGTATAGATCACCTTTGTTCTGGTTCTGTTCACTGAACTGGTTCCAACCCCTGCACAGTGGTAGAAATGTTAAATTCTACCGTTCTTTACATTCTCTTTACAGTCTTCAATTTTTGTCCAAAATATTGAGAAATTGAAACAGAAACAGTGCATCCCGAATGGCTTGAGGCAGGAAACAATTTTATTTCCTGCAGTGTCTATTAATTGTCCAAACGAATGGCCACTTTCCCACTCTATATTGCTATAGAAGTGCCTTACTCTATGGCATTCCCAAACATTCAGTGAAAGTATAAAAATGACCAAGTTCGCTTATCAGATTATTATTTTTAAAAAGGCATTATATTCTTCCTAGGGGTGTATATCAATAGATTTTAATAGGATTTCATGTTGCTAATAGGCTGTCAGTTCCACTTTAACTGCTCCATTTCCTCCTAGTGATGCTGTGATGCATAATGACCACTACCATTGAATTGGGAATCAAATACTAGAATGGACATCAACCTTCTTATGATGGGATAAAGGTCAGCCATTTTGGTCAGGGAGTTGGTCAACCATGGTTTGCCAGTGCAGGAATAAGATAGTGGAAAATAAACTGTCTGGTTAGATAGTTAATAAAACTGTCTGGTTAGCTAGCTAGCCAGACAGTTTTAGAGAGAGGATTCCATATATGTTTTTATTAACTGTTAATATGCCAATATTCCATTCAAACAATTCAATGCAAAAGTCAATACACAGCCATACACTGGTTGAGATCAGTTGACGATAGGACTTAGACAAGTTGTAAATGCAACAAGTAGCCTACTGATATTGTATCATATAATAGCACTTACAGCTTTCCAAGAAAACACCATTTTGACATTTATGGTCTGTTTACATATATTTTAGAGGCTATTTATACAGAAAATGTGTATAAAACCCATAGAAACTGTATTTCTAATTATATGACAATATTTTAGGTTACCAATCATTCGATTAAACATCTGATATATCATATGCCTTACTTTTATTTTGCTGCATAAGTAAAACCAGGATTATACCTCTACTGCCATTCAATCCATAGACTGGTTTGGATTTCTCCCTGACCAATATGGCGGGCATTTTCACCCAATTCTGGAACTTTGAGGGTAGATGACACAATTCCTCTAGTAATTTAAGAGGATCTCTATAACCACTACCACAATCCCTCACAGCCTGGAATGCGGTCAGGGCCTTTGGTCAGACGGATGGTCGTAATGTGGTCGACTGACTTTACACGGTCAATCGTAAGACCCCTCATGTCTAGTCCTCGATTCTAGACCACAGTTGGTCAAAGCCATTGGTCTGTACTGCTGGTTAAAACCTATGCGGAGTGTAATTGATCCCATTAGAACACTTAGAGCTTTCTAATAGGCACAAGGTGAGCTAACCTGACCTCTGACCTCTGCTCTCACAGGACCTATGTGACCTTATCCTCCTGTCCCCCCTCTAAAATCATTCCTCCATTTCCCCATCCCCCCATCTCCCCTTATTCCGTTGAGTCATCTAGCTTTTGTTCAATGAGGTAGCATTGATGCCGTTTAGGAGACCAGAAGGCCAGCCCAGTACCAAGGGACTTTCATGTATTGTGCCTGGTCCATCGGCCGATCAGACACCAGGATGTGGGGTTAAGCCAGACCTCCGGCGGCCCAGGAACGGTAATGTCAGAAGAGCTAAGTCAATCAATGCCTGATGAGAGAGGAAAGGTGGAAGAGGGCTCAGTCAACTGTTTCAATGGGCATGCATGCCCCAAAATAACTCACAAGCGTGTGCTATTTAATGGGATGCCACGGACTTACGCTACACTTGACAGTGCTGTGATTTTGAAGAAACTTCTAAATGCATCATATTGTATTTTCCTCTTATTCTCACTCACACATTTAGGTGCATGAGGTGTTATCTAAAAAGGGTGATGTTAAAACTACTTACATTTAACCAAAAGGAATCCTCTTGGAACCCCCTTGTACTTGGACAATAGGCAATTGGGTGGAGGGAGGAGGAGAGAGGGGGAAGGGGCTTCCGTCGGTATGTGACCTCTGGTCTGAAAGGCCTGATAAGAAACTTCAGGTCAAGGGGGACATAAAGGAGAGGAGAGAGGCTACTCAGACACTCCACAATGCAGAATGGAGAGGCTCTAAACTGCAGAAGGGGAATGTTGAATCCTTCTCTCAGCTGGGAGGTCAACGTTAACTTTTCGATTTGTCATAGCATTCGCTGGCGGCCTTTGATGGCCTTAGACAGCAGCATACCACCCTGCATCCCACTGAAGCTGAATCCCACTGAAGCTAAGCTGGGTTGGTCTTGATCGGTCCCTGGATGGGAGACCAGATGCTGCTGGAAGTGGTGTTGTAGGGCCAGTAGAAGGCACTCTTTCCTCTCATCTAAGGAGAGATACTAATGTGATTGGGGACATTGGGGACATTGCCCTGTGTAGGGTGCCGTATTTCAGATGGGATGTTAAACGTGTGTCCTGACTCTGTGGTCACTAAAGATCCCATGGCTCTTATCGCAAGAGGGGTGTTAACGTGGCCTCCTAATCATCCCCAGCTTCCAATTGGCTCATTCATCCTCTCTCCTCCCCCTTGTAACTATTCCCCAGGTCGTTGCTGTAAATGAGAATGTGTTCTCAGTCAACTTACCTGGTAAAATAAGAGTTAAAAAATACAAAAAAATAAGTGGAACTCAAAATATGTGTTTTCAAGAAGATTCTCCCGCAAGGATTTCCTTGGGGAAAGTTTAGGTAAAACGAACTGGTCTCCCATCACAAAATGAAAAAGGTGACATGTAGAAGTGATTGTGTTTGTGTCTGCTTTCCATGTCTGTGAAAACAGGATGAAGAGATAAAGCTCCTGCACGCTTGCACACACATGAAACCAAAGTCAGTGTGCCGCTAATGTAGTACATGGGGATATGTAAAACTTACTCCTCAGCCTGAAGGGCTGAAGGGCTTTGCCTCATTAGCTAGCTTTTGAAGTGGTGCGATCGGCTAAGAAGCTTGAGGAGGGTGGTCACGTGTGCTAGCAAGGCAGTGGTTCCGAGTTTGTGCCATGTATGGGCCGAATTGGGAGGAAGTGGTACTCGCTAAGCAAGCAGCGTGATGTCCTTAACAGTGGTGCCATGACAGTTGAACTCAGCTCAACACTGTTCAGTAAGTCTGAGAGGTGAATGTAGCACGCAGAGATATGTGAAACTTACTCCTCAGCCTGAAGTGTCCCGCTTGCGTTGAATCATTAGCTAGCTTTGCCAAAAGATTGGCTAAGACTCTTGACAAGGGCGGTCACTAGCAAGGTAGAGGTCCCGAGTTCGCGACAGGTATGGGCCGAAACGGGAGGAAGTGGTACTCGCTAAGCCAGCAGAGTGACGTCATTTACACTAACAGTATAGCTTCCTAAAACTGTCCATGTTCATACCAGGTTTGAACTTTTGATCATCTGCTCACAAACACAGGTGACCATCCTCCTTGACAACCTACCGCCAAATTGAGCTATAGAAAAGGATCCAATTTGTTTGGTCCATTGGCGGTCAAACAGGGAAAATTTTCCAGATTAATTTTTCCCATAGGGAATTATAGAAACACAAAATAAGGGCTGTGTTTTGTGTAGGCTTACCCTGGCATGGCATTTTGATAACCATGTAAAACTCTCTCAGACAAGGTGACTTTTAACAATATATTCGGTTCTATTTACTCTCAGATTCGAAAATGCTAATTACCATCAAAGTAGACATCATGCAAGACTACAAATCCCTGCAAGCTCCTGCACGGCATCTCTACCAGACACCTTTGGTAACAGGTATTGTGTCAATTTAAAACTTGCATGAGACAGTTCACAGAATTGTCAATTTACAGATACAGTGGGGGAAAAAGTATTTGATCCCCTGCTGATTTTGTACGGTTATCCACTGGCAAAGAAAAGATCCGTCTATAATTTTAATTGTAGGTTTATTTGAACAGTGAGAGACAGAATAACAACAAAAATATCCAGAAAAACGCATGTCAACAATGTTCTAAATTGATTTGCATTTTAATGAGGGAAATACGTTTTTGACCCCCTCTCAATCAGAAAGATTTCTGGCTCCCAGGTGTCTTTTATACGGGTAACGAGCTGAGATTAGGAGCACACTCTTAAAGGGAGTGCTCCTAACCTCAGCTTGTTACCTGTAAAAGAGACACCTGTCCACAGAAGCAATCAATCAATCAGATTCCAAACTCTCCACCATGGCCAAGACCAAAGAGCTCTCCAAGGATGTCAGGGACAAGATTGTAGACCTACACAAGGCTGGAATGGGCTACAAGACCATCGCCAAGCAGCTTGGTGAGAAGGTGACAACATTTGGTGCGATTATTCGCAAATGGAAGAAACACAAAAGAACTGTCAATATCCCTCGGCCTGGGGCTCCATGCAAGATCTCACCTCATGGAGTTGCAATGATCATGAGAACGGTGAGGAATCAGCCCAGAACTACACGGGAGGATCTTGTCAATGATCTCAAGGCAGCTGGGACCATAGTCACTAAGAAAACAATTGGTAACACACTACGCCGTGAAGGACTGAAATCCTGCAGCGCCCGCAAGTTCCCCCTGCTCAAGAATACATATACATGCCCGTCTGAAGTTTGCCAATGAACATCTAAATGATTCAGAGGACAACTGGTGAAAGTGTTGTGGTCAGATGAGACCAAAATGGAGCTCTTTGGCATCAACTCAACTCGCCGTGTTTGGAGGAGGAGGAATGCTGCCTATGACCCCAAGAACACCATCTCCACTGTCAAACATGGAGGTGGAAACATTATGCTTTGGGGGTGTTTTTGTGCTAAAGGGACAGGACAACTTCACCGCATCAGAGGGACGATGGACGGGGCCATGTACCGTCAAATCTTGGGTGAGAACCTCCTTCCCTCAGCCAGGGCATTGAAAATGGTTCGTGGATGGGTATTCCAGCATGACAATGACCAAAAACACACGGCCAAGGCAACAAAGGAGTGGCTCAAGAAGAAGCACATTAAGGTCCTGGAGTGGCCTAGCCAGTCTCCAGACCTTAATCCCATAGAAAATCTGTGGAGGGAGCTGAAGGTTCGAGTTGCCAAATGTCAGCCTCGAAACCTTAATGACTTGGAGAAGATCTGCAAAGAGGAGTGGGACAAAATCCCTCCTGAGATGCGTGCAAACCTGGTGGCCAACTACAAGAAACGTCTGACCTCTGTGATTGCCAACAAGGGTTTTGCCACCAAGTACTAAGTCATGTTTTGCAGAGGGGTCAAATACTTATTTCCCTCATTAAAATGCAAATCATTTTATAACTTTTGTGACATGCGTTTTTCTGGATTTTTTGGTTGTTTGTTGTCTCTCACTGTTCAAATACACCTACCATTAAAATTATAGACTGATCATTTCTTTGTAAGTGGGCAAACGTACAAAATCAGCAGGGGATCAAATACTTTTTTCTCCCACTGTATGTAGCCAATTTATTCATTACTAAGTTTACCTAACATTAGATAGTTCATCCAGAGTTTCTTAACTTTGCCTCGATTTGTCAGTCTTGTCCAGATCATCATGGCATTTGTAGTTCTTTATGATAGCCACATTAGCAGAAAATTCACGTTTCATTTTGGGGGGTAAATACAGGCTAACATATTGATAAATTTCACCTTGTCCTAGAGAGATTTATATGGTTATCAAAACGTCACGCCGTCACCTGGATACGCAGTTAGGCTCAGCTCAACGGCTGGGATTGCTCTCTGTGTAGCGAGTTTAGAAGAGATTAACACAGTACCACAGTATAAGTCATAATGCACATAAAACCTACAGTTGAAGTCAGAAGTTTACATACACTTAGGTTGGAGTCATTAAAACTCGTTTTCAACCACTCCACAAATTTCTTGTTAACAAACTATTGTTTTGGCAAGTCGGTTAGGACATCTACTTTGTGCATGACACAAGTCATTTTTACAACAATTGCTTACAGACAGATTATTTTGTTTATAATTCACTGTATCACAATTCCAGTGGGTCAGAAGTTCACATACACTAAGTTGACTGTGCCTTTAAACAGCTTGGAAAATTCCAGAAAATGATGTCATGGCTTTAGAAGCTTCTGATTCGCTAATTGACATCATTTGAGTCAATTGGAGGTGTACCTGTGGATGTATTTCAAGGCCTACCTTCAAACTCAGTGCCTCTATGCTTGACATCATGGGAAAATCTAAAGAAATCAGCCAAGACCTCAGAAAATAAAAATTGTAGATCACAAGTCTGGTTCATCCTTGGGAGCAATTTCCAGACGGCTGAAGGTACCACGTTCATCTGTACAAACAATAGTACGCAAGTATAAACACCATGGGACCACGCAGCCGTCATACCGCTCAGGAAGGAGAAGCGTTCTGTCTCCTAGAGATGAACGTACTTTGGTGCGAAAAGTGCAAATCAATCCCAGAACAACAGCAAAGGACCTTGTGAAGATGCTGGAGGAAACAGGTACAAAAGTATCTATATCCACAGTAAAACGAGTCCTATATCGACATAACCTGAAAGGCAGCTCAGCAAGGAAGAAGCCACTGCTCCAAAACCGCCATAAAAAAGCCTGACTACGATTTACAACTGCACATGGGGACAAAGATCATACTTTTTGGAGAAATGTCCACTGGTCTGATGAAACAAAAATAGAACTGTTTGGCCATAACGACCATCGTTATGTTTGGAGGAAAAAGGGTGAGTCTTGCAAGCCGAAGAACACCATCCCAACCGCGAAGCACGAGGCTGGCAGCATCATGTTGTGGGGGTGCTTTACTGCAGGAGGGACTGGTGCACTTCACAAAATAGATGGCATCATGAGGATAGAAAATTAGGTGGATATATTGAAGCAACATCTCAAGACATCAGTCAGGAAGTTAAAGCTTGGTTGCAAATGGGTCTTCCAAATGGACAATGACCCCAAGCATACTTCCAAAGTTGTGGCAAAATGGCTTAAGGACAACAAAGTCAAGGTACTGGAGTGGCATCACGAAGCCCTGACCTCAATTCTATAGAACATTTGTGGGCAGAACTGAAAAAGTGTGCGCGAGCAAGGAGGCCTACAAACCTGACTCAGTTACACCAGCTCTGTCGGGAGGAATTGGCCAAAATTCACCCAACTTATTGTGGGAAGCTTGTGGAAGGCTACCCGAAACGTTTGACCCAAGTTAAACAATTTAAAGGCAATGCTACCAAATACTAATTGAGTGTATGTAAACTTCTGACCCACTGGGAATGTGATGAAAGAAATAGAAGCTGAAATAAATAATTCTCTCAACTATTATTCTGACATTTCACATTCTTAAAGTAAAGTGGTGATCCTAACTGACCTAGAACAGGGAATTTGTACTAGGATTAAATGTCAGGAATTGTGAAAAACTGAGTCTAAATGTATTTGGCTCAGGTGTATGTAAACATCCGACTTCAACTGTAGCGGTCAAAGAAGAAAATGTTTCCAATCGTTTTTCCATCATTCATTTTTCCCATAGAGGATTTTAGAAACACTTAAAAAGGCTGTGTTTCATTTAGACACCAGTGAAACTGACGTCAGTGTACTGCTAATTGTATAGCTTCCTCCATGCAAATACTCACGCACACATGCCCACCAAATCCTGTTGATCACCACATCGCTTCCCACCATTCCCCCAAAGCTTCTTTAGTTTTATCTCCTTGGGACAAACTGTCATTCCAGACATTTCATGGCTCTGGTTCATTTAGAAAGCTTTCCCGTCGTCATGTCTAAATGGCCACAGTATTACAGATGGCTGATACAGCAGAGAATAATTGATCCGGAGGGAAAGCAACGCTTGGTGTGACAGTTCAAAAAGGTTATGTTTATGACCTGTGTCCAACCAACAGAGCCAGTCTGTGTTTTTGTGTGTTTTAGGGCCAGTCTCTGTCTCTCTGATAGTTCCTCTGATCCAGCAGGACACATGGGAAAGGTTTGTTACCATTTGTTATTGACGCTGTGATGTGGCAAGAGAAAAGCCCACACACAAACCTTCCACTTCATTGAACTTTTACATCGGCGATCTCAGATTTTTTTTTTCTCTCCATAATGTTCAATGATAGGAATTAAGCACCTAAGATGTCTTGTCTCTCCCACAAATTTGTCCCTAATTTGCAATGGTGTGTGTGTTAGGGCCAGTCTCTGTCTCTCTGACAGTCCGTCTGATCAAATCAAATGAATCAAATTGTATTTGTCACATGCTTCGTAAACAACAGGTGTGGACAAACAGTGAAATGCTTCCCTACAGGCCCTTCCCAACAATGCAGAGAGAAATACAATAGAGAAACAATAGAAAGTAAAACACACAATTATACAATTAATAATAGATTCACAATGAGTAGCGATAACTTGGCTATATACAAGGGGTACCAGTACCGAGTCGATGTGCAGGGGTACGAGGTAATTGAGGTAGATATGTACATATAACTAGGAATAAAGTCACAGATAATAAACAGTAGCAGCAGCATATGTGATGAGTCAAAAAGCTAGCACAAAAAGGGTCAATGTAGATTGTTAAATAGTTAACCAGATAGCTACCCGGACTAACTTTTTAGCAGTCTTATGACTTGGGAGTAGAAGTTGTTCAGGGTTCTGTTGGTTCCAGAGAGAACAGTCTATGACTTGGGTGGCCGGAGTCAATTTTTAGGGCCTTCTTCTGACATCGCCTGGTATAGAGGTCCTGAATGGCTCCAATGATGTACTGGGCAGTCCGCACTACCCTCTGTAGCACCTTACGGTCAGATGCCAAGCAATTACCATACCAAGTGGTGATGCAGCCAGTTAAGAGGCTCTCAATGGGGCAGCTGTAGAACTTTTTAAGGATCTGAGGGCCCATACCAATCATTTTCAGCCTACTGAGGGGGAAGAGGCGTTGTCATGCCTTCTTCATGACTGTGTTGGTTTGTTTGGTCCATGATAGATCCTTAGTGATGTGGACACCGAGGAACTTGAAGCTCTCGACCCGCTTCACTACAGCCCTGTCGATGTGAATGGGGGCGTGCTCGGCCCTCCATTTCCTGTAGTCCACGATCATCTCCTTTCTCTTGTTGAGGGAGAGGTTGTTGTCCCCACACCACACTGCCATGTCTCTGACCTTTTCCCTATAGGCTGTCTCATCGTAGTCGGTGATCAGGCCTACCACTGTTGTGTCGTCTGCAAACTAAATGATGGAGTTGGAGTCATGTGCTGTGGATCTGTGGATCTGTTGGGGCGGTATGTGAATTGGAATGGGTCAAGGGTGTCTTGGATAATGGTGTTGATGTGAGCCATGACCAGCCTTTTCAAGTAATTTCATGGCTACAGATGTGAGTGCTACGGGGCGATTGTCATTTAGACAGGTTACCTTGGAGTTCTTGTACAAAGGGACTATGGTGGTCTGCTTGAAACATGTAGGTATTACAGATTGGGTCAGGGAGAGGTTGAAAATTGCCAGCTGGTCAGTGCATGCGCTGAGTACGTGTCCTGGTAATCCTTCTGGCCCTGTGGGATTGTGAATGTTAACCTGTTTTAAGGTCTTACTCACATCGGCTATGGAGAGCGTGGTCACACAGTTGTCTGGACTGGCTGGTGCTCTCACGCATGGTGAACTGTTGCATGCTTCGAAGCAAGCATAGAAACACAACTAAATTGTCTGAAATTGTCTCTTATCTCTCTTACTAGTTTCAGCTTGAAGATTGCGTTAAACAAGGAATTTAGCTTATCTGGTAGGCTCGCGTCATTGGGCAGCTCGCGGCTGGGTTTCCCTTTGTAATCCGTGATAGTTTGCAAGCCCTGCCACATCATACAAGCGTCACAGCCGGTGTACTAGGATTCAATCTTAGTGCTGTATTGACGCTTTGCCTGTTTGATGGTTCATCGGCAGGCGTAGTGGGATGTCTTATAAGCATCCGGATTAGTGACCCGCTCCTTGAAAGCGGCAGCTCTAGCCTTTAGATCAGTGCGGATGTTAACTGTAATCTATGGATTCTGGTTGGGGTATGTACACACGGTCACTGTGGGGACGATGTCGTCGTTGCACTTATTAATGAGGCCGGTGTTGTAAACTCCTCAGTGCCATCGGATCAGTCCCGGAACATATTCCAGTCTGTGCTAACGAAACAGTCCTGTAGCTTAGCATCCGCTTCATCGGACCACTTACATATTGAGCGCATCACTGGTACTTCCTGTTTGAGTTTTTGCTTGTAAACAGGAATCAGGAGGATAGATTTATGGTCAGATTTGCCAAATGGAGGTTGAGGAAAAGCTTTGTATGCCTCTCTGTGTGTAGTAAAGTTGATTTTGAGTGTTTTTGCCACTAGTTGCACAGGTGACATGCTGGGAGAAATTATATAAGGTGGATTTGAGTTGAAATAACCGGCCACTAGCAGCACCGCCTCTGGATGATCATTTTTTGTGTGCTTATTGCCTTATACAGCTTGTTGCGTGCGGTCTTTGGTCCAACATCGTTTTGTGGTGGTAAGTAGAATGGTCTACAGCTTATCATGAGGTGTTCCAACTCAGATGAGCAGAATCTCAAGACTTCCTTAATATTAGAGACCGTGTACCGGCTGTTGTTAACAAAGAGACACCTGACACCCGCCACCCCAACACTGCCGTTTGGTTCTGCCGATGCATAGAAAAACCAGCTAGAATATTATCCATGTCCTTGTTCAGCCAAGTTTCTGAGAAACATCTTACAGTTCTTCAGATCCCATTTATAGGATAGTCTCGAACGGAGCTGGTCCAGTTTGTTCTCCAGTGATTGTACATTCGCCAATAGAACAGACAGTAGAGGTGGATTATTTACTTGTCATCGTATTTTCATCAGGGTATTATTTTGGTTTTAGGAAATCATGGTGGAAATAATATGTATTTAAAAAAGTTAAGATCAGCGCAGAAACACACAAAATAGCGTCATTCTCTTCCAGCAGGACACATTGGAAATGTTTGCTACCATTTGTTACTGACGCTGTGATGTGTCAAGAGAAAAGCCCACACACAACCCCTCCACGTCATTGAACTTTCACCTCGGATATCTCAGATTTGTTTTTTTTCCCCTCCATAATGTTCTGTGATAGGAATTAAGCACTTACGATGTCTTGCCTGTCTCAAAAATCTGTCCCTGTTGTAAAGGTTTGTGTGTGTGTTTCTTTTCCATGTGAATACACCCTTAATCCAGAGATATAAGGGTATCTGTTGTTATCCCTAATCCCTGAGATATATTGTATATCAGAACATTCTTTATATGTTTTATGGTCTGCTCAGTGCTCAGGACCACATAATTGAAAAATGTCAAATATAAAAACGTTATAAACCTATATGTCCAACAAAAGAGGAGAGAAGAGAAATGCTCAAGATTGAGAATTAGTTGCCAAATAAGAGGGCTTCATTCAATCCCTGTCAGACTGACCCTTCATACACACACAGCACGTAGTGACAAAGACAACCAGTTAATTAGCAAGAAGTAGCTTCTCGAGGAGCACTCTGGTGAAAACCCTCATTCTTCCCTGGTCAGTTGTCAATTTTTTTCAAATGCTAAGGGAGGATGAGAGGAGGCCCAGCTTAGCCCAGACAGACAGAGAAAGAGATAAAGAGAAAACGAGAGCGAGAGCCTGCATAGATTGATTTAATTAGGACTGTCTCCTTTATTTTGCAAAGCCATTGTATCTAATGGAGTCTCTCTATAGGCTGGCAAACAAGCAAAGGTCTTGGAGTGCAAGTCAACGATGCCCCGTCTGTCTGCTGGAGGAGACAGAGGAGGAGAGAAGAGGAGAGAAGATGAGAAGGGATTGGGTGAAAAGAGGAGTGAAGAGGGGGATTTAAAGGGAGAATGATGGAAACTCAATTTTAATTAAGGCACTTCTTCTTCTCAATGAAAATTAGTTTTGCCTTAGTTCAAGACAAGTGTGTGAGATGATTGAAACAGAGGTGAGAGTGAGCGGTGTAGAGAGTACTGAAGTATTTTTAAGGATCTGTTGTTGAAAGCAGATTTGAAGTTCCTGAAAGCAATAAAGCAATGGGTGTTAAGCAAAACTAGAAACAATAGAATTTGGGGTGAAATATTATGCTTTTAAAGGGTTTTATGTATTTTTTTTATTGAGATAGGACAGTTGAAAGGAGATGTGAAAGGTAGGAGAAGTTGAGTCAGAAGGGGCATAGATCGGATTGGAAGCCATGATAACGCTGGTAGTCTAGGCCGTGTGCCCGGGTCCACGGTTCTATCTACTAGACCACACAGGCCACGGACTCCCTCTTTGCATGAAAACTATGCTCTGTCTGTTGGAAATGTTTTAAAACATTTGATCACTGATCTTATCATTTATTTGATAATTTTATTCAAATATGGCGGAGAAATGTCAGTGCCTAATTAATCTAAATATGCATACAAAAGCTCGAACCATTAGCATGGATCATTACACTTACAGCAGAAGGGCAACAGCTTGTGGCTCAAGCCCTCATACAGACAACCTGGTGGCTTTAAACACTTTTTTGTTTCAACTGGTCCTAGATCTAGGCTAGCTAAGAGCTCTCTAAGGTTCAGGGACTCTGGGGGATGTAGAGAAAAGACAAAGAGAGGTGTTTATCTGCTCCAAGTTCAGGGCCATTTCCACAAAGTCTCAGAATAGGAGAGCTGATCTAGGATCAGTTTGGCCTTTTTGTTTTTAATGAAAGAGCAGTGGGGACCTGATCCTAGATCAGCAATCCTACTCTGAGATGCTTTTGGATATGGCCCCTGGTCTCGGTGGAATAGACTGGCCTACACTTGGAGCCTCCATGGTAGAACTGAATCAGATTGACAATAGATTAAGAACAGGAGAGAGGAGAGTCATTTTTAGAAGTCAGAGAAATAAAATATTCCGATTTTAAGGTAAAAGTTGTTTACAGTGCAAGGTTTTCAAATGTCGCAAAACACAAAACAGGAAAGAATAGCATTCCAAAACTGGAAAAAAAAGATTCCACCTCATTTTCATCATTTTCTTTATCCACACGTTGGCTGTGGTGTTGAAATAGAATGGTGTGTGTGTGGAAATAGAGTGGAGTTCATTGTCTATGACAGACAGTGTCAATCAAATCCTTCTGTGGGACGATCATCCACCGCCCAGGTCTTTACAGGGAGCAGAGAGAGCAGGAAACAGAGGAGGTGGATCCATTGACTGACTGTTCGACTTCACTACTCTCCTCTGTACTAGTGACTACCCACTGAGGTAAAATTTCAACCGCAGGATTACGTCATCATGGTAACTAACTTTTAACATAGACAAACCTTGAATAAAATATGTTGAATTGTACCTTTAAAGCAACGTCCAATTTTCAACGTTATATCCATTATCAGAAAAAAAGCAGAAGTCCAGGCAGCACTTCGTACTGAAGAATTGATTTAACTACAGCTACCCAATTGTCTCCCATCCAAGTTTATAACCAAGCCCAGCCCTGTTTAGCTATGCCATTTGTTACAGACTATTACCAACGTGCTATCGTGAGAATGTTGGGCAATCTCCACTTAAAAACTAAATAGATTCACTGTTGCTGTCAATGTCATTCCAAAAGGTAGGTTTAATAGAGCAAATGAAATGTGACAATATTTATCGACCATTTTTGATGCTATTTAGGCCTATATAGCATTTGCAAAGTAATCAACAGCAATTGTTTGAATTCAAACCCCGAATTCAACAAAAAATAGACAACACAATAGGCCTTTGGTTTTAAGCTCTGGTTGATTTAAAATGTAATATTTAGTGATATTGAATTGTGTTTGGTTGTCAACGCAACCAAATATCAACATTTGAAGGAGGTGTATCTTCTTTTAGTATAGTTCCATAAGTACCACTGACTTAGTCTGACTTTAATTCCAGTTTGTCTACAAATTAATAATTGATATGTTGGATTCACATCTTCATCTCAACCAAAAATCTAAGTTAAAGAATAGTACTAAATTAAATCAAACATAATTTCAAGTGCATTTAAAGTTTGATTTGATTTAGCCCTATTCTTTAACTTTTATTTTTGGTTGAGATGGAGACATGTATCCAACATAACAATTTCTAATTTGTAGACAAACTGGAATAAAAGCCATACAGACTAAATCAGTGGCACAGATGGGACTATCCAGGCAGAAGATAAATCTCCTTCCAATGTTGATATTTGGTTGTGTTGACAACCAAACACAATTCAGCAGGTAGCCTAGTGGTTAGAGCGTTGGGCCAGTAACTGAACGGTTGCTGGACCGAATCCCTGAGCTGACAAGGTAAAAATCTGTCTTTCTGCCCCTGAACAAGGCAGTTAACCCACTGTTCCCCGGTAGGCCATCATTGTAAATAAGAATTTGTTCTTAACTGACTTGCCTGGTTAAATAAAAATATCACTTTTGAAATACAATAAATAGCCTATTAACTTGTTAACAAATTATATGTGAGATTTATGTCTCCATCTCAACCAAAAATAAAAGTTCAAGAATGGGATTAAGCCTGTGGCTCAGATGGAACTGTCCAAGCAGTAAATGCATCTCGTTTAAATGTTGATATTTGGTTGCTTTGTCAACCAAACGCAATTCAATATTACTTTTGTAACACAGTCAATAGCCTAAGGTTAAGGCTATCTTACAAACTAATGTAACATTCAACCTTAAAATGACACATCAATGGCCACATTGAACTATAAATGTCTACTTATGTAATCATATGTTCAAGATAGCATGCATAGGGTCATCACAGGTCTGTGGAGATCTTCACAATCGTTGTAGTAATCTGTGCAGAATCTCGAACGCCATTCTAATGTAGTCTCAACTGCAAACCAGGTCACATGGTTCTGCTATTAGATGAAGCACAGTGATATCACATTAATCCGTTGTATAAATAAACAAAATATCTGACATTGTATTCCCATTTGAACTGCTGTGCTTTTAAAATGGTTGAAAGCGCAGTGATAGACGTTTAGGCGACAACTAAACCAAAAATCAAACGTTGTTTTTCCATTGGAATTTGGTTGTGCTTTTAGATGGTTGAAATCATAGTGATAACACATTAGTAATTCAACTAACTTTTGGCTGTCTTTTTAAGTCAACGTCAATGAGCAATGTCTCAACCAAATATTACCCAATTATCCACGTTGAAATGCCGTAGTGTGCCCAGAAGGTAGTGTCTAGAAAGACTTGGCCACTTGCCAAGAAATGGAAGTTGGACCCCCAAGAAAATGTATAAAAAAACAGTGTTCCAACTTTGAGCTTTTGTTTAGATGACATACATTTCAGTTAGGGTAATAACATCACAATTATTATTAAACTCACTAAAATAACAGAGCTTTACCAGTACAGCTAACGTTGGCAGCCTATCTGTATATCTGTCTAACAGAGAGAGAGAGAGAGAGAGAGAGAGCTGATGTCAGGTTAGCATAATATCTGAGCTTCATGACTTCTCTGCCGACACAACGGGGCTAACTAGGGCCTTTACACAGGCAGGTTAATGGTTACCCATACTAAGCTAAGTTAATGGTTACCCATACTCAACTAATACTAAGGCTTGGGTTTTGCATGTGAACAGAAGGGAAGGAAGAAAGGAAAGAGGGCAAAGAGCATGTATCAATCACATTCATTCATCTGTTGACTAATTTAATGTCCCTTTCATAAAGGTTTGTACATTTCTGTTTTGTTTGACTGTCACTTCTAGTTGCACATATTTAAGTACAGTTTCTTCATTTACATTACATTTAGCAGATGCTCTTATCCAGGGCAACTAGGCAAGTAGGCTTAAGTGCCTTGCTCAAGAGCACATTGACACATTTTTCACCTAGTTGGCTCAGGGATTCAAACCACTGACCTTTCAGTTACTGGCACAATGCTCTTATTAACCACTAGGCTACCTGCACCCTTAATTTCCTCGTTTAGCCATTAGTCTCTGAAAGTCACTGTATAGTTTTTTATTTATGTGAGAGCCAATAAAGACGACATGATGAACCATTAGTAAATTAAATTCTTGAGACAGTTGCAATCAGTCTTTGCATGTTTGAGTGTGTTTGTGAGGCTATTTAGCTCCCTTCCACAAATGGTACGGTATCAAACACGTCAAACAAATGTCATCCATGTTTGACTCCTCTCCATTTAATCCATTTCCATCCATTACAATAAGCCCGTCCTCCTATAGCTCCTCCCACCAGCCTCTTCTGGCGTGTGTATGTTCAAAGCACCGTAGAATTCAGAGTGAGGGAGATTGGAGGGTGGTGGTAGGGATAGGGGGTATTGTGTATGGAAGGGGAAGAGTGAGAGTTTTCACCACCAGTGAGTGAGTGTCTATAGTGGGGCAATCAACCATAAGGCTAGAGGGCCTATTATCTCTAAAACAGCCCTCTGTCTGTCTTTCTCTCTCACACACACACACACACACACACACACACACACACACACACACACACACACACACACACACACACACACACACACACACACACACACACACACACACACACACACCCCTCCCTCTCTGGTACCTGTAACAGCCAACTCATGTGCAGCTAAGGGTGCCATTGAGGTGAACAGGGGACAGAATAGCCCAAGCGGGACAAACAATCCTGAGGAGTCTATCATTCTGTGCTGTTTTGTTTTGGGATTTGAATAGAGCCTGAGTGACCCTCCCCATCTACCCCTCCTCTCCTCCTATATACCCCCATCTCCTCCTCTACCCTTTATCCCTCAATCTTACCAACCTTTATGTGCCTCATCATCAGCTTCACTCTCATTTCTTCTTATTTTTCTTCCAACTTTTTCTCTCTTCTCTCTTTGCTCTCTATCTTCCTCTCTCTATCACTGTCTTTTGACCTATTATCAGGGTCAATAGGGCAATGAGGGCAAATCATAAAACAACAAAGATGGTAGCTTTGATTTGAAGGACACCAACAGCTAGGGCTGGGTCTGCCAGTCTGCCAGAATATTTGACTATTGTTGGGCAGTACTGTCACACCCTGATCTGTTTCACCTGTCTTTGTGCTTGTTTCCACCCCCCCTCCAGGTGTCGCTAATCTTCCCCATTATCCCCAGTGTATTTATACCTGTGTTGTCTGTTGCCAGTTTGTTTGTTTTGTGAAACCTACCAGCGTTTTCCCCCTTACACCTGTCTGTTCTAGTTCCTGTTTTCTAGTTTTTCCCGGTTCTGACCATTCTGCCTACCCTGAGCCTGCCTGCCATTCTGTACCTTGCCACACCACACTGGATGATTGACCCCTGCCTGCTCTGATCCTGAGACTGCCTGCTGTTCTGGACCTTTTGAACCCTATTTGGATTACTGACCTCTACCTGCCCCTGACCTGTCGTTTTGCCTGCCCCCTGTTCTAGTAATAAACTTTTGTTACTTCGACACTCTGCATCTGGGTCTTACCTGAAACGTGATAAGTACTAATGGTTTAGCTCTGCCTTTTCAAATATTGGTCATAAATTGCAAACTTTTGAACCCATCAAAAGTTGAAGACTCTTGTGGTCTTCTAAAGATCTGGGAATGGTCTTGAGTCATTGGTGTGTTGCTATCTGGGACTGCTGGGTCCACCAGTGCTCTAACCACGACAGATAATGAATTTGGGCATGTCCACACGTGCAGAAATGTTCAGCTTTACCTTAAACAGTTGTCACTAGATTGCTATTTATTGTAAGTGGTCAGCAGGCTGGAGTTTGACTTTAAGGATTGGGTCACAGTGGTTACAATGGCATACAGTATGTGGTTAAGTGCCATGTATCTGTCCTTTCTACCATGGCAGTATAGTGACATTGCCACTGATGCACAGGCTCCTACTGCATGCGGCTCCTACTGCAGGCCAGTGTGGGAAAGGCAGACGGGACCATGACTCATCCGGCCATATGATCTTTCGACTCGCCATGCCTGATCTCCCCGGCATCTGGTGCCATGTCAGGCTGCCGAGTGTGCCACACAGACACTGTGACAAACGGGGGGGGGGGGGGGGGGGGGGTGAGAAGAGAAGGGAAAGAAGTCATTACCCACCCAGGGCTATTCCTCTCTGGCCCATTAGCCAATGGCGACCGAGACCAATTGGGTTTTGTTGCTGTTTGCAGGGTCATCCACTGGTGGTCTGACTGTGGGCCTTTTTACAATAGCCGCATGCTCAGTCGTCCTCACACAAAACCTTTTATGGGGTAAGAAATATTCTCTCTGCCCCCCCCACCTCTTATCTCTTTCTCTCTCTTACTCTCTCTCTCACTCCATCTCTGTCTCTGATGATTAAAAGAAAGACCCAGTCAGGCAAAATAATGAAAATAGATATTTAAGAAGCAAGGCCTGTAGGGAAGTGATCATTTAGCCGCACGTGGGGGGAGGAGATTTTGTTGTGTACGTCTCATCATAGTCTCATTCTAACCTGTAACAAATAACGTAAGATCAGAGCTCAAGGGGCAATTTCGACTACATTGATGAAGCTATCTCATTCTTCATGAAAGAGGAATGTAGGCCTACCCCTACCTACCTCTCTCTCCCTGAACTGGCACATGGCTGTCAATCAAACAGACTGTTGGAAACCAAGGGGTCACAGTTGAAGTGGTCACACTTCTTTCTGAGGTATCTGAGACCTCTCCATTTGTGCAGATGGACCATCTTGGACAAATAGGCCATAGCAAATTCATTATGTGCAGCATCTGAATACACAACATTGAGAAGGCCAATAAGGATCAATATGGTGACGCATCCACTTTTATAGTGGGTGTGTGTTCTCTGAATGTTCGCGGTGGCCCAACAAAGACAGATGGAGGATATAGTCACAGCGCAGTGACTCTATTATTGAATATAATCTTAAATGGTCTAAGTTGAATACATTCCAATTCCATCATAGTTCATCATAAATATTCAGTGTGTGTGTGTGCACGTGTGGGTGTGTGTATGCACGTGTGTCTGTGCAAGTATATGAGTGTGCATTGTAAAAATAGTAAAGAACAAGAAGGCCCCCGACACTCTTTAAGCTCCCAATTCACCTCTTTATCGACTACGCTTTGATCCGAAACGGATCTTTTTCAGGTCAAAAAAACAAACTGAGTCCTCACTTCCCCAAATAGTTTATAACATAATATATTTGACTGTTACCTAGGTTTTTAACTTGAAACCATGTGTATGCATATAATCCTTTATGACCATATGTACCGCTGTGATTAATTATGATTGATTATGCACGAAAGATAATTGAATTGTTTCCACACCCACCATGCATCATGTGCGTAATGATCATGTGAGTTGAAATGTAGCCAGGGGATTGCTGCCCTTTTACGGGCTCCTAACCAATTGTGCTATTTTGTGTGTTTTTTTTGCATTGTTTGTAATTTATTTTGTACATAATGTTGCTGCTACCGTCTATTATGACCATAAAGAGCTTCTGTCGGCAGGACAGAACAGCTACGTCCGGTAAGACGAGAGGTGGTGGTTTGTGACTATTTGTCATTAACAGCTGGGCGCAATGACTAATATTAAGGAAGTCTCAAGGTATTGCTCGCCTGAGGTAGAGTACCTCATGATAAGCTGTAGAACACACTATCTACCAAGAACGTTTTCATTGATATTTTTCGTAGCTGTCTATTTACCACCACAAACGGATGCTGGCACTAAGACCGCACTCAACAAGCTGTATAAGGCCATAACCAAATAAGAAAATGCTCATTCAGAAGCAGCGCGCCTAGTGGCCGGGGACTTTAAATGCAGGCAAACTACCAGCATGTCACATGTGCAGCCAGAGGGAAAAAAACACTAGACCACCTTTACTCCACACACAGAGACGCATACAAAGCTCTCCCTAACCTGCCTAAATGATTACCGCCCCGTAGCACTGACGTCGGTAGCCATGGAGTGCTTTGAAAGGCTGGTCATGGCTCACATCAACACCATCATCCCGGAAACCCTAGACCTACTCCATTTTGCATACTGGCCCAACAGATCCACAGATGACTTAATCTCAATCGCACTCCACACTGCCCTTTCACACCTGGACAAAAGGAACACCTATATGAGAATGCTGTTCATTGACTACAGCTCAGCATTCAACACATTTACATTTACGTCATTTAGCAGACGCTCTTATCCAGAGCGACTTACAGTAGTGAATGCATACATTTCATACAATTTCATACATTTTTTCATACATTTTTTTTCTTCTTCTGTGCTGGCCACCCCGTGGGAATCGAACCCACAACCCTGGTGTTGCAAACACCATGCTCTACCAACTGAGCTACACCATATTGCCCACAAAGCTCATCACTAAGCTAAGGACCCTGGGACTAAACACCTCCCTCTGCAATTGGATCCTGGACTTCCTGACGGGCCGCCCCCAGGTGGTAAGGGTAGGCAACAACACATCTACCACAGGGGCCCCTCAGGGGTGTGTGCTTAGTCCCCTACTATACTCCCTGTTCACCCACGACTGCATGGCCAAGCACGACTCCAACAACATCATTAAGTTTGCTGACAACATAACAGTGATCAAGACAAAGGAGCTGATTGTGGACTACAGGAAAAGTAGGGCCGAACACGCACCCATTCACACCGAAGGGGCTGTAGTGGAGCGGGTTGAGAATTTCAAGTTCCTTGGTGTCCACATAACCAACAAACTATCATGGTCCAAACACACCAAGACAGTCATGAAGAGGGCACGACAATGCCTTTTCCCCCTCAGGAGACTGAAAAGATTTGGCGTGAGTCCCCAGATCTTCAAAAAGTTCTACAGCTGCACCATCGAGAGCATCCTGACCGGTTGCATCACTGCCTGGCAACTGCTCGGCATCCAACTGCAAGGCGCTACAGAGGCTATTGCGTACGGCCCAGCTTCCTGCCGTCCAGGACCTATATACTACTAGGCGTGTCAGAGGAAGGCCCAAAAATTGTCAAAGACTCCAGTCACCCAAGTCATAGACTGTTGTCTTTGCTAACGCATTGCAAGCAGCACCAAGTCTAGGTCCAAAAGGCTCCTTAACAAGCCATAAGACTGCTGAACAATTAATCAAAGAGTCACCTGGGCTATTTGCATTGACACTGCTGCTACTCATTGTTTATTATCTATGCATAGTCACATTATCTCTACCTACATGTACAAATTACCTCGACTGACTAACCAGTACCCCCACAGATTGACTCGGTACCGGTAACCCCTGTATATAGCCTCGTTATTGTTATTTTATTGTGTTACTTTTATAATTTTGAGGAAACCTAGTCAATAAAGCGGTGAATTGGGAGCTTAAAGAGTGTGCAGGCCTTCTTGTTCTTTATTAGTATTCTTTATTAGCCCAGCACCTATGACCACAAACTTTTCTATAGACATTGTAAAAATACAGATATTTGCCTACATGTTTGTTTGCTTCTACATGTCCCTGTATAGCAGTTTTTTTGGTCCAATCCTAGAAAATAAAAGACCAGCTAACCACCTAGCGGGCTGCTAATTCCTGATGTCAAATACAATGGCAGCAATTATATGGTAATCAGTGTTGGTGGCTCATACCTTTTTGTTTCCCTCTGTGTGTGTGTGTGTCTGGCCAAGCTGCTCCTCAGGGAGAGAGTTAGTCACGGCTTATTATTGACCCATTAGACAGCCGTCACACTGGCAAAGAGGAACCATTCAACACACATGCACACATACACTCACTCACTCACTGCCTTTATTCGGATGATGGTGGTGATAGCCATGATTATAATCTTAGGAAATATCAATTGAGTGATTTGTGATTATGAGTGGAGAGATATTGTATAGTCTTCTGTGAGTATTGTGATTGTTTGTTTGAATATTCTCCACCTTTCCTGTTGCTGTCTTGTACCTTGTATTAAGACTATTTTGTTTATATGATTGTTGACAATTTGGAAGTTGAATTATCAAATGAACGCAGTGTACGAACATACAAGCAATGCACAAAGATATCAAATTTGTCTATCCCAACATGACTCCTCTCCCTTGCACCATTGATAAATGTGTTGTTTTGATAGTAACCCCCCCCACCTGCACATCTTTAGTCCTGTCAAACCGCCCGCCCGCCACCCCCTCCTTCCTCCTGCCCTCTAACCCCTTCACCCTCCCATCCACCTCTCTATCCTAACACACCCATACTACCACCCTCCCTCCCCTCCCCCTGTCCCACCACAGAAAAGCTCTATCTTTGTTAACCTAATGTGCTTTTACCAGTTGCTTTCTGCCAGGGGGACATCTGCTGCATGCAACCAGTCAATATTGTGGGGACAGTTCAAAGCGGACCAGTTCATTATCTGTGTCAGCTTAACAACCAGAAGGTAGCAGTCCGAGGGACTGAGAGGGAGTGACAATGTGGCCCCACACAATGGACTCCTCATTAACTAGTGATTTATCATGATGGGATGCCCAGTCCAACACTCCCCCCCCTCCCCTCCCCTCCTCACAGTCTACCCTTGTCAGACTATCTGGGACACTCAAATCAGTATGATATGTTACGTTTGGTATGGTCACATAAGACAGAAGGTTGCTTAAGGCAAAAAAAATGAAAGCAGTGCGGGTGGGTGGATGAATGGCCAGATAACGTGAACATCTTGCAACCCAAAAGTAGCGTCTTCCAATCTCATCACAAAGAACTTTTGTATTTTAGTTAATAATCAACTTTGCAACTACTTACTACTTTTGAGCTACTTTGCAACTACTTAGCATGTTAGCTAACCTTTCCACTAACCCTTTAACCTAACTGCTAACCCTAACCTTAACCTTAGCCCCTAACTCTAACCCTTGGCTAATGTTAGCTACCTGGCTAACATTAGCATTAGCCACCTAGCTAACGTTAGCGACAACAAATTGGAATTCGTAATATCATAAGTTTAACATATTGCAAGAATTGCAATTCGTAAACTATTGTACGACTTGCAATTCGTAACATATCGTAGGAAATGGATGATGGACATCCAGAAATGAATACATACAATACTAAACATAACATATCATACTAATTGGGTCTACCACTGAGTCTAGGTTGAGTTTAAAAGTCAGATTTAAAAAAGTGAAAAAGTAGAAACATCAGTATCCGGAGTGTGGCGAGAGTGAGGATAGTGGTGAGAGTGAGGATAGTATGGAGGGTGCCAGGCTAACTGAAACAGGCCTACTAGTGGCTTTATATGCATTTACTTTATATCCCTTTTCATGTGCACACTTTTGTTCTTTGATTGACCTTTTCCCACTTTGTATTCTTGTGGTTAACTTCAGTCTCTTTATGGCTTCAATGAGTTTTCTGTGTCTTGAATGTCTATGACACTTTGGTTCGTGACTTCCCTCCTATTCTTACTCAGATCGTGAGTCAAACATAGGGTCTCTTTCTCTTTGCCTTCATCTATTTATTTCTCATCCCTCGTTTCCTCTCGCAAATATCACATCCAACCCGTAAAATTAGCCTCTCAGCGGTCCCACACCTCCCTTTCGATGACGAGGTTTACAAAAGTCAAATATTGCAGTCATGATGATATGACATGTCACAGGAGCCTGTTCGAGATGCATCATGCATGCATATGTAGAGAGATCATAGTCCGTCACCAGACATTCTGCCCTCATAGAGAGGGACTCCACATAATGGCAGCATAATGAGCATTTAATGTATGGCTGCTCTGAAATGGAGGAGAAAGGGAATATTCAGCGTGGCCCATGTGTGGTTTTGTAAAGCCGCTGCGCTAAGGGACATGCCTCTTCTCTCTCTTTCTCTCCACCCCCTCTTCCCCACCCTTTTCTCTGAATCCATTTGCCTAAATCAATCTGAGGAGGAGGCGGTCGTGGATAATGTACCAGCCGAGGTTTGTAAAACCGTTTTGTTAACAATTGCATTGTGAAAAGAAAAACAAAGAGGAGGAGAAGAGAGAGAAAGAGAGAGAGGGAGAGAGGGGGACAGAAGGCAGAAGGTTTCATGAATGAGGAACAGTTGTGGTGGGTGTGGTGGGCAGAACCATTTGGGACAGTGTCTGGTTAGTGGTGGTGACACCCCTGTCCCATCTCTACCCCTCGCCCCCTATTGCTTCCCTCCCACGTCCGAGACCGGGCATCCTCCCCCATTCGGACCAGTCCTCACGTTAGTCACACCACCTGCCTCCACCACACCCACCCATCCTCTGACAAGGCCAACAGACGGAAATCCCCTCACTCACCTCCCTCCTCCTCGAACCTCCCCAGCCCGATCCAACTGCATCCTGCTTTGGAGGATGATAGATGAGAAGACACTTAGCGGTGGTCAATGAAAAGAGAAAGACAAACTTAGTTACTAATCATGTCCCTGTTTGGCATATTGTAGTGATCAATAATCAATAGTGTTTCAATCAGCTGGTTATCATTATACATTTTCTATAGGTCAATACCGTGATAGATAATGAAAGGCAGAGATGGTTCAAGTCAGGGAGACCTATTCATTTTTTCTCCCTATAGGCAGAGCACAAATTATACCGTGACATTCAGGGGTCTCTATTTTTGTTCAGGGGACTTCCTATTTAATGGGCCTAATAGTAAAGACATGTATTACCTTTTAATGAACACAACCAGTCACGATGTTTTCATCTGACTGTCAAACAAATCACTTCAAAAACCTAGACTACCTAAAACGTAGGCTACCTGTGCACGTTCGCCCACTCCAAAATAATTCCAGTACCTAAACAATGCACTGTGCACCTGCCAATTGAAGGAGGGAAAGAGACGTTACAAAATGACAAAAAGTGTAATGACATTCGCGATTGTCATTAGGCCTACTATATTGTAGCCTGAATTAATAGATGCGTCTTGCTGACAAATGAAAAATATATCATAATCGGGACACGTGAAAAATTGTCACGATTCTCTAAAGCTGAACCCAGAAGCAGACCAGGACAAGGTGAGTAAAATGAAGGTGAGTATTTATTCACAGACTCGAGGTGAAAATAGAATAATCCAGGAGACGGAGCGGCAGCGGAGGTGAGTTGGTGAGAGTGAATAGGCAGATCCAATGATGTCACTGAAACCACCGACGGCCAGGCAAGGGAGTGTGAATGTTCCGGGAGGATGACTGTAGACAGAGTAAACGGGGTTGAGTAACCGGCAAGAAGTACATAACAACAAAACTAACTCTGGTAACATGCGGCTGATACGCTGGCACAACCTAATGTTCATAGCTAACAGATCCGGCAGGGAATGGATGTCAGGTCAGAGTTTATGAAGAGAAGAGGTGATGATCAGGACCAGGTGTGCAGATGGCTGATGAGATGCAGGTGCGGGTAATTGAGAAATCTCCCGCCTAGCTTCGTCGCCCGGCAACCAGACAGGGTGTGTTCAGAAACAACTCCAAAACAGAAAACAGTCAGCTCAGGCAGAACACAGACTCAGGAAGCGGGATTCATGACAGAAATACAGGACACAAATACAGCTGTGTCTGTCCGGAGCTCATTAGTGCGGGGAAACTGTGAGGGTCCAGTTAAAACAATGTTGCAAGTTCGCTAGCGAGCTGGACCAAGTCGTTACAATGTTGCAAGTTTGCTAGAGAAGCTCAAGACAGACAGAGACAGGAGACAGGCGGAGTAGAGAGATTAATGCGATTGAAAGAACCTGAACAAACTGTCACTGGTTTAAACCTAAGCACGAAACATGGAGATGCCGTCAATTATGTAGGCAACACCACTCGAATTTACGTTAAATAATTCAAAATAGTCCCTTTAATATTCAGAATGTTGAATACACTTCAGTGGTGTTAGTCGGATTTTGAGACAAAGTATCCACAGAAAAGTGTTATTAACCCCATGTTTTAGGTATATACTGTATATATATAAAACATTACTACACAAAATTAGAAACAATTTACATCCCTACATCAAACATGTCTAACAAAACAAAACACAAGTATAAACAAGAAAATACTACTATATCCTTACTACTATAATACTATATCCTTCATGTCAAAAACATGAGTAGTGCTCAAAAAAGTAAATATGTATTCTGCAAGGTTTTTCCAAAACTCTATCGCAGATTTACATCCATAGAACAAGTGAGTTAGATTTTCACCTTTTTTTTTGTTGCAGAAAACGCAGATATCAATATCAACAAATTTGGACAACATAGAATTACATGGATATATCTTATGTAGAATCTTAAAGTGCACTTCCTTAAATTTGTTTGGTATACAATATCTGTAAGGCTTCAACCAAGCTTTTTTCCCCAGACATAGTCAGGAATAAGCATGTTCCAGAAAATGTTTCCTCTAGGCATAAATTTGTTCCGTGAATGGAAAATGTGTATTTGTTACAAGATTTCTCGAGTAAGTCCACGCCTTCCAAACTGAGTTCTGGATAAGCTCTGTGATCATCACCAAAGCTAAGATTAATTTTCATTAGTCTAGTAAGACCACTGGGAATGGCTTTTTATCACAGAAATAAACTCTCTGAAAGGTATTGGAAACTCATTCAATGTTATACATTTGAAAGAATATTACCCCTGTTGGTGAAAACATTAAGAACAAAGTCAATATTCCTCTCATGGCAGCTAGGGTAGATCAATTACTTATTCCTTACAGTTATGCCTGAATTATTCCACAAAAGAGCTTTATGTGGGGTAAAATTGTGCAGGAAACATTAAAGATTGTTGGTGAAACCTACACTGAGAAAACGGGACAAATTTGTGTGTGATTTACTCAAACATGTTTTGTTTCTCCTCACAACACAATTTCATTGCATGCGATCAATGCAACACGAAGCAAAATCAGATCTACTAGTTTGAATCATGTAGTTGGAGTGTGAACCAATAAAGCTAATTCATGACGAGTAACGAGGGAGAATTCAAACCGCGTGAGAGAAGAATCTTCCAGAAAGAACCCTGGCGCGTTAGCGGAGAAGACAATACCTAGAATCGTGGTCAAGGTAAGCATGATTGATTTTTATTCAACGTTTGTCTGTGTGGCTGTAGTCAGAATTGTAAGCAGCAACATTATTAGTGATTGCTCCATATCCTAGTTTTGTGCTTTTGAGTCTGAAACATATTGGCATGGCAGCTAAAGGTAAAAGACAATGTTGCTAGCTAGCTTCTATGAACAGTAAAACAGGACTAGGTCAAGGAGGTAAAGTTAGTTGGCGACACACCATGATATTTAGCTATTGGTCAAGAACTTCGAATTTACCAAGCCAAGAACTAATTAAGGTTTTCTGAGGAGTGCACACCACTTGAGCTAGCTAACATGCTAACTAACGAATTCTTTGGTGCTTGTGCACGACATGGTCTGCAATCACTTCTTAGCAGCATTTAGTGCGCCATTTTTTTCCCCTTGTGAGGTAAAACATTTTGAAAGTTAATGTATTTGCATCAACAACAAAAAAAAATCATGACATATTTAAGGTCTAATGATTATACACCTAATCCTATGAGATTGGTGCTTCATGCAGTTTAACAGTTTGCCCATGGCTGCCTCCATGTCGTAAAACATGGTGCAAAGGTGACCTAGACTTATTGAACTAGGTTGTGGAGTTCATTTTAGCACTTGGAACAGAGTTACTTTATATTATGGGTGTCCATTTATCAATACATTTACAATTATTTGACAAAAATAATTCAACGTATTATATTATATGAGTAGATGCATGCATAAATCAACAGATAATTGAATCAAATATTTTATAATGAAAAAAATAATTTCATGAACAAAAAGTATATTAACAGGTCCATGATGTTTGCCTGCTACATTTGTGCTGCTTTTGTCTACACATTCAAAGGATGTATAGTGTTGGTGAATACTGTTATCAGAGGTTATTTTAATACCCCCCCAAAATTTGCTCTGAATGTCAGTCTTTAGGTCTTATGGTACATTTACATTTTAGTCATTTAGCAGACGCTCTTATCCAGAGCGACTTACAGTAGTGAATGCATACATTTCATACATTTTTTTTCTCCGTCCTCCGTGGGAATCGAATCCACAACCCTGGCGTTGCAAACACCATGCTCTACCAACTGAACCGCACATTTCTGTTCTCTTTTTTTCAGTGTTGTGGAAATGTAAGGGGTGTTCAGAATTGGTGTCAAGCAGGTCCCAACTTTTGCATCATTACAAGTTACATCTAGACGTTCCGCTAGCGGAACACCTGCTCCAATATCCAATGATAGGCGTGGCGCGAATTACAAATTCCTCAAAAATACAAAAACTTCAATTTTTCAAACATATGACTATTTTACACCATTTTAAAGACAAGACTCTCCTTTATCTAACCACACTGTCCGATTTAAAAAAGGCTTTACAGCGAAAGCAAAACATTAGATTATGTCAGCAGAGTACCCAGCCACAAATTATCAGACACCCATTTTTCAAGCTAGCATATAATGTCACAAAAAACAAAACCACAGCTAAATGCAGCACTAACCTTTGATGATCTTCATCAGATGACACGCCTAGGACATTATGTTATACAATACATGCATGTTTTGTTCAATCAAGTTCATATTTATATCAAAAACCAGCTTTTTACATTAGCATGTGACGTTCAGAACTAGCATTCCCACCGAACACTTCCGGTGAATTTACTAAATTACTGACGATAAACGTTCACAAAAAACATAACAATTATTTTAAGAATTCTAGATACAGAACTCTTTCATGCACTCGATTTTAAAATAGCTTTTCGGTGAAAGCACATTTTGCAATATTCTAAGTAGATATCACGGCTAGCTATTTAGACACCCACCAAGTTTAGCCCTCACCAAACTCCGATTTACTATTAGAAAAGTTTGATTACCTTTCCTGTTCTTCGTCAGAATGCACTCCCAGGACTTCTACTTCAATAACAAATGTTGGTTTGGTTCCAAATAATCCATAGTTATATCCAAATAGCGGCGTTTTGTTCGTGCGTTCAAGACACTATCCCAGGGTGATGAAGGGTTGCGCGCCCGACGCGTTTCGTGACAACAAATTTCAAAATATTCCATTACCGTACTTCGAAGCATGTCAACCACTGTTTAAAATAAATTTTTATGCAATTTTTCTCGTAAAAAAGCGATAATATTCCAGTGGTTGTTTTCGTTCAAAGAGAGAGAAAGTAAACATGGAGTCGACTCGTGCACGCGCCTCAGTCTCATAGTACTCTGACCGACCACTATCCAAATGCGCTAATGTTTTTCCGCCAGGGCCTGCAAAGCCACCATTCAGCTTTTTGCCGCCTTCTGAGAGCCCATGGGAGCTGTAGGAAGTGTCACGTAACAGCAGAGATCCCCTGTTTTGGATAGAGATGATCAAGAAGGCCAAGAAATGGTCAGACAGGGTACTTCCTGTACAGAATCTTCTCAGGTTTTGGCCTGCCAAATGAGTTCTGTTATACTCACAGACACCATTCAAACAGTTTTAGAAACTTTGGAGTGTTTTCTATCCAAAGCTAATAATTATATGCATATTCTAGGCAGGAGGTTTCTGGGCAGGAGTAATAATCAGATTAAATCGGGTACGTTTTTTTATCCGGCCGTGAAAATACTGCCCCCTATCCATAACAGTAAAGCACCCGCATTACGGCTGTACTGTCCGTTACCCATGTACAGTACATACAAAAGTGATCTTTTGCCCCACATATCCTTCAGGAGAAACAGAAAAGAGCCTCGAGGACATGCGGAAAGCTCTACTGTCTGATGTGAAGAAAAGGAACAACAGAGAGACGGTGAAGTTCAAAATGGAGAAGACGTTTGCATACAGGAGACATTAAGTTGTCCGTGACGCACCCTTGGTAGAGGACTTCATGGCAAGATGGCCTGCGCTCTTTGAAGTCATTGAGGTAAGTTAGCCATGCTTATTTTATTGTTGATCTATTGGTCATATTATCTGGGATTGGTTGGTGAAGGTAGAAGATTGTTTTCCCTCAGCTTGCCTAATTGGTATGAAGTGTTTCCTTTTTCCTTCTTTCCTTTTTCTTTCTCTTCCTCTCCTGTTCCGTGCCACCTTCATATTCTATCACTAGCTATTCTATTACTGTATCTATCATCTCCTCTGTCTTCCATCTTATTTCATTAGCTACGGTTAGATGCACTTTCTTTTTATTCATAATTGTATTACTCAGATTAAAGACTCCATGTCTCCAGTGATCAAATTGGCTATGTCTCAAATGTAATCTGAATAGAAATCTTGGTTAGAACCACTTTTAATTTTAGCCTTGTAATAGGCGGTGTTCAAATATTATAAACAGTTCAATTTAGTTGACACTTAAAAGGACTCCAGTCTTGATTTATTTCTGTCTGTATCATGCTCTTGTGCTTCATGAGCTATACTTTCTGCAGTCTAGAGTCCCTAACTGTAAACACTTCATTGACGAATGATTCATTTTATATGATTGACAAGTTTTGCCTTGGTGTCTTCTTCAGGGCATGGATGAAGAGTCCACCAAGGCAGCCGTTGAGGACACTACTGTGGGGATCTACATTATCAAAGACCATTTCGCGAGTGAGGATCCAGGGGACACTGGGATTGTCCTTGAAGGCGTCAAGGTGCTGCAGGATCTGGGCAACGTAGCATTTGCTGTTGCAATGCTGTTCGGCCTCATGTATGCCATGAACCTCAGTTACCCTACTGAGCCCCGCTACACTTTTGATGTCTTTCAGAAGGTTTTTATGGAACTGAATGGGGACAAACTTTGTAACAAAGCTGTTGCATTTAAAAACAGGCTGTTTCAGTGAGCTGTTTTGTTGTATGTTGTGTTTCACACTGTATGTTTGACTTATGTTTAACTTGTTAGATTGTTCAGAAAAACTCAAAACAGAATGAGCATGTCCAAAGATGGAGCTATCGTTATTTCCATAATTTTCTTTGCTGCTTATGGAAAAAGTTCAGTTTCACTTTGTAGTGACTTTTAGTCAATATAATTAACATGCACAAATATGTCCACATACCTAACTCATTCTTTGTCTGTTACTCCTTATGAAAAAGAACTACCTCATTTTGTAACAAAATGCATTAGAGAGAGGGCCCAATCATTGTTAGGACAACTCTTCTTTTTTTATATATACAGATACTGTATAAAGGCTACAGCCCCTTGATTTAGACCTGTGCAATTCATTGAACACTGAATGTCAGTGAATGGACATTTGTCATTCCGAAGAGCTGAACCGTTACAAAAAATAATATCATTTTTGAAACGCATGCCTTTGCCTTCTTTGTCACTGATGCAAATGGTCTCTTGCTCCTTGGTTACACATCCTTAGAAAACTTTTTATTTCCCTATTCATTTGTTTAAATGCAAACACTAAGGTAGAAAATGACAGCATTTCATCTTGTGCTTACATTAATAATTATGTAGAACCTTAAATTATGGACAAAGTTATTCATAATTATGAGTAACATCGTCAATAAAAGAATGTTAATAATTAAGTAGTGATTAGGTTTACGGAACATGATCAAATACATTTGAAGCTACACATTTAATTCAAATAAAATGTACTTTACCAAATCATGTCAAATTGATTCTATTCCATTACAATACATTTACTTGAACAAATTATATTTGCTTGACAAAAAGAAAAGTAAACTGAAAACTAATTATTATTTTAACATGTTTCATTCATGTGGAACCGATGTACACATTTGAATTAAGTAAATTCAAAGCACCATTTTTTTTCAGTGTAGCCAATTTTAGCATGCAATCTTTCTATCACGTTTCAGGAGAAGACCCAGATGCAGACAGTGTCGAAGACAACTCTTCACTGCCTGGTCTCCCGTGATCTGTCACGGGTCCGGAAGACGTGCTGCACCATGAGCTGGGACATTTCTTTGGCAGAGGGTAGCTTGGGGAGAGGAATGAAGTGGGCGGTTGTAGAAAACCAGTCCACTACTGTCAGGATGGGGGGAGACCCGTGACAAAATCCAGGGATATGTGAGACCAGGGACGGTGAGGAACAGGCAGAGGTTGAAGGAGACCAGACGGAGTCTTGTTCTGCGCACAGATCGTGCATGCAGAGACGTCAGGAACCATGGTAGGCCACCAAAAGCATTGTCGCACAAAGGCCAGAGTCCAACGGGAGCCTGGGGGGCAGGCAAGCTTGAAGGAGTGGGCCCACTCCAGATCCGAGGAGCGGACAGCATCAGAAACAAACATCCGGTTATTTGGGCCAATCCACCATCACTCTCACCTTCCTGGAATCCATCTGTACACTCCCTGCAGCGATGATGTATCCCAGGAAGGGGATGGTTGTCACAAGTTTCTTCATCTTCCGATGATATAGAGAAATCGTCGTCTGAGAACGTGGACCAATACGCAGTAGAGTTGGTGCTCATCATCTTAATTTATTAAATGACGTTGAACACGAGAAAACAACAAGAACGACGAATGACAGTTTTGCAGGCTATATAAAACGCAGTGCAAAATCAATCTCCCACAAAAGACAAACACAAACACACCCTCATATATGGGACTCTCAATCAAAGGCAAATAGACAACACCTGCCTTCAATTGAGAGTCCCAACCCCAATGAACCCAAACATAGAAACAGACACACTAGACTAAACATAGAATACATGAAAATCAAACAGTGCCCAAAAACCCCGGAATACCTAAATCAACTGCCCTACAACAAACACACCACCCCTAACCACATAAAACAAATACCCTCTGCCACGTCCTGACCAAACTACAATACCAATTAACCCTTATACTGGCCAGGACGTGACAATGGTGGAGCGATGGAATTTGCACTTCTCTGCTTTCACAAAAAGCTGGTTCTCCAGGAGGCGTTGGAGAACCTGTTGAACGTGGAGCACGTGTCCTTGGGTGGAGCGGGAGAAAACGAGGATGTCGTCGAGGTAGACGAAGACGAACCGGTTCAACATGTCGCGGAGAACATCATTCACCAGAGCCTGGGACACAGCAGGGGCATTGGTAAGGCCAAATGGCATGACCAGATACTCATAGTGACCGCTGGCAGTGTTGAAGGCAGTCTTCCACTCGTCCTCTTCCCGTATCTGCACCAGGTGGCAGGCGTTCCGTAGGTCCAGCTTGGAGAACACGGTGGCACCCTGGAGCGGCTCGAAGGCCGAGGAGATGAGTGGTAGCAGGTAGCAGTTCTTCACCGTGATGTCATTGAGGCCCCACCAGCGCAGGGTTTGGTCCTTCTTCTCCACAAAGAAGAACCCTGTACCGGCGGGGGAGGCAGAAGGACGGATGAACCCTGCAGCTAGGGAGTCCTCAATGTAGGTCTCCATAGCCTTGGTTTACGGACCCGACAGAGAGTACAGTTGTCCCCGGGCCGGAGTGGTGCCTGGGAGAAGGTTGATCCCGCAGTCATAGGGTCGGTGCCGTGAAAGAAAAGTGGCCTGGGCCTTTCTGAACAACTCCCGGAGGTCCTGGTACTCCGCGGGAATGGGAGGTCCAGGGCAACTTCCGAGCCCCCAGGATGACGTCCCGGGCAGGCTGCGCTGACTTCAGGCAATGAGCGTGGCAGAACGGGCTCCAGCCCATGATGGCACCAGCAGACCAGTCAATAAGGGGATTCTGTCGCTGGATCCAAGAGAATCCCAATACCACAGAACCTGAGGAGACTTAATAAGCAGGAATTGGATCGTCTCGCTGTGGTTCCCTGACACACATAGGTTTATGGGGTGGTATTGTGGCTGTCCCCGCCTACAGAGCACCCGTCCAGTGCTCTAACGTCCATGGGAATGGAGAGGGGCTGAGTGGGGTTGCCCAGCTCGGATGGCAGGGATGCGTCCATAAAGCTCTCATCGGCCCCAGAGTCAATGAGTACCCGGAGAGATTTCAACTGGTTCCCCCACAGCAAGATGGCATGAAATGGGGTGCGAGTAAGGGGAGAGGAAAAGTTATCCGTATGAGTACTCCAGGGTACTCGCTCCTACTGGTGAGCCTGGTCTTTTAGTGGACAGGTGGCCACGAAATGACCAGTAGTCCCGCAATACAGGCAACTCTTCATGTGAAGCCTGTATAGCCGTTCAGCTGGGGACAGCCTAGCTCTACCTAGTTGCATCGGCTCGGGAAGAGGTGAATTGGCAGACTTCAGAGTCTCACGGGGGAATTTGAGTAGCCTCGGGTTCTCTCGGCAACGGAGCCATCGGGGACTTCCAGGGGGTCTCTGGGGCGAGGAGGAAGCCTTGGGCAGGCGAGTGAAATCAAACCTCCTCTCCTTCCTTCGCCCATCGATCCGAAGGCGATGAGCGAGTCGAGACCTGTAAGTAGTTCCCGGGCTGTAAGCTCGTCCTTTACTTCCTCCAATACCCCGTGCAGGAACATGACGAACAGCGCTTCCGGGTTCCAGGCACTCTCAGCTGCCAACGTGCGAAAATCCACCACATAGTCTGCCACACTACGGGACTCTTACCGAAGCTGGAGTAACTTCCGGGCAGCCTCTCTCCCGGACAATGGGGCATCAAAACTTTCTTCACCTCCTCCATGGACTCCTCTAGACTGAAGCATACTGTTGTTCCCATACTGCCGTCGCTCAGGCGAGAGCCCTCCTGGAAACAAGCGTGATGAGGTACGCTATCTTAGAGGGGAAGGAGGAGGGCTGCAGCTCAATGATGAGGGAACACTGAGCAAGAAACGCCCGACAGGTGCCCGACTCTCCATCGAAGCATTCCGGGGGAGGTAAGCGGGGTTCCCGGGAAATAGGGGTGGCCAGGGAGGGGTGGCCAGGAAAGTTACCGTCATGGTAGGCTGCCTAACAGACAACCTGCGGAATTGCTCCAGCACTGTCTTCTGGAACCCTTCCATAAGACCACAAAGCAACTCCTCGTGCCTTCCAAAGGTGGCTCCTTGGGAGGAAATGGCGTTGCAGACCTGGTCCGAGTCTGCTGGGTCAGTCACGGCCAGTTCGACACTATCACGTTTCAGGAGGAGACCCAGATGCAGACAGTGTCGAAGTAACAAAAGTTTATTACTAGAACAGGAGGCAGGCAAAATGACAGGTCAAGGGCAGGCAGAGGTCAGTAAACCAGATCAGAGTCCATAAGGTACAGAACGGCAGGCAGTCTCGGGGTCAGGGCAGGCAAAGGTCAATAATCCAGGGTGGTGTGACAAGGTACAGAACAGCAGCCAGGCTCAAGGTCAGGGCAGGCAGAATGGTCAAAACCGGGAAACTAGAAAACAGGAACTAGAAAAAGACAGGTGCAAGGGGAAAAACGCTGGTAGGCTTGACAAACAAAATGAACTGGTAACAGACAAACAGAGAACACAGGTATAAATACACTGAGGATAATGGGGAAGATGGGCGACACCTGGAGGGGGTGGAGACAAGCACAAAGACAGGTGAAACAGAGGTGTGACACTTTCATTTCAGTAAAAGTTGAAGACCTCCCAACTTATTAAACACATTGTTTGGAATGAAATACCAAATTGATTCTGTATTGACCAAACATCTTTTCAATCAATTGATCTTGAAAGTGTTATTTATGTCAACAAATCCAGCACTTCCAGACCTCCTTCAGGGCTTTTATTTGAGAAGACTGATTCTTTTAGTTTGTGAGACTTATTTTTCCAGATTAAGTCAAGAAAGGTCTTGTTGATCTTTTTACAGGTAGAGGAGATTTGCAAATAAAGATAATGAGGGGTACACAAAGCGAGACAGTCCCTCTGCCTTGGACAGAAGCACTCTCCCAAGTATAGAAATATCCCTTTGTAGCCAATTATTAAATATATTCTTGGTTTTCTTAATTTTAGGAGAGAATATGTTGTCTGTCTAAGTGGTTTTTGGTTAGATGTATTCCTAAATATTTAACATAGTCCTTTACAGGAATATTTTATATTTCTTTATCATCAGAGTCATACAAACATAAGATTTTACATTTAGAAACGTTCAGTTTTAATCCAGATGCAATAGAGAATGCAGTGATAACATTAAGGACATGGGCGACCTGGTCTTTGGCTTTTAAAAAAAGAGTAGTATTGTCAGCCAGTTGGGAAATGTTGATTTCTCTGTTAAGAATGGATAAACCATTCAGATTTGCATTATTCAGAATATCTAGAGATAGAAGTTCCTCTACCAAAATGAATAAAAGGGCAGAATTGTAGTACACCTCTGTTGATACTGAATCTTTTGGATGTATTAAGGTTTAGTAACACAGAACTATTTATATCTTTGTAAAACATGTAAATGACTTTGATAACATTTTCACCGAAACCAAAAAGTTAAAGAGACCGAAAGAGAAATTCATGTTCAATTGTGTCAAAGGCTTTACAAAAGTCCAAAAATAAAACAACAGCATCTGAATAATCTTAAAGGTCCAAGACTAAGCGAATGTTGGAGTTTATGTGACGGCCCTTCACAAATCCTGTTTGAGCCTAATTTATAAATGTATCAATTCCTTTCTTTAATCTTTTGGCATAAACAAGAGGAATCAATTGTAATCAATATTTAATCAAGTAATTTGTCTCCAATTATCAATGGGGCGGCAGATAGCGTTGGGCCAGTAACCGAAAGTTTGCAAAATCGAATCCTAAGCTGACAAGGTAAAAATCTGTCGTTCTGCCCCTGAACAAGGCAGTTAACCCACTGTTCCTAGGCCGTTGTTGTAAATACGAATTTGTTCTTAACTGACTTGCCTAGTTAAATAAAAAAATGAGAGAAGGTTCTTTATCAGACTTCAGAATCAGTGGAATGAGGCCCTGTTTTGTAGTGGAGACCATTTCACCATTTACAATGCAATCTTGAAAGATATTCAAAATAGGGTCTTCTAGTAACTCCCAAAACTGCCTATAGAATTCAACTAACAGGCCATCAGGGCCAGGTGATTTCCCTTTTTTTATTGAATTCAATCAAATTTCTTAGATTGACACAGGTGAATCGCAAACTGAGTGGAAATCATCCTCAATTACAGGGACATCATTCTGAATGTGGCAAATGTAGCTTTCACAACCATCTTCCTGAAATTGTGAGTTGTAAAGGTTTTCATAAAAGGAATTGACAAATGTTGATATTGTAATCTTTGCATGATACATCATTAATTTTGAGCGTCGTTATAGATTTTCTTTTGTAATTTCTCTTTTCAAGTGCAAAAAAATAACTGGTGTTTCTTTCCCCCTCTTCAATCCATTTTGGCTCTTGATCTGACAAAGGCACCCGTTGCCAGATCCGTGTAAAGCTATTCTAATTCTAGTTGTAAAGATTGAAATACAGACACTTCTTCTTTAGAAAACTGTCAAGCTTGCCCATCAAATCTTTTTCTCTAAGATTCTTCAGATCTTTGGCACGTTTAATGGCTTCAATTCTTACTTTATATTTGAAGAATTCCCATCTACTTCCATGACCCATGTCTGTTCTTGCAAAAATATCTTTGGCTAACAATTTGATGTTTCCAACGAAAATAGGATCTCTAAGAAGTGTGTTGTTTAATTTTCAATATCTTTGAATACCTTTAGATTTTTTAGTAGCTTGTAAATTCAGGGAAATCAAATGATGATCAGAACTGATGATCTACATCTATAACAAATTGTAACAAAAAGGGGGAAATTAGGAATAAATATTTTCTAGATTTTCGTGACATAGTTTTATTGGTCCAGGTACAACCCTTTGCATCTGGACTGAAATAATGCCAGGCATCATCAACAGAGAGATCCTTGCATAACGTTGTGATGATATTGGTATTTTGAGAGCTTTGACTCGTTCTAGGAGGAAAACGATCAGCAGAGTCATCAGGTGTTTTGTTAAAATCACCTGAGATAATTAGAAAAGCCTCTGAGTATTTGTTGCGTAAAAAGGGTCTAATTTGGAGCATGTGAGTTATGTCCATACACATTACAGATGATGAAAATAGCATTGTCAAGTTTAACAGTTACTATGACCCATCTGCCATCCTGTGAAGATGTGGATTCGAGAATGTCACCTTTAAACTTGTGGATAATCGTAAAAACAACAGCAGAATGGTTTGATCCATGAGTGAAATAGGCCATGACTTCCAAAATTTCAAGTCACTTTCACACTAATGAGTTTCCTGAAGAAGGACAAAATCTGCATTACTGTGTTGACAATATAAAAATAAGGCTTTCCTTATTGTAAGATCTCTCAAACCCCTAGCATTCAGGCTAACAATATTGAGTGAGTTGAAAACAAACTCCTGCATTAAAAAATAATGAGACACAAACTAGACAACAGATGTAGTAATGTGAACAATAAAACAAACTATAAACCTTGAGAGGGTTACTCAGATGGAAAACTACGCTCAGCTGAGGTAGCGGTGGTTAACAGTACAACAAATCCCTTTTTTTTCATAATTTGTTGTTCGAATTTTAAATTGTTGTTCGAAATTTACTCGTGGCAGTACAGTAAATGTACTCCTGGCAGTACTCATAGTGTGGTTTATGTCATCCGAGTTAACCAGTAATCTTTCTTCCTGCGATGAATGCGTGGGCCCTTGAATCCAGCCTTCTTTCCTTCTTGTCGTGTTTTCGGTATAAGCGGCCACAGTTTCTCCCTGGCAGTCTTATCCTGCGGTATCAGAGCCTCTTTGATGCAGAGCTTCTTCTCATCCGGAAACTTGTTCCCCTTGGCTATTTTTCAGATGATGTCCCTGTAGTAGCGCATAGCGAAGCGCAGGATGACATTGCGAGGTGATCGCTCACAACTGTGTGAAGCTGACAGACAGCCTCTGACAAATGTGACCGACCGCCTTGATTCAGTCTCATGTAGCAACATTTGAAATTGTGTTTTTACGTTGGATAAAAGCAGAGACACAGAGCTACAAAATGGTATATCATACACTGCATTTTAGGAATAATCAAATCAAACTTTGTCACATGCGGCGAATACAACATGTGTAGACCTTACCGTGAAATGCTTACTTACATGCCGTTAACCAACAGTGCAGTTCAAGAAAGAGTTAAGAAAATATTTACCAAATAAATATTTACCAAGTAAAAAATAATAAAAAGTAACAAAACAAAATAACAATAACGAGGCTATATACAGGGGGTACCGGTACCGAGTTCATTTTTACATTTTATTTATTTTTTATTTCACCTTTATTTAACCAGGTAGGCAAGTTGAGAACAAGTTCTCGTTTACAATTGCGACCTGGCCAAGATAAAGCAAAGCAGTTTGACACATACAACAACACAGAGTTACACATGGAGTAAAACAAACATATAGTCAATAATACAGTAAAAAAATAAGTCTATATACAATGTGAGCAAATGAGGTGAGATTAGGGAGGTAAAGGCAAAAAAGGCCATGGAATGGTAGATTTGCAGTGGATGAGTGCAAAGTAGAAATAGAAATAATGGGGTGCAAAGGATCTAAATAAATAAATAAATACAATAGGGGAAGAGGTAGTTGTTTGGGCTAAATTATAGACGGGCTATGTACAGGTGCAGTGATCTGTGAGCTGCTCTGACAGCTGGTGCTTAAAGCTAGTGAGGGAGATAAGTGTTTCCAGTTTCAGAGATTTTTGTAGTTCGTTCCAGTCATTGGCAGCAGAGAACTGGAAGGAGAGACAGCCAAAGGAGGAACTGGCTTTGGGGGTGACCAGAGAGATATACCTGCTGGAGCGCGTGCTACAGGTGGGTGCTGCTATGGTGACCAGTGAGCGGAGATAAGGGGGGACTTTACCTAGCAGGGTCTTGTAGATGACCTGGAGCCAGTGGGTTTGGTGACGAGTATGAAGCGAGGGCCAGCCAACGAGAGCGTACAAGTCGCAGTGGTGGGTAGTATATGGGGCTTTGGTGACAAAACGGATGGCACTGTGATAGACTGCATCCAGTTTATTGAGTAGGGTATTGGAAGCTATTTTGTAAATGACATCGCCGAAGTCGAGGATCGGTAGGATTGGTGAGTTTTACGAGGGTATGTTTGGCAGCATGAGTGAAGGATGCTTTGTTGCGAAATAGGAAGCCAATTCTAGATTTAACTTTGGATTGGAGATGTTTGATGTAAGTCTGGAAGGAGAGTTTACAGTCTAACCAGACACCTAGGTATTTGTAGTTGTCCACATATTCTAAGTCAGAACCGTCCAGAGTAGTGATGCTGGACGGGCGGGCAGGTGCAGGCAGCGATCGGTTGAAGAGCATGCATTTAGTTTTACTTGTATTTAAGAGCAGTTGGAGGCCACGGAAGGAGAGTTGTATGGCATTGAAGCTCGTCTGAAGGGTTGTTAACACAGTGTCCAAAGAAGGGCCAGAAGTATACAGAATGGTGTCGTCTGCGTAGAGGTGGATCAGAGACTCACCAGCAGTGCGACATCATTGATGTATACAGAGAAAAGAGTTGGCCCAAGAATTGAACCCTGTGGCACCCCCATGGAGACTACCAGAGGCCCGGACAACAGGCCATCCGATTTGACACATTGAACTCTATCAGAGAAGTAGTTGGTGAACCAGGCGAGGCAATCATTTGAGAAACCAAGGCTATTGAGTCTGCCGATGAGGATGTGGTGATTGATAGAGTCGAAAGCCTTGGCCAGGTCAATGAATACGGCAGCACAGTATTGTTTCTTATCGATGGCGGTTAGGATATTGTTTAGGACCTTGAGCATGGCAGAGGTGCACCCATGACCAGCTCTGAAACCAGATTGCATAGCGGAGAAGGTGCGGTGGGATTCGAAATGGTCGGTAATCTGTTTGTTGACTTGGCTTTCGAAGACCTTAGAAAGGCAGGGTAGGATAGATATAGGTCTGTAGCAGTTTTGGTCAAGAGTGTCCCCTCCTTTGAAGAGGGGGATGAGAGCAGCTGTTTTCCAATCTTTTGGAATCTCAGACGACACGAAAGAGAGGTTGAACAGGCTAGTAATAGGGGTTGCAAGAATTTCGGCAGATAATTTTAGAAAGAAAGGATCCAGATTGTCTAGCCCAGCTGATTTGTAGGGGTCCAGATTTTGCAGCTCTTTCAGAACATCAGCTGACTGGATTTGGGAGAAGGAGAAATGGGGAAGGCTTGGGTGAGTAGCTGTGGGGGGTGCAGTGCTGTTGACCGCGGTAGGGCTAGCCAGGTGGAAAATATGGCCAGCCGTAGAAAAATGCTTATTGAAATTCTCAATTATAGTGGATTTATCAGAGGTGACAGAGTTTCCTATCCTCAGTGCAGTGGGCAGCTGGGAGGAGGTGTTCTTATTCTCCATGGACTTTACAGTGTCCCAGAACGTTTTTGAGTTTGTGTTGCAGGAAGCAAATTTCTGTTTGAAAAAGCTAGCCTTGGCTTTTCTAACTGCCTGTGTATATTGGTTTCTAACTTCCCTGAAAAGTTGCATATCACGGGGGCTGTTCGATGCTAATTCAGAACGCCACAGGATGTTTTTGTGTTGGTTAAGGGCAGTCAGGTCTGGAGAGAACCAAGGGCTATATCTGTTCCTGGTTCTACATTTCTTGAATGGGTCATGTGCAGGGTAGAGGTTAGTCGAAGTAATTTGTACATGTAGGTAGGGGTGAAGTGACTATGATGTGATTAATTGTTCAGCAGTCTTATGGCTTGGGGTAGAAGCGGTTAAGGAGCCTTTTGGTCCTAGACTTGGCGCTCCGGTACCGCTTGCCGTGAGGTAGCAGAGAAAACACTCTACTGTATGATTTGGGTAACTGGAGTCTCTGACAATTTGTTAGGCTTTCCTCTGACACCGTCTAGTATATAGGTCCTGGATGGCAGTAAGCTTGGCCCCAGTGATGTACTGGGCTTTACGCACTAGCCTCTGTAGCGCCTTACGGTCAGATGCCATACCAGGCAGTGATGCAACCGGTCAGGATCCTCTCGATGGTGCAGCTGTAGAACTTTTAGATCTGGGGACCCATGCCAAATCTTTTCAGTCTCTTGAGGGGGAAAAGGTGTTGTCGTGCCCTCTTAACGACTGTCTTGGTGTGTTTGGACCATGATAGTTCGTTGGTGATGTGGACACCAAGGAACTTTAAACTCTTGACCCGCTCCACTACAGCCCCGTCGATGTTAATGGGTGCCTGTTCGGCCCGCCTTTTCCTGTAGTGCACGATCAGCTCCTTTGTCTTGCTCACATTGAGGGAGAGGTTGTAGTCCTGGCACCACACTGCCAGGTCTCTGACCTCCTCCCTATAGGCTGTCTCATCATTGTCGGTGAGTGTGCAAAGCTGTCATCAAGGCAAAGGGTGGCTACTTTGAAGAATCTAAAATATAAAATATATGTTGATTTGTTTAACACTTTCTTGGTTACTACATGATTCCAATATGTGTTAGTTTTGATGTCTTCACTATTATTCTACAATGCAGAAAATAGTAAAAATAAAGAAAAACCCTTGAATGAGTAGGTGTGTCCAAACTTTTGACTGGTACTGTATGTCCTTAATCAGTATAAAGGAGGAAATGTAGCTTACTTGTTGAGTAAAATCCAAGCTGTAATGCATCCTGATGTCTTTGCTTGCTGGTTCAGTAGGGCCCCCAGAGACAACTTCAGGTCTTGACACGTGGTCTTGCAGTCACCAACCATCTTCTGGCAGACAGACCGCTCACTCTGAACAAGCAGGTGATGCTGCTCTTGCTTCTTCAGCTTGGCTGATTTAACAGCTTCTGGCAGATTGGCAGATCTGAAGATCTGATAGTTGTTCCTCTGGTACTGCCAGCACAGGTCTGTCCTGGGCTTAGTGCTTGAGATGTGGGGCAGCAACTTTCTCCACAGATTCCTGAAAGAAGACAGACCGACTACACGTACCTCTGGAAAATACAGAGATAATGTGAGATCAATAAAAGTGGTGCCAGTCATGTTGGAGGTAAATTAAATAATAAAAACGTGTTGCTTATGCTTTACATACCAAGTGTTGTCATCTCAGCCAATCATGGCAAGCAGGAAGGTTCCTCACTTTTTCTGTGGCTAAACCAACTAGTCTCGTAATTTAACAAAAAAACGCATTTTCATAAAAAATGTAAGTATAAGCATTCAAATGCCTCTCCTGTGAAGTTGTGACATATGCGTAGCTTCCTGAAACAAGTCACAAATTATCAATGTTCTTTGATGTTTCTTCAGTAGCTCGCTCTATGATGGACACTTTGGAGAATTTGGCATCTTGTTCAGTATTTTATTTAACCTTTATTTAACCAGGCAAGCCAGTTAAGAACACATTTTTATTTACAATGACGGCCTACATTGACCAAACCCGGACAACGCTGGGCCAATTGTGCACCGCCCTATGGGACTCCCAATCATGGCCTGGATTCAAACCAGGGTGTCTGTAGTGACACCTCTAGCACTGAGATGCAGTGCCTTAGACCGCTGCGTCACTTGGGAGCCAGGGTCTGGATTGCAGAGAAAAGTTCAGACATGGAAATGTCCTATTTCCCTTTTTTCTCCAGTGGGTTTTTAATTGGGGTCGGAGGTAAAGAGGTTGCAAGGATCTCGTCCTGTTCCGTCTTTTTCTTCCTCTTGCTCGAGCTAGCGGCATCTTGTGTATCCATGCTGCTCTGGCTCTCGTTGTTGCTAGCTAGCATGCCTGCCGTCTTCTGTGAAACTTGGATATTCCGTCTTATGTTGTCTTTCTGTCGTGTTTTTCCAATTCAACTTGACAAAAACAAACTTGCCATATGTAGCTAAAACAAGTTATAGTTAGTTTCTTGCTACACCTAACCCTCAAAGTTGCTTGGACAAGGGAGAAAACACTCCCTCTCACAGCAATGCCATCTTGGCTCCTCGCATGTAACTAAAGTCTGCAGGTGTTTACATAGTTTGGTGCATGTGCCAGGTGATATACATTTCAACGGCAGTACCGACGCTCTAAAAGTCAGGTAAACAATACTTTCCTGTGGATATTTGGTCTCAGATTTCGAGTTGCTGAAGGACCAACCGCACAGACAGTAGTGTAAGTTCAAATGTAATTTTATTGGCTTGTTGGCTTGTTATTGGCTTGTAAGGACTATTTATCAAGTATTGGTATAAATGTCTGGTTTATTAGGAAAGTTTAAACCATGACAGAGAGGTGGGGGTGTTTGTTTAATTTGGAATAAGAGTTTATTTTATTTTCATAATCCCCATTCAACCTGTCTCCTCCCCTTCATCCACACCGACTGAAGTGGATCCAACAGGCGACATCAACAAGGGACCATAGTCCCCACACGGATTGACCCGGTCAGTCCATGTCATGGAAAGAGCAGGTGTTCTCAATGACGAGTAGAACATTGCATTTTAAACAAATAGGAGAATGGTTAAATTAGAGACTCCCGCAAAGTTAGACTTTTATTGCAATTAGGGGAGCTGAACTTCCCACTGACCCCCCTGTAATTCGCACGCTGCCTACAGGGTACTCCAACAGAGACAGGGAAATCTATAGGAAAACAAATTCTGACCCACATTGAAGACAAAGCAATAGAGAAACAGAGCTTGGCAAGGAGCCTAGCGGTTAAGAGCGTTGGGCCAATAACTGAAAGGTTGTTGGTTTGAATCCCCAAGCTGACTAAGTGAAAAATCTGTTGATGTGTCCTTGGGTGAAGCACTGAACTGCAATTGCTCCTGTAAGGTTTAAAGTGTACCACTTCTCTACCACAACAGAAATTGCAACTCAAACCTTTCTCTGAGTAGTTAACACATTACCACAAATCCCCTGCAATTGAACCCCCAAAATATTATCTGTTCATGTGAAACCAAAAGTCTCTATTGTACAATCTGTTCCCCATATGGGACTACTTTGCCTATCAAAGACACTTTGAGCCTGGTGATGCCTGTGCCAGTCTGACACCATATTCCCCTCTGGGCCCCTCCAGATCTCCACCCCAGCACCCATTACTACATCCTAGCTCCAGACCCAGCTCTCGCTGGACAGCTATCCCCAGAAGGGCCCTCCAGATCAGGGTTGATTTGCAGCATAAGCCCCCTAGTGATTACCCATTAGCCCTGGTCCCCATTGACTCTGGCTTCTAGCAGGGTAGCATGTGTACCCCTCTATACCCTCCCTAATGCCATAGATCCCTCCCCCCCTCTCCTCCCTAATTGGCAGTAAGGGGTATCAGAGAGGGCTGGGAAACAGGGAATAGATGGTGACATCTGATCTGATGTCCACTTAAAATCAAAATAATGTTGAGCCTTCTACTTTGTTGTATCACAAGGGGTAGTCTGTAGGGGCATGGTGTTTTGATTGGATGATTGATAGGTCATTATAGAAACAGAATCTCAGTTTAAGTGTGAAAGGAGAAGGTGTTGTCTACAGGAAGAACACCTGACTGTGACAAAATATGTATTTGTTGCACAGAACATGAAGCTAGACTTAGGGTTAGGATAGTGGTTGAGGCTAGGGTTGAACCGGGATGTGGACATGAAGTTAGGGTTAGGGTAATGGTTAGGGTTGTGGTTGAAGGTTCAACTGAAATGTGGACATGATGCTAGGGTAAGGTTTAGGGTTAGGGTTGTGGTTGAGGGTTATGGTTGAACTGGGATGTGGACATGAAGCTATAGGGTTATGGTCAGGGATAGGGATAGTTAAAACAACTGTTACAATTTTTCTCAATCTCATACAAAACATTTTTGGGAACATTGCACACAAGACACGTACTGTGTCCATTTGGTCTTTTGCAAAACATGAAATGCATTTTCAAAAATGTATGTCTTCTCAAAACAGCAAACACATTCCTCAAAACTATATGATACCATCACAATTGCAAATACACGCAAGTATACATACCGCTTGAATCAAGGTGACAAAACAGAAAGCTAATCTGTTTTTGAAAAATTCCCTTTGAATCAATGTTTTTTTCTTTGCAGACATTAAAAGGTGCAGAATTTGGGGCAATTACAAAAACCATTACGCACACTTCACCAAACAATTTCATACACATCAAATACTGTCAAACATTGTTCCTGATCAAAAGGAAAAAGTAAAATAAGCACATTGTGCAGAATTCATTCATCAATATCATCACAATGCTGACAGATTTGTAGACTTTCATCACCAGGTAGAAAAACAATTCCCAATAGAAATAAGGACAGGTGAATACAGAGGAGGAACTGCTTATATGAATGGATAGGCCTCAAACAAAACCAAAGAAAAGCTCTGTAACGGAGACAATGTTGGAGATGACGACTTAGGAGTAACCCAAAGTTACTTAGAAGTAACCCAAATTTATTCTCGGCAATGTCGTGAAAAATCATAAGAATATCACTCAGAATCACCCTCCTACAGAATCGTGTTGATCTGCACATTTCTTCAAAGTGACTAGGCTGGATAACTATATCAAACTACATCAAACTGGCTGTCAGGCCACTGAATTTCCAAATCTCTCCACTGTGGAACCACAGACATAGGCAGTGAGTTTCAGGGTGTTCTTAGATGCCGACTGTCTTTGGTCTGTTTGGGACAGACTGATGGTGGTCCTATGAGAACATCTCTCAATCAACACTCCAGACCTCACCAACTCTCTCTTCCTTTTACCAGCTAAACCTTCATGCCGTTCCCTCTGTTTACACACCCTGATTAGTTTGGTAAGGGGAAACAATCTCCCAAGAACCCGTGATCTCTGAATCAACGTGCCCCTCTGTCCTACCCTTTATCTCTTCATCCCTCCGTTCACAAAAGAAACAGATTCTCCCAGAATCAGGGAGTGAAATTGGGGATCAGAGCGGGCCGACTCCTGAGCAAACAGACAGCTAATGGACCGGCTGTCTTCTCCTCCCCTCACATTACCAGCAAAGCAGGGGAATGCAGCCTGGCCAGTCAAAATACTAATGCTTAAGCTGGCTAATCCCTTACACACACAGGCCTCATACTCACTGACTCCCACACTGATAGCAGATAATCACTCCACCACCAAGGTAGTGGAAGAGAGTGTGTGAGAGAGTGAGAGTGATGGAATGGGACTCACAACGCACATGTACACTACCGTTCAAAAGTTTGGGGTCACTTAGAAATGTCATTGTTTTTGAAAGAAAAGCTATTTTTTTGTCCATTAAAATAACATTCAATTGATCAGAAATACAGTGTAGATATTGTTAATGTTGTAAATGACTATTGTGGCTGGAAACAGCTGTTTTTTTTATGGAATATCTACATAGGCGTACAAAGGCCCATTATCAGCAACCATCACTCCTGTGTTCCAATGGCACGTTGTGTTAGCTAATACAAGTTGATCATTTTTAAAGTCTAATTGATCATTAGAAAACCCTTTTGCAATTATGTTAGCACAGCTGAAAACTGTCGTTCTGATTAAAGAAACAATAAAACTGGCCTTCTTTAGACTAGTTGAGTATCTGGAGCATCAGCATTTGTGGGTTCGATTACAGGCTCAAAATGGCCAGAAACAAAGAACTTTCTTCTGAAACTCGTCAGTCTGTTCTTGTTCTGAGAAATGCAGGCTATTCCATGCAAGAAATTGCCAAGAAACTGAAGATCTTGTACAACGCTGTGTACTACTCCCTTCACAGAACAGCGCAAACTGGCGCTAACTAGAATAGGAGGAGTGGGAGGCCCTGGTGCACAACTGAGCAAGAGGACAAGTACATTAGAGTGTCTAGTTTGAGAAACAGACGCCTCACAAGTCCTCAACTGGCAGCTTCATTAAATAGTACCCGCAAAACACCAGTCTAAATGTCAACAGTGAAGAGGCAACTCTGGGATGCTGGCCTTCTAGGCAGAGTTCCTCTGTCCAGTGTCTGTGTTCTTTTTCCCATCTTAATCTTTTATTTTTATTGGCCAGTCTGAGATATGTATTTTTCTTTGCAACTCTGCTTAGAAGGCAAGCATCCCGGAGTCGCCTCTTCGCTGTTGACATTGAGACTGGTGTTTTGCGGGTACTATTTAATGAAGCTGCCAGTTGTTTCTCAAACTAGACACTCTAATGTGCTTGTCCTCTTTTTCAGTTGTGCACCGGGGCCTCCCACTCCTCCTTCTATTCTGGTTAGAGCCAGTTTGCGCTGTTCTGTGTTGGGAGTAGTACACAGCGTTGTACGAGATCTTCAGTTTCTTGGCAATGTCTTGCATGGAATAGCCTTCATTTCTCAGAACAAGAATAGACTAACAAGTTTCAGAAGAAAGTTCTTTGTTTCTGGCCATTTTTAGCCTGTAGTCGAATCCACAAATGCTGATGCTCCAGATACTCAACTAGTCTAAAGGAGGCTAGTTTTATTTCTTCTTTAATAAGAACAACAGTTTTCAGCTGTGCTAACATAATTGCAAAAGGGTTTTCTTATGAACAATTAGACTTTTAATGATAAACTTGGATTAGTCTAAACAACATGCCATTGGAACACAAGAGTGAAGGTTGCTGATAATGGCCTCTGTACATGTATGTAGATATTCCATTAAAAAATCTGCTGTTTCTAGCTACAATAGTCATTTACAACATTAACAATGTCTACACTGTATTTCTGATCAATTGAATGTTATTTTAATGGACAAAAAATGTGCTTTTCTTTAAAAAACAATGACATTTCTAAGTGACCCCAAACTTTTGAACGGTGGTGTATGTTCACATACACTACCACACACACACACACACACACACACACACACACTCATCCCTTTCTCCGCTAGACCCCCCCAGCTGTGAAAACCTGTCTCCTCCAGGTTGGACTCATAGCAAGCTAATGGAGAATATGCTAATGCTAGTTTGGAGGGAGGAGCACTGTTGGCTTATGGAGGATTAGGGCTTGTTGGCCAGCCCTAGCCCAGGCTCCCCACCATGGTAGCGCGCTAATACAGGTGTTAGTAAACTGGCGTTAGCCACCAGCTAGTTAGCCACCATTCAGAGAGTGATTGTCTGGCCGGCTCTGCCATTTGTAGCACTGTTTGCTCGTCAGCAGGGAGGTCTCTCTGTACTGTGGTGGGTCCACCATGATCCGACTAGATCCCCCCCTTCTCTCTCTTTCACTCTCTTCTTTCTGTAGTGTCCTGGACAGCAGGACTCATCCCAGAAACAGAGACATGCTCAGGCGGTCTAAAGAGAACCAGAGGCCAGGAAAGGACTGAGGAGAAGCAGGGATCACACAAATCGTCTGTTTTGACCCCTGATTCACTGCTACATCTCGATTCTCCTGTGTTTCCCCTTTCATTGAGGACTACCATTTTTGCTTTTATAAGAGTTGTTATTAGAGGGGCAAATCTGGCACCAATGATGACAAAGGTGCTTGTAGAATCTTCCATATTTTACGACCATGTAAGGTATTCATAACAGGGGGTTTGTGTGTTGAGAGGAAGAGAGGGAGACAGAGTGGGAGATAACTCTAAATGCATAAAAATGCGAGGTGACATTGAATATATAGTTGTGAGAAAATTGACTTGTGTATCTTCCAAGTGTAGAACATGTGGGAAAGCAAATAAAGGTTAGTTGGGTGACCTAACATGCCTAAAGCGATTTTGTCAGGGATGTCGGTGGTTCAAAGAAGTCATTAGTCTTCTCCAGCACCGTCACAAAGAGGAGATTTAAAACAGCAAACAGAAACAGGTTGTGGAAAACTCAAAGCCAAACACCCATATCCACTAAGAGGCTTTGGTGTATTAGGCTGTTCTGTCCCCATACAAAACCACAAATTCAAATGTGTCTCCCTCTCGCTCTTTTTCGCCTAAGAAAGTTATCATGTCTCGTCCTGTGTTGTTTGTAGGGACTTTTGAGTCCAGCAGCTAATTATGTTAAGTGGACTGTCCTTGAGACAGATTTTTGTCTCGTAGTAAGTAAGCAAAAAGTCTGAACTTTTTGTTGGAAATTACATTTACCACTCTGAAGAGTTTCTAAATAATGAGCAAATGAAGACATTTATTTAATTACAGTTGACACGGAACAACTTTGTATCTCAGCCATCAGCTGTAACTAGCTGCTGGTGGGAACTTAATATGCATGGCTAAATAACATTTATAGAGAACCTTCCAAAGAATGCAGAAAACCCATTATTTCAAATGTATTTCAAGACCTTACAAGAACTATTGCCAGCTGGCAAATGTCTTCACGGACATTTTCAATCTCTCCTTGTCCCAGTCTGTAATCCCAAGACGTTTCAAACTGACCACCATTGTCCCTGTTCCCAGAACTCCAAGGTAACCTGCCTAAATGACGACCGCCCTGTAGCACTCACATCTATAATTATGAAGTGCTTTGAAAGGCTATTCATGGCACACATCAACTCCATCATCCCAAACACCCTGGACCCACTCCAATTCCCATACCGCCCCAACAGATCCACAGATGATGCAATCTCAATTGCATTTCAGACTGCCCTCTCTCACCTGGACAAGTCTATGAAAGTGTTCGTTATGCCCTTGGGCTGTATATAATAATCGCCATGCTCCGAAGCCACCTCTCATTCACATAGCTCTCTCAGATATTGAAATTCTTATTAGCCAATGCCCGTCACGTGATCGGAACCATATCAGACATCACAGCTCCGAAGTACAAGTGAAGACAGACACATCGGAATGCAATGGTGGGCGTCCTTCTTATCAAATTCCGAGAACTGTGCACATTTACTTTTCCTCAGCCCACAAGATGAGTAATGAACAGCAAAAGCACTAGCCTATGTCAATCTACTATCCCCAATTGTCACGCCTGCTCCCGCTCTCCTTCCCTGGTGCTCGAGTGCGCCATGCTGCCCTGCATTACACACTCCTACCACCATGCTTACCTTGTCACGCGCATCAGTGATCCATTGCACTCACCTGGACTCAATCACCTGTGTTATTTCTTCCCCTATATCTGTCTGTTCCCCAGCTCTGTTCCCCCACTTCAGCATTAATTGTTGTATGTCTTTGTATTACCCGGTTCTGACGCTGTTCCTGTCCTGTTCCATGTCTGTATAAATTAAATATTCACTCTCCGTACCTGCTTCTCATCTCCAGCGTCGGTTCTTACAGAATGCTGAAGCCATCAAACAAAGTATTTGGGAGTGCTGGCGTTTCGGTTGGTGGTGATGTCGGGTCCGCCACATATGATGGAACCGGGGGTGCCTCAGCCAGCTCGTCGGGCTTCCACGCCCTAGCTGGCTCGAGAGGTTTCCTTGCCCTGGTTGGCTCGGCAGATGCCCATCCCACGTCAGGCTTCCGCTGGATTGTCAGGGTTTTAAGCCTCGACCGGATCGTCAGGCTCCCACACCTCAGCCGGTTTGTCAGGATCCTACGACCTCTGCTGGTTCGTCGGGCTTCTATGCCCCCAGCCGGCTGGTCCAGCGCCCATGCTTCGGCCGGCCCGTCAGGCTAGTCCAGGTGGGACCCCGGGTGGCGCCCCTGGGGGGGGGGGGGTGTACTGTCATGCCTGCCCCTGCTCTCCTTCCCTGGCGCTCGAGGGCGCCAGGCTGCCCTGCATTACGCACTCTTGCCACCATCATTACGCACACCTGCTTCACTCGTCACGCGCATCAGCAACTCATTGCACTCACCTGCTTCACTCGTCACGCGCATCAGCAACTCATTGCACTCACCTGGACTCAATCACCTGTATTATTTCCTTCCCGACAGCTGTCTGTTCCCCAGCTCTGTTTCCCGCTTCAGCATTAATTGATGTATGTCTTTGTTTTACCTGGTTCTGACGCTTTTCCTCTCCAGTTCCATGTCTGTGTAAATTAAATATTCACTCTCCGTACCTGCTTCTCATCTCCAGCATCGGTTCTTACACCCATAGTACAAAGGTTTAGTTAGCCTACCAATTCAATTGGTCAGCTTGTCATTCTGTGCCAGAAACAAATATTCCAACAGACTCTGGGACCGTCGTGGGACAATAGATCCAAAAATCATACACCCACTGTCCATCAAACAAACTGTTAAATGCCCCATTAAATGACAAAAAACATTGAGGTTATACACAATTATGTTTATGGTTAAATAGTTTCAAGATGTTGAATGCCTCCACTCAGATTGCAAGGTGTGTGATATTGCGATGCGCATCAGGCACTGGCCTTTCTCTCCCAGCGAACAGTGCCACCAGTATGTCGACAGAATCAAGCCTTTAGACGTTAATATTAATCAATCTACATTATACTTGCCAAACATGACTGGCGTTAATTAAGCTTATATATATACAGTTGAAGTCGAACGTTAACATATACTTAGGTTGGAGTCATTAAAACTCGTTTTTCAACCACTCCGCAAATTTCTTGTTAACAAACTATAGTTTTGGCAAGTCGGTTAGGACATCTACCTTGTGCATGACACAAGTACATTTTTCAACAATTGTTAACAGACAGATTATTTCACTTATAATTCACTGTATCACAATTCCAGTGGGTCAGAAGTTTACATACACTAAGCTGATTGTGCCGTTAAACAGCTTGGAAAATTCCAGAAAATTATGTAATGGATTTACAAACTTCTGATATGCTAATTGACATAATTTGAGTCAACTGGAGGTGTACCTGTGGATGTATTTCAAGTCCTACTTTCAAACTTAGTGCCTCTTTGCTTGACATCATGGGAAAATCAAAAGAAATCAGCCAAGACCTCAGAAATAAATTGTAGACCTCCACAAGTCTGGTTCATCCTTGGGAGCAATTTCCAAACGGCTGAAGGTACCACGTTCATCTGTACAAACCATAGTACGCAAGTATAAACATCATGGTACCACTCAGCCGTCATACCTCTAAGGAAGGAGACGCGTTCTGTCTCCTAGAGATGAACGTACTTTGGTGCGAAAAGTATCTATATCCACAGTAAAACGAGTCCTATATCAACATAACTTGAAAGGCCGCTCAGCAAGGAAGAAGCCATTGCTCCAAAACCGCCATAAAAAAGCCAGACTACGGTTTGCAACTGCACATGGGGACAAAGATCATACTTTTTGGAGAAATGTCCACTGGTCTGATGAAACAAGGGGGAGGCTTGCAAGCCGAAGAACACCATTCCAACCTTGAAGCACGGGGTGGCAGCATCATGTTGTGGGGGTGCTTTGCTGCAGGAGGGACTGGTGCACTTCACAAAATAGATGGCATCATGAGGAGGGACAATTATGTGAATATATTGAAGCAACATCTCGAGACATCAGTCAGGAAGTTACAGCTTGGTCACAAATGGGTCTTCCAAATGGACAATGACCCCAAGCATACTTCCAAAGTTGTGGCAAAATGGCTTAAGGACAACAAAGTCAAGGTATTGGAGTGGCCATCACAAAGCTCTGACCTCAATCCTATAGAAAATGTGTGTGCAGAACTGAAAAAGCGTGTGCGAGCAAGGAGACCTACAAACCTGACTCAGTTACACCAGCTCTGTCAGGAGGAATAGGCCAAAATGTACCCAACTTATTGTGGGAAGCTTGTGAAAGGAACGCTTGTGAAATGTTTGACCTAAGTTAAACAATTTAAAGGCAATGCTACCAAATACTAATTGAGTGTATGTAAACTTCTGACCCACTGGGAATGTGATGAAAGAAATAAAAGCTGAAATAAATCATTCTCTCTACTATTATTCAGATATTTCACATTCTTAAAATAAAGTGGTGATCCTAACTGACCTAAGACAAGGAATTTTTACTATTAAATGTCAGGAATTGTGAAACACTGAGTTTAAATGTATTTGGCTGAGGTGTATGTAAACTTCCGACTTCAACTGTATGTAATTAAAAGTCTCATTAAAGTTTGGCTACATTTTCTGGTGCCTCCCTAATGTCAGCATTTGTGTGGACATGTGAGGCTGTAGCCAATTCGCATATATCACCTACACTTTGACAGGCAAATGATTCATCTACATTCTTAACAGAATAGCTAGTGTTTTTCGATTTTCTAATACATTTAATTGGCTTTATTGTTCAATGGCCTTGGCGCCCTAGCAGATGGCCTTGGTGCCCTGGTAGATTGGGCATCTCTTGAAGGCCAAATGGCCTTGCCCCTAAAATCTAGAAAGAGAGACTGACCAGGTGAATCCAGGTGACAGCTATGATCCTTTATTGATGTCACTTGTTAAATCCACTTCAATCATTGTAGATGAAGGGGAGGAGACAGGTTAAAGAAGGATGTTTAAGCCTTGAGACATGGATTGTGTATATGTGCCATTCAGAGGGTGAATGGGCAAGACAAAATATTTAAGTGCCTTTGAATGGGGTATGGTTGTAGGTGCCAGGTGCACTGGTTTGTGTCAAGAACTGCAACACTGCTGGGTTTTTCACGCTCAACAGTTTCCTGTGTGTATCAAGAATGACCGTCCACCCAAAGGACATCCAGCCAACTTGACACAACTGTGGGAAGCATGGGAGTCAACATGGCCCAGCATCCCTGTGGAATGCTTTTGACACCTTGTAGAGTCCATGCCCCCCATGAATTTAGGCTGTTCTGAGGGCAAAAGGGAGGGGGGGGTTATATATACTCATTCACTCACACACACTACACTGATGCTTTCACACAAAAAACCCACACACATTCACATACACTACATATGCACAGACACACACGCATACTGACACAATTACATTTTTTACTATTTATCTTTTTATTATAATTGTTTAACTCTGCATCGTTAGGAAGAACTCGTAAGCAAACATTTCATGGTAAAGTGTACACCCGTTGTATTCAGGAGCATGTGACAAATACAATTTTATTTTATTTGCTAGAACCATGCTCTTACCAACTGAGCCACACAGGTCCAACACAACACCAGACAGCAATACACTATATCCAATCTCCATCTAATAGGCAGTCCAGTGGGCCAATATGCATCCACTTACACTACGGGCTGGGAAGCTTGTCTTTGACATTCGTCCTACACAGAATAGGAGGGGATTTAACATCAGCAGGTCTGAATGACAAGGAACCCCTCCATCTCATCCTCCTATAGTGATACACTGTATAGCAGCAGGCAGGCCAGATGTGCCAGTGTTTCCCCTAGTATTATGTCTACCTGCTGGGAGCTGGTAGGAGACCTATCCTTCTCCAGACCCTTCCTGGATCCCCCTGTTGAAACCTGCTCTAATCTGTTTGCTCATTTAATGACCCTATTGTTTCCTAGGCCAGGAAAGGCAGCTCTCAGTGCTGCTTAGTCTAGGCTCTATGGGCAGGAAAGCTGCATTGATACTCTGCTTAGCTCTGGGAACAATATGCAGTCACTGTGCCTGATGTCTGAGTCTGTAAGAAAGGAGGAAAGTTCTGGAGTCTTTCTATTGAGATGCTGTTTCGACCAATCAGAGGTGTTGCAGCTGGTCGCTTTGTGTGTTTGAAGTGACCTAGCTATGATGATTCATCATTCATCGTTTCATTGAATGGTTCAAAATGGAATGCTTCTCACCTATATTCAGCTTCTGAGTGACATCAGAGATTATGTGTAAACTGAAAAACAGAGAAACGTGGATTTAGGAAAATGATTTGGTTATTGACAGTTAGATGATGTGTTGTTCTGTGATCTTAAGCTTGCATGCATTCATGTGGCTGCTTGGCCCATTTCCTTTTGAGGAATACATTCATTAAAAAGGTGATGAAATTGAGATGAAATAGAATTGAAATTTATGACAATGAATGGATATCCCACCAGAAGGTCACTGCTATAGAAAAGCACAGGGCATCATATTGACTTTTGTTACCACCAGCTTAATCAGGAGCGACAGCAACAAATAAAGGCAACAACCAAGTCTAATGATGTACGTCTCACGTCTCACGACACACACACACATACACACACTGACTGCCACAGGGACCAGGGAACCATTAGACCATCAAACCCCTCGTCTCGACTTGACAGGCTCACTCTAATTGAGCTAATCCCTCTCCCATGGGGCATGGACACACACACACACACACACACACACACACACACACACACACACACACACACACACACACACACACACACACACACACACACACACACACACACACACATCCTGAGAATAAGCCTCCAGTCTCATCTCTGGCCCATGTGGGCAGCAGAGCTACTGATTGGGAGACAATGGGCAGCAGATTGTGCTGTCAGGGTCCATTAATTGGCATCATTAGCATCACACTCTGGAGTCACGGGAGCTGTGTTCTTCCTAAACCCTAAGCTGAGTGTATGTGTGTGTGTGTGTGTGTGTGTGTGTGTGTGTGTGTGTGTGTGTGTGTGTGTGTGTGTGTGTGTGTGTGTGTGTGTGTGTGTGTGTGTGTGTGTGTGTGTGTCAGTGGGGCAGGATGGGGACAAAAAGTACAGGGGTTAACATCAAACCTTGTCTTATTACATCATCCTACTACTCAGCGTTATGAATTCAAGAACCAATCAATTACTTGACCCCTGAGACATGTTACAGGCATAACTGTTGATTGACAGTCACAAACATTTTATTTGATTTCATTCAAAATATCAACCTATGCATTAGCCATACGACTTCCCCAATGGAAATAATCCACAAAGTCCTCTTAGGTAACCTAGTGGATGGTCAAAGTCACTGACCACTGGCATTGACCATCAATGGCACTTCCAGTTCCAATATCCAACCGCGGGTCTCTGAAAAGAAAATGGATCCACGCTGCTGCCATACATCCACTATGGAGTAAGCCGCTGCTTCCTCCATTCGACTTCCTGTCTGATCAATGCAGGGGACAATGTCTCAACAGGTGTGATTGTTAGGGGCCCAGAGCCAGCCCTCCACCCCACCGCTAGCTCCAATTAGCACCCACTGCTAAAGAACAAAGAGAAGATATTTCACTTTCATTTCATTTCAGCAGAGTGCCAGTTAAAGGTCTCTTCTATCAACCTCTCTCTTTCTCTTTCTGTCACGTTCTGTCTCTTTCTGCTGGCATCTCTCAAAGATAATTTCTCGCTTTGTGTTTTGTATGGCTGTGGCCAGTATGGAGTCGATGTCTTGTGTTTTAAATGGTAAGGGTGTTGAAATCATGGGTTGTTGATTAATTCATAGCATGTGACTCACTTGCTTTTTGTGTTTTAGTGGGGTTGAGTTCATGAAAACCAGTGGCGGTTCTAGACCATTTCAACTGGGGGGGCCAAGCTGGGGCCAGTTGTACTGTTAGAGGGGCCAGTTACATTAGACGTTATTGTTGTCATATCGTTTTCTTCACTGCATTGCAGGCATTAGCAGGCAAAAGACCATGTTCATAATATTCATCGTCTAATAACGGATGTAAAAAAAGAACGATAGCAAAAATTTGTTATGTAAAAATAATTTCATACTCCACATTTAGGGGGGCCACAAGGGGGTCCAAAATTGTTGTCACGGGGGCACTGGCCCCACACCACTAGAGGGATATCAACAGACCACCAACTTACTACTCTGAGACAAGGCTGAGTATAGCCCACGAAGATCTCCTCCAATTGAGGGGGAGAAAAAACGGGCAGGAAGATCATGTAAGAGACTCAACCCACTTAAGTGACGCACCCCTCCTAATGACGGCATGGAAGAACACTAGTAAGCCAGTGACTCAGCCCCCGTAATAGGGTCAGAGGCGAGGAATCCCAGTGGAGAGAGGGAAGCCAGCCAGGCAAGGAAAGGAAGGGTGATTCGTTGCTCCAGTGCCTTGCCATTCACCTTCGCACCCCTGGGCCAGACTACACTCAATCATAGGACCCACTGGTTGAGTCTTGAGTAAAGACTTAAAGGTCGAGGCCGAGTCTACGTCTCTCACATGGATAGGCAGACCATTCCATAAAAATTGAGCTCTATAGAAGAAAGCCCTGCCTCCAGCTGTTCGCTTAGAAATTCTAAGGACAATAAGGAGGCCTGTGTCTTGTGATCATAGCGTACGTGTAGATATGTACAGCAGGACCAAATCGGAGAGATAGGTAGGAGCAAGCCCATGTAATGCTTTGTAGGTTAGCAGTAAAAAAGAAATCTGCCCTAGCCTTAAGACGATAGAGAGGCTAGCACTGGAGTAATACAATCACATATTTTGGTTCTAGTCAAGATTCTAGCAGCCATGTTTAGCACTAACTGAAGTTTATTTAATGCTTTATCCGGGTAGCCGGAGAGTAGAGTATTGCGGTAGTCTAATCTAGACGTGACAACGGCATGGATTAGCTTTTCTGCATACTTTTTGGACAAAAAGTGTCTATTTTCTGCGACGTTACAAAGATCGAATAAAGCTGTCCTTGAAATATTCTTTATGTTCATCAAAAGAGAGATCAGTGGGCCTCCCGAGTGGCGCAGCGGTCTAAGGCACTGCATTGCAGTGCTTGAGGCGTCACTACAGACCCGGGTTCAATCACAGGCTGTGTCGAAGCCGACCGGGAGACCCATAAGGCGGGGCACAATTGGCCCACATCATCTGGGTTAGGGGAGGGTTTGGCCGGTCAGGATGTCCTTGTCCCATCGTGCTCTTGTGACTCCTTGTGGCGGACCAGGCGCATGCACTTTGACTTCGCTCGCCAGCTGTACAGTGTTTCCTCTGACACATTTGTGCAGCTGGCTTCCATGTTAAGCGAGCAGTGTGTCAAGAAGCAGTGCAGCTTGGCAGTGTCGTGTTTTCGGAGGACGCATGGCTCTTGACCTTCACCTCTACTGAGTCCGTACGGGAGTTGCACCGATGGTACAAGACTGTAACTACCAATTGGATATCATAAAAAAGAGATCAAGGTCCAGAGTAATGCCAAGGTCCTTCACAGTTTTATGTGAGACCACTGTACAACCATCAGATTAATTGTCAGATCCAACAGCAGGTCTCTTTGTTTCTTGGGACCTAGAACTAGCATCTTTGTTTTGTCCGAGTTTAAAAGTAAAAAAATTGCTGCCATCCACTTTCTTATGTCTAATACCAGGCTTCCAGGCTAGGCAATTTTGGGGTTTCAACATGTTTCATCGAGATGTACAGTTGTGTGTCATCCGCATCCTAGCAGTGAAAGTTGACATTGTGTTTCCGAGTGACATCACTAAGCGGTAGAATATATAGTGAAAACAATAGTGGTCCTAAAGCAGAACCTTGAGGAATACAGAAACTTACAATTGATTTGTCAGAGGACAAACCATCCACAGAGACAAATTGATATCTATCCGACAGATCAGATCTAAACCAGGCAAGAACTTGTCTGTGTAGACCAATTAAGGTTTCCAATCTCTCCAAAAGAATGTGGTGACCGATGGTGTCAAAAGCAGCAATAAGGTCTAAGAGCACGAGGAAAGATGCAGAGCATTGGTCTGATGCCATTAAAAGGTAATTTACCACCTTCACGGGTGAGGTCTCAGTGCTATGATGGGGTCTAAAACCAGACTGAAGCATTTCGTATACATTATTTGTCATTACTGTTAATTACTGCCACTTTTAGTGAGTTTAGTACACATCAAGAGGATAGGGAGTCATTTATTATGTTCAACATAGGAGGTCCAAGCACAGGAAGTAGCTCTTTCAGTAGTTTTGTTAGAATAGGGTCCAGTATAAAGCTTGAAGGTTTAGAGGCCATGACTATTTTTATGAATAATTCATACAGGATTAAAAAAACTTGAGTGTCTCCATTGATCCTAGGTCCTGGAGGTTCTGTGCAGACTCTAGACAACTGAGTTGCAGATTCAAAGAAGAGTCTGTAATTTGCTTTCTAATAATCATGATCTTTTCGTGGAAGAAGTTCATGAATTCATCACTGCTGAAGTGAAAGCCATCCTCTCTTGGGGAATGCTGCTTTCTAGTTAGCTTTACAACAGTATACAATTTTTTGGAATGTTCTTATTTACCTATATTAGGTTGGAAAAATAGGATGATCGAGCAGCAGTGAGGGCTCTTCGATTTTGCACTGTACTGTCTTTCCAAGCTAGTTGGAAGACTTACAGTTTGGAAGCTTGTTTCAGTGCTCTGGTATTTTCTGTATACCAGAGAGCTCATTCCTTGTGACAAATGTTTTTTTGTTTTTAGGGGTGCGACTGTATCTAGGGTATTACGCAAGGTTAAACTTAGATCCTCAGCTAGGTGGTTAAATTATTTTTGTACTTCGACATCCTTGGTTTGATAAAAGGAGTCTGGAAAGGAATCTTTGGGTTGTCCAAGAATTTACAGCACGGATTTTGATTATCCTTGGTTGGGATCTGAGCAGATTATTTGTTGCGATTGCAAACATAATAACATGGTGGTCTGATAGTCCAGGATTATGAGGAAAAACATTTAGATCAAGAATATTTATTCCACGGGACAGAACTAGATTAGGGGTATGACTGTGGCAATGAGTAGGTCCGGAGACATGTTGGACAAAACCCACTGAGTCGATGATGGCTCCGAAAGCCTTTTGGAGTGGGTCTGTGGACATTTCCATGTGAAAATTGAAGCCACCAAAATGTTGAATATTATCTGCTATGACTACAAGGTCCAATAGGAATACAGGGAACTCAGTGAGGAACGCTGTTTACGGCCTAGGAGGCCTGTAAACAGTAGCTATAAAAAGTGATTGAGTCAGCTGCATAGATTGCATGACTAGAAGGTCAAAAGATGAAAATGCAGTCATTTTATTTATTTATTTATTTTGGGGGGGGGGGGGGGTAAATTAACCAGTCTGTACCATGGATGACAGAGGAACATCAGTATCTTCCTGGGTACACTCCTCACACATTAAGTACCTCTACCTACCATACTATCTACACTGGTTTTCTTTTTAAATTAATACATTTTATTTCAAATGTACTCATCATTACTTTATTTACAGTTTACTCCACCCCAGCCTGTGCAGCCAGACAGCCCGAGTTTCTGGGAGCGCAAGAAGTACTGAAGGTACGAGCTCAGAAACAAAGCCATGATCCTCTGCCACGGCCAGCACCTGCCTGAGCTGGAGCAACTCTGCCTGACCGACTGGCACATATGGTGGAGCGCGGGGTTCACTTTTACGCTGTAGGAGTGAGAGAGACCCTGGGAAGACTGATCAGAGACATCAGAAAGTGAGCAGGAGCAGAGGAGAAAGGCTTGGGCGTGGGAGGACTGAATGGATTGTACCTAATGAGTTGAAAATATTTAAATGTTTTATTTTGTAGTAGTAGTGTAAGTATGATAAGATAATGTAAGGTAAGATAGGCATAAGATAAGATATTTTTGTTATTAATAAATAAATAATAATTTAACCCCAACAATTGCGTATTTTTTTGTTGTAATATTACTCCATGGGAAATGGATGAAATAGATGAAAATGGAATGGAGCCAGAGGGAATCGCTGCCGTTTTATGGGCTCTTAACCAATTGTGCTATTTTGTGTGTTTTCTTTTTACTTCAGTTTACTTGATAACTTTCCTTAAAACTGCATTGTTGGTTAAGGGCTTGTAAGTAAGCATTTCATAGTAAGAATGTGACAAATAAAATTTGATTCGATATTAATCAAACAAACTTGATTAAAGGTTGAAAAAGCATTCTGTTTGTGTTTGTGTTTGCGTGTGTATGTGTGTGTGGCAATGGTTTATGTGACTATATTTGTTTTCTTCTGTTTAATCATTTAATCAGTACAGGTCACTCTAATTTGTCATTGAAGTCTATATAGTGTGAAAGCTACGTTACCAAAACCATTATACAAATGACGAGGGACAAATTCAACCAAAACTGCAATTGACAAAACTGCTAATTAAACTAAAATAGTTAACACATTGAGCTTTATGACAGAAATATGAGTGGTTTAATTAAAGACACTGGCCACAATATGACAAAGACAGACAGAAATATAGTGTTACCAAATGCTCTTTGGTACCTCCTGACAAGTAGCCACTGTGACTGTGTGTATCAATACCTGTAACCTCACTGCCCTCTGCCTAGCCTATTGATAAGTGGAGAGTAATCATGACAATGATTAGAATGAAACTGTCAAAGCTAGGCTTCTTATTGAACACATGCATCAGATGTATTTGTGTTTCAATAAAACAAGAACTACTCAAAACATTTTTCAGAATGTACTATCTTCACATAATATTTGTTGACAGTGTATTAGGCAGGGCTTGTCGATTCTACTGCGAATCACCAACGACAGCAGGAACCGGATGCGTGTTTCCATGGGCACATCTGTTTATCTATATCGCCGATCTGTTATGAAACTACTGGAAAGCAGCTGGAGGGGGTTAAAGCTAGTGGCTTTTTCGCCATTCTGGTCACTGTCATTGCAGCCATTTTACACCATCTAGAAAACTGCGACCGGACGATATACATCAGGTGAGAATCAGAAGCTAACGTTCTCGAACTAACGTGACGGTTTACTATGTCACTCAGTCTGCAATCAGGCTTGGGAATTATAGCATGTACCGTAACTAGCTACTGGTACTAGCTAGTAGCCTACTGGTCTGTTTTACAGCTAGTTGTAATGCTGAGTGATTTATCTTGCTAGTTAGTTAGCAGTCAAGAGACCGTTGTCGGGCGTGACACACACCTGGTGGGTATAATGTGTGGTACGTTCCAACAGGAACAGGATCCAAAAAACTTCGTAAATGACAAGGTTGCCAACAAACAACGCATACAAAGTTGTATAGCGGCCGAATAAGAGACCGAGTAGGGAGTGGGCTATTTGATTAAGTTTTTACTCGCCACGTTTATTCCGAAAAATGTCTCTGGTAGACTATGGACAAACATTAAGAATAAGCTACGTGGTGAGTTGATGCCAATCCGGCACCTAGGCGACTTGGTCATGCTACTTTGTATGCGTTGTTTGTTGGCAACCTTGTACTTTACGAAGTTTTTTGGAACGTTCCACAAATTATACCCACCCCACCCATACACCTGTGTGTGCAGTAAAAAAAAAAAAAAAAATGCTGTATCATGCTGCTTTTGTGTAAAAACAGCGATCAAACCATTAGGTCTCTCCTCAGTGGTGAAGCATTGTCTTGTTTTGTCCTTCAGGATGGCACATGACCTGAAAACACTGGCAGAGGACTTCAGACAGAAGAATAAAAGTTGTTTTATCCTTGGTGTCTCTGGAGAGACAGGCAAAGAGTTACTCAAAGAGATTGTGGAGAGGAAGCTCTTCTCGAAGATCACTGTCATCGGAAGGCGGCAGCTCACGTTTGAAGGCGAAGCGAATGAGAACCTGGTAAGTTAGGTGTGCGACTTGTCTTATTGTCAATGTATTGTTGTCTTTTCAAGCAGGGCCTGTATGGTTCTAAGATGAATTTAGCCTTGAAATGCTTTTGGGACACCGGGCCCTGCTCCCTGCTCTATTTGGCATTAACACGCATCCATGAGTAAGGTGTTAAGGATTATTTATTTTTTTACTTTGGTTCTGGTGTTATACTTTGTGTTCTGTCATAGAGAAGCTTGTGAGGAACACAGAACGGTTTATTTCATGAGGACAGGATTTACCATTGCTGAGAGATCTTACTTTCAAGTTATCGGAAAAGGTCAACGTTCATCCCTAGTCAATAATGGCACCAAATCACCTGTATTATATTTAACACGTTTTGTCCAATATCTCAAGATAGGGTGGTCATATTGCTATGACATTTTCAAGCAGAGCCGGTCCTGACCTCCCTGGGGCCCCAAGCAAATTTCTGCTATGGGGCCCTCTTACCTGACCCGTGAGCCATGTAAACCATTTGCCATTGCCACAGTCACACCTGACACCCCAGTGCTCCCACTACAATCCTCCCTCCTTTAAAACAGTTTTGCTCCATCTGTCGGTCTAAGAATACGTAGACCTATACAGAACGAACAATATTTATTGAATAGAATATTTTATATAGAATCTTAAGATAAGTGAATATTAACATGAATAAGAAATTGTAGAAAATAATATAAAATGTAGAAAATAATCAAATATAACAGTGAGCTTTGGCTCTGCTGCCTGATAATTAGTCCAGTCCTCACAATATTATACAATTTAGCTTTGCCTATACAATGTAAACATAAGCCTATAGTCTATGGCTGCAGGTATATGTCTCAAAGTCAAATAAAACCTATACAGCTGTGTGATTAACTTTGGTTCCCTCTACAGCCTGGGCATTTTCAGCATCGGCATGGGCACCAGCCTATCTGGACTGTCTGGAAGAAATGGAGAAAGTATGTCACATAGTTAAGCAGTCATTTATACAAATGCACTTCTGCCTTAAAATCTTAAATGTTACTAAGTAAACATTTGAATGTTTGAATTTACAGATTCAAGCCTGTTGTAACCTCAACATTCACTTCCTCGGGGAAGTGCTCCTTGATCTCTGGCTTTCCCTTTAAAGTCACGCGTCTCAGAATAATGGACATTTGCTCCTGGTGACTAATGTCAGCCGTACAGTCCAAGATAATGGAGAAGTACTGTGAGTCTCTTGCTTGAGTCACTGTTGCTTCCAGAATCTTGTCACTCACAATCTGTATCAGCTCATTCTGTGTGTGCGCTTCCCAAGGTAATGAGCATGTCTCTCCATCTTTAATTTTGCTGAGATTTTCCATAACAGGGTAACATTTTGACAGAAATTCAACCTCTTAGGAAGTTTCCATTATCTGGTTGGAAGAGTTTGTCTGATGAACCCCTGAATGCTAGGTTTATTTTAGCCAGAGACCGGGTGATACTTATTAAACATGTAAGGACATCCCGCCATCTCTTTCTTTCAGCCTCCAAAATTGTCATTTGTATCTGGTCAAGAGTCGGTCCCAGACTTAGGAGCAGATCAAGTTCTCTCCACTTAATCATATTGTTTGTGTGTTCAGGACTACCCTCATGGTGTTTCAGAATGGCGTTGATATTTGACCAGTCATTCACGCCTTCCTTTATTATTTTGTAGTCTTTTGTAGAAAAAAACGATACACAGCGTTGTTTTTGATTGAGTATGAAAGCCAGCCCCTGGTAATCTTTTCCCCATTTGACAGCTGTCTCTGTAATAAGCCTGAATGGAAACCTCTTCTAGACTTATCTTTAGGGTAAGATCAATCCAGTCCTGGTTTGAATGGACGTCTGTGCACTAACTCAGTCCTCATAAAGTCTGTGAAGACTGGGGGCCAATCTGCTGGGTCATTTGGTGGAGCAGCAACTGTTCTATTAGGGTCTGAGTTGCTTGTATCTGATGCTGGCTGTATACCTCTGGTTGTGCTAGTACTGTTTGAGGCTGCCTGTACTTCACCTGGGTCTGCGTTAGTACTTGCTGAAGATGGCTGTACTTGGTCTGTGTTAGTACTGGCTGTACTTGGTCTGTGTTAGTACTGGCTGTGGATTAACTGAGTCTGTGCTTGTACTGGCTGATGATCCAGCATCTCCTCTACTGACAAACTTAAGCATAGCACCTGTAAATTATAGATAACAATACTACTATTAATTTAATCAGCTGCATCAGACCCATTCAAACTGGCTCCCCCAGATTTCCTTTTATACATTCTCAAAAATAAAATACTATTTATACTATGGCTTGGCTGAATACTTGGTGGTTATTATTTACTGAGAGATGTGCATCCATATTGCCCAGTATGCCCAGCTAATCAACATTTTAAATTCAATGTATCAAGTAATAGTCAATGTCAATCCATTGCTTTCCATCTTGCATTAGTCCAGAGTTGTAACTAAACCTTGACTGAGAGACTAGATAATCATTGTCTTGTTTTAAAGTTGTGTGTGCCTCTGAGGAGTGCCATCACGCCCATATATTGTCTGGACTGTTCCCCACAGTGGTTGCTGCTGGAAAGCGCGAGTTCCATTTTGTGCGCGCGCATATGAATGCATGTTCACGTGCAACGCGGTTATCTTTTCCCGAGCTGCAGTTTATAAACACTGTTGCCCGTTGGCGTTTATCAAACGTAATAAATAGTTGTATTTCACTCTCACTTTTGTCAGGCACAAAGTCACAGAGCACAGCCCTGGAAGTGGCTGGCTAGCAAGCAAGACACAGACCGACCAAGAGATGTACTGCCCAGCTAGGTTAGCAAGACAGACAGACAAGACTAGAGAGAGATGCACTGCGAGCTACAGAACATCAACTTAACGTTACTGTTATCTGCTGACATCAAACTTGGAGAGGAGACAACATAAGTTTACCTGATTGCTGTTCCCGCAATTCACTCATGGTGTTTTTTTCTCTTTTCGTGACCAGAAGGATAGTTCCGCTTTATCCTCTCATCGAAGTTGTAAACATTGACACCCGCTTTGACACGAGGGGGAGGCGGGGCCCCTTGCGTAATTTGCGGGGCCCTAGGCAACTTGTGTCGGGAGCATATAGGGCCGCCCAGCTCTGTTTTCAAGGCTGATGTAGCCCAATATTGGACTAAAAGAGCCAAACGTTACTCCTTAGTCCAAGGGCCTTACATGTTCTGTTTAAAGTGTGAATTGGCTCTGGAAGCCAAAACAACCCAATATAAATATGAATCGATTCTCAATTGCGGTACAGTTCTAGAAATATAAATCCCTCTACTTTCATATCACATCAAAATAATTTCACAAATGCAAAATACACACTTACTCTACACGGTTTTAACCGGTTTTAACAGTTTCAGCCGACAGTATTTGTCAGTGACAACACGTTTGTCGCCTGTCTTCCGTTTACACACGGGTTCAGAGACGCAGATAGCTAATTAGCACTGTTTTCCATAAACAAGCTCTGTAACGTGGAAATATGACCATGTGGGAACCCTAACCCTATAAAAAGGCGTTTCAACTTAACCTTTTTTTTATTTATTTTTGTATAATCTCTCACCGATATGAAATATAAGGTCCTTGTGCTTCCAAAACTGTACCACAAGCGATGCGTGTTAATGTTCAGACCGAGCGTTGCGGCCCTTAACAAAACTACACATCTTATATGTAATGTAATGGAACGGAGTCATGGTCAAGGGCTAAGGCTGATGTAGAACAGAGATTATTCAAATAAAAGTAAATATTCTTCAGTTAAAATGCTATACATAATTACAGTAATTTAAGCCCAATAATTTAAGGTATCATGAACAAATATTCATGCTTTACGCAAAACTAAGAGTGTAACAATTTGAACATTCCCACAGATTTGAACATTCTTTGCACGGCACTTGCTTTTCGGATTTTTAGACATGGGTAACTGCCACATTTATATTTTCAAATGATTCATTATTTTTGTCGAATTCTCGTATAGCGTCCATTGTTTGTAGTGTCACCTAACACCCTACCATGAGCTTTAAATAAAGTTAAACATTCAATGCCGTTAATGTGTGTGCAGACTACAGCAAAGCCTACAAGAAGTCTACATCCATTAGAAAGATTGGCCTGTACTCTGTCCTCTTTCAGGTGCAGGAGGTGGTGGACTTTGAGAAACTGAATGACTATGCTGCAGCATTCCAAGGGCATGATGTTGGCTACTGCTGCCTGGGAACGACCAAAGCCAAAGCAGGGGCTGTGAGTTCACGGTCACTGATATAGAGACCCCTGTGAACATGTACCACCAGGGTCATAAGAAAAGAAAGAGGATTTCGACACCCACCATCTCAGATTTCTGAAATAATTTGTTTTTTTGAAACCGATAAGATTAGCATCCGTGCAACATTATTTTATTTAAATATAATTTGATCTCAGCTAATTGATTGCATCCAAATTGGCCATTTTTAATTTCTAGGATTCATATAATATTCAATAAATATCTGATTTGGACTCAGCTTTTTTTCTAACAATGATTTATCCAATGATGAAAAGTCACCTACAGACACTCCACGCCAAGTATATAGTATCAGTTTTCTGTGTCTGACAATTACTATGTTTCTAGTAGTATGTTAGTATGAAGAAACAATGTCATGTATTCCCAGTGAATTCGTTTTTTCCCCCCCGTTCAGAGAAATGATTAAAGTTATGTTTAGTCCCATCCTACATCCTGATATTATCAGGTTTTGACCATGAGATGGTGCTGTTCCTGCTATTAGGTGAAAAGGTTTGAAGTCATTTGGGTAAACTATCCTTTTAACGTTGAGGGGGAGGGGGTTGTATTATTATTTTTATTTTGTATCCCCTAATAGCAGAAACAGAACCAGCCAGTGGTCAGAACCTGGTAATAATCAGGATATAGGATGGGACATAAACCTAACAATTTCAATGACTAATTTCTCTGAACAGAGAAAAAAAATCACCACCAAATTCACTGAATACATTACATAGAATGAAGAAATAGCTCAATACTACTTCTCTGACGTAGAGAACTGATACTATATTGTCGTTGTTGGGATTGGCGTGGGGTGTTAGGGGTCCGTTGGTGTCTTGTCTATTTCTTTAGATTCCTCATGTCTTACTCATTTGTTAGAAAAAAGTTTGTTCTAAATCGGATGTTAGATGCTATATTTATTGACTATTATATGAATCCTATAAATTAAAATGGCCAATTTGGGTGCAGTCAATCATCTCAATTTCTCAGAGATCAAATTATATTTCAACAAAATAATGATGCAGAAATTCTTACCTTATGCTTCTAACTACAGGAACGATTCCAGAACAATCTGAGATAGTGGGTGTCATGGCTTGCTGAAAGGACATTGAACGACCCACCATACACAACCTGCTTGGATCATGTTGTGGTCAAATGCAGATTAATCTACACATATTTTCTCTTATCTTTCTGTCATTGTAGGATGGATTCATCCGTGTTGACCATGACTATGTCCTGAAGTCAGCGGAGCTCGCCAAGGCAGGAGGCTGCTCACACTTCAACCTAGAGTCTTCTAAAGGGGCTGACAAAACCAGTGGTTTTCTCTATCTCAAAGTGAAGGTAATACACAAAATGTTCACCTGAGTAAAGACATCTCATTTATAGCCTTTCATAAGGCCTCTTTCAGCCTCTCTCATAACGCTATTTGATGAAGTGCTGTATATTGTTTGGTTAATGCAAATGTTTGCCTCTCCAGGGACAAGTGGAGGCAGACATTGAGCCGTTGGGCTTCGAGAGGTACTCCATCTATCGCCCTGCGTAAGTCTCATTTGCATTGGTCATGAGTAAAAATGTTCCTTTGCAGAAATGACTCACTTGTTCATTACCTTATCAGTCATGGCAAAACAAATAGTGACCATAGGTGAATATCTCACACCAACGTCATGATTAGCAATATACACATTTCTCCAGTGATCACATGATGTAAACACATAGTGTTCAGTTTCATTGCATAAATGCACTCTGAGATATTTTGATACTGTGTTTATTGCTGTAAGTTATTTCACTTGTAACAACTCACAACTGAATTCTTCTTCTCTTGTTTTTCCTCCCAGGGTGCTGATGGTCGACAGGCAGGAGAGCCGGCCTGCTGAATGGTTTGCCAGGAAGGTCCTGGGCCCTATTTCCTCCATGTTTCCCACAGCGATGTCCATCCCCATCCAATCAGTGACCAGGGCCATGGTGGCCAACACACTGATCCCTGCAGGGGAGAAAGTGGAGATCCTGGAGAATAAAGCCATCTATGACTTGGGGAAGGCCCCAGAGAAATGAGGGACAGGGAAGAGGGAAGGTGTGTCTCAATAGCTTCATTTCCTCATCCCCTTTCCTCCATAAACCACTGATGTGGTTATACCGCCACTGGTCTGTCTGGACATGACATGTGAGAGCAACGTCAAGGGAAACCCTATCCAGTCCTTTCACCCATCAGTGATAATGAAGGAAAGGTGTTGAGGAAATTTGAGTGTTGGGAACTCAGCCAGAGACTGACGGTGAAGTGTGTTGTGCTACTGCCATTTCATGTGATGGTGCTTCTTCATGACAATATATTTTCTACTAACAACTTCCTTTGAAAGCATGGAGGGTTGACGACAAGTATAAAGTTGAATTTCTAGAGCAATGCATGGGAGTTGTTGAGGTTCCTTTCAACCATGATAGTCAACACGGTAGCTAGCTCTAGCTCGGTTTCTCTGGGAATGAGTCCAAAGGGGAATATTTCCTTATGAAAAGTACAATTTTTAAAGCTCTTCATGGGTAATGCAAATACGATATGATTGGGAAATTATGATTTAATTATGAATACTGAAATATGTCTTCTCTGTTGTCTTTGTATCCCAAGTGCTCTTTCCAAGTGCAGGCTATTTTTGTGGTCAACAAGGAGTTGGCTGAAGAGGAAACAGACTGGCACAGAGGCTAGAATCGGTTTAATATATTAGGTGAAGAGGGAAATGTATTGTTCTGGGTCCATTAACTCCTCAAAACGGTTTAGTTAGTAGAAGCTCTTCCATCCAGCCTACAACGTTCATGCTATTTTATGTAAGAGCACATCCTTAACCACTTTGAAAAATGATGCACTTACTTGAAGCAAGAGTTTATTTTCCACAAGACTGAACCATTGGAGAGGGATTTTAAGGCAATATGTCTGACTTGTCTTTGATCACTTTTGTTTGCTAAGCATGTAATTGAACCAGGGTTTATGTTGTTCATACTCATATTGACTTGGATTTCTATACATTTTAATTGTGGCGTTATGTAAATGTTATGTGTTTAAGTGGTCTATGCTTCTGTTACATTAAACAATGATGTAGTGGGCAGTAATACTTGATATGTGTATATACAGTATATTTTATATATATCTCACATGCGACTTATAAGACAATGTAATTAGCCCATTAACTGAACTATCTGACTTCATACGATAAATAACAATATGCAAGAACACTATAACCGAGTTACAGTAATAGGCAATGAAGAAATGTCTGAGAATGGAATTCTAAATACAAGTGTATTTAATTACTTTGTAAACTGAATAAGCTTATGCCTTTTTATAATGTTAAGTTACAAAGCGTTACAAGGCATTATTCTAAGCATGGTCGGAGAGAAAGAAATGGCCATGGCCCTTAGCTCATTGAAGAGAAAGTGTAGGTATCTCACCAGTGCAGGTCAGGAACATAAGAGACAATGAATCTAAGACCCTTTTATAAGCATCGGAGTTGTTTGGATTCAAAATCTGAGTTGTTGACCAATAGTATTACTGTAATTCAGACCTCCGTGATGTAATCACAACAGAACTGCTTCTCAGAGGTGAGACAGTGGGGGTTGGCAAGATCACAGAGAATGTTCAAATCAAGTTTTATGCATCACATGCGCCGAATACAACAGGTATTACAGTGAAATGCTTACTTACAAGCCCTTAACCAACAATGCAGTTTAAAATAAATTACAATGAAATAAAAGTAACAAAAAGAGCAGCAATAACAAGGCTATATACAGGGGGTACCAGTACAGAGTCAATGTGTTGGGGCACCGGTTAGTCAAGGTAATATGTACATGTAGGTAGAGTTATTAAAGTGACTATGCATAGATAAGAGTGTAGCAGCTGTGTGAAGGGGGGGATACAAATAGTCTGGGTAGCCATTTGATTAGATGTTCAGGAGTCTTATAGCTTGGGGGTAGAAGCTGCTTAGAAGCCTCTTGGACCTAGACTTGGTGCTCTGGTACCGCTTACCATGCGGTAGCAGAGAGAAAAGTCTATGACTAGAGTGGCTGGAGTCTGACAATTTTTGGGGGCCTTCCTCTGACACCGCCTGGTATAGAGGTCCTGGATGGCAGGAAGCATGGCCCCAGTAATGTACTGGGCCGTACACACTACCTTCTGTAGTGTCTTGCGGTCAGAGGCCGCTTCCTCCTGCTTCATTAGCAGCTGAACTATTTGTTTGTTTGTTAAACTTTGTAAACACGCTGGATGATTCAGAATCCATTGAAGAGCTTGAACGATTCATTGACGAGAGATACTTACGAACTCTTAGAAACATGTCGCTAGCTTCGGAGGACTCAAGCATTGTTAAGGACAACCAACCCAATCAACAAAACAAACCAAAATCAGGTTGGACAATTGGTATCAACGATGGAACCAAACCATCCCCTAGTAAGAGGGCGCGTGTGGCGAGTGGGGAGAGGTTTACAGATATGGATGTTGACTTGTTGAAATCCATCAATGAAAGGCTTGCCAAACTTGATATCTTGGATATATTACGAGAGGACATCAATGCATTATGTGCTAGTCTAGAATTTAGCCAACGTCAGATTGATGATCTAAGGAAAGAGAACACGGAGCTGAAAGGTACTGTAGACTCTATTCATAGCAAGGTGGAGGTGGTACAAAGGGAGAACAAACAACTTAAAGAAACCTTGCTTGATGTACAGTGTCGATCAATGCGGGACAATCTCATATTTTCAGGGATACCGGAGAATGACAACAGCAGAGGCTGTGAGGACACAGTCCGAGATTTTATGTCAACTCAACTAAAATTGCCCACTGATGTGCGTGATGTAACTTTCTCCAGAGTCCATAGAATAGGTAAGACCTCTGGAAATAGGCCACGGGCTATTATTGCATGTTTTGACAAAATTAAGCAAAAGGAAATGACGAAGAACATGGGCAGAGAACTCAGAAACACTGATTTTGGAATGAATGATCACTTCCCCACCGAGATCAATGAAAGGAGAAAAAAACTATATCCCATCATGAAGGAAAAACGTTGCCTGAATCAACGAGTCTCCATGGTGATGGATAAACTTTATATCAACGGGCAATTGTATCGGGACTCTAGAGTAACTCCCTGGCTATTTTAATTTAATGTTCAAATTTGAGTTTGTATGTTGTAGTGTATCATGACAACTTCAACTATAACGAATACATTCTCTATTGATCTTCACTTGACAAGGAAAGGGTTGCATATAGCTCAGGTTAATGTATGTAGCCTTCCTAACAAAATACATGAGGTTTTTAACTTGGTCAAGATAAATAATATTCATATTTTGGCCTTGACCGAAACGCATTTAGATGCATCTGTAAATGATGGGCAAATTAACATTCATGGATATAGTCTACTTAGAAGGGACAGGAATAGGAATGGTGGGGGTGTAGCACTGTATATTCAGAATCAGATACCTTTTAAGAGGAGGGATGACCTTAATGTATGTCAAGTAGAGGCACTATGGGCTCAAGTACATCTGCCTCACCAGGCAGCCATATTGGTGGGATGTGTGTACAGACCTCCTAGCTCTAAGGTGTCCTATTTGGATGACTTATGCACTGGGTTTGACAAGGCCACAGATAGCAACAGAGATGTATTTATCTTGGGTGATTTCAATATAAATTGGAAGGATCACAATAATTTGAATAGAACAAAATTGATGAGATATGCTATGAACTGTGGTTTGAAACAAATGGTTAATGATACTACTAGATCATCAATTAAGTTGGGTCATCGTTCAGACACATGCATTGATCTGATTTTCTGTAATATACCATCGCAATGCTTAAAAGCCAGATCAATGCCAGTGGGCTGGACAGACCATAATATTGTGACCGTAACCATGAACACCAAGGTTCCAAAGAAACCCCCAAGGATTGTGGTCAAGAGAAATTTTAAAACATTTAATTATGAGCTATTTCTAATGATTTGGCTGCTGTACCCTGGGAGCTGATTTATCTAGAGGATGATTTAAATCACGCTACAGAATGTTTTATTGATTTGCTCACTGAGGTTATGGACCATCATGCCCCTATAAGAAAGAGTACAGTTGGTGCACGTCCATCTCCATGGATTGATGATGAACTGGGTGAGGCTTTTTCTCAAAGAAATATGTTAAAAGTCTTAGCAGCCAAGTCAAAACTAGAAATTGATGAACAGAATTATAGAACATTTCGTAATTATGTAGTTAAATTGAATCGAAGGAAAAAAAAGTTATTTTTCAACAATGCTTTTATTGATTGTAAAAATGATTCTAAAAAGGTATGGAATACAGTTAAGGGTTTACTTGGTACATCTATCTCATCATGCCCATCTAGTGTGGAGGTTGACGGGAGAATAATAACAAAACCAGTTGATATTGGCAATAATTTTGCAGATTTTTTCACAAAGAAAATTAATTTACTGAGCAACAATGTAAACATACATTCTTCCAAACAAGCTATTGTCCAATGGATTGATGATCATATTATGAGCAACAAGATCTGCTCTTTTAGTCTGCAAACGGTGTCAGTGGAGGAGGTGTTAAACCTTTTGAAGTCATTACCTGATGGGAAATCTACAGGTTATGATCTTATGGACAATTTTTTGCTTCGCTGTGCTGCTCCCCAGATTGCAGTTCCACTGAGATACATATTTAATTGGTCACTGGAAAAGGGGATGTTTGCAAATGTATGGAAGCATGCTAAACTTTGTCCTATTCCAAAAGACTGCAAAGAACCCGCTACTCCTGCCAATAGTCGACCAATTAGTCTACTCCCTACACTCAGTAAGATATTGGAGGGTATTGTGAGTAGACAAATATGGGAGTACATGGAAAATAATGATCTGATTACAGCCAATCAGCATGCTTATCGCAAAAATCATTCCACTACCACTGCATTGGTTGACATGACTGACCAGTGGCTCAATGCTATGGATAATGGCAAGTTTGTGGGGGTACTATTTTTAGATTTCAGTGCAGCATTTGATTTAGTGGATCATGAGATAATTTTGACAAAATTAATGCATTATGGTTTTAAGGAGGTAGCATTGAATTGGGTACAGTCATATCTAACTGACAGGAAACAGTCCACCTATATCAATGGTTCATTTTCTTCCCCTCATGCTTTAAACTGTGGAATACCGCAGGGCAGCTGCCTTGGGCCACTTCTTTATTTAATATATACCAACGACCTTTCCTATGCCCTAGCTGAAACTCAAGCTACTGTATTTGCAGATGATACTACAATTTATGCAGCAGGACAATCGGTTCAACAGGTACAGCAAGCTTTACAAGGAGATTTGGAGAATATTAGGGAGTGGGTTTGCCAGAATAAACTTGTTTTAAACACCAAGAAAACCAAAGTTATGTTGGTCTGTTCCACTAGGAAAAGGCCAAAACAGCATGGGATACAATTAAGTATGGGAGGAGTACAAATTGAAGAAGTGGCAGAAACCAAACTATTAGGAGTGCAGCTAGACAACTGCTTATCATGGTCATCTCAAATAACTAATCTATGTAAAAAAAGTATTAAAACAGCATGCATAATTAGAAGGATAGCTAAATATTTACCAGGAAAAATGCTTAAGCAAATAACACAAGCTTTAATTGAGAGTCAAGTGAACTACTGTTCTGTGGTCTGGGGAAATGCATCATCAAGTGAAGTTAGGAGGCTGCAGATTGCACAGAACAAAGCAGCAAGGATTGTTTTACGGTGGAGATATGGTTTTTCTGTTGCAGTCATACGCAATGTTCTTGGTTGGTCATCAATCGACAAGATAATTGAAAAAAACATGCTTATTTTATTTCATAATATACATCATTTAAAACGGCCAAGTACAATTCACAACGGCAATCAGTTGGTAAGAGACAGACATTCCGTAAATACTAGGAATAGATTGTCCACCATCTATGCGTTATCCAGACAGAAAAGAGAAATAGGCAAAAGAACATTTCGATTTAGAGCAATAAAGAAATGGAATAAATTAACTGAGCAAACCAGAAACCTTTCAATATATACATTTAAACATTATTTTAAAACAATTTAAATATAATACACAGAAATGTTGTGGGATTACAGTAGATGAAGAATTCATATTTTTTAGATTGATTATTTATTTTTATTACGTTAGTATATTATGTATGTTTGTAATAGTGTGTTATATGTGAAAATGTGTTCGTATATAAATTGTATTTTAATATTTAAGGACTCTTGGAAGATTAGTCCAAATGGGGACTAAAAGAGATCCAAATAAAATCAAATCAAATCTTGCGGTCAGAGGCCGAGCAGTTGCCATACCAGGCAGTGATGCAACCAGTCAGGATGCTCTCGATGGTGCAGCTGTAGAACCATTTGTGGATCTGAGGACCCATGCCAAATCTTTTCAGTCTCCTGAGGGGGAATAGGTTTTGTTGTGCCCTCTTCACGAGTGTCTTGGTGTGCTTGGACCATGTTAGTTTGTTGATGTGGATACCAAGGAACTTGAACCTGCTCCACTACAGCCCTGTCGATGAGAATGGGGGCATGCTTGTTCCTCCTTTTCCTGTAGTCCACACTCATTTCCTTTGTCTTGATCACGTTGAGGGAGAGATTGTTGTCCTGGCACCACACGGCCAGGTCTCTGACCTCCCTATAGGCTGTCTCGTCATTGTCGGTGATCAGGCCTACCACTGTTGTGTCATCGGCAAACTTAATGGTGTTGGAGTCGTGCCTGGCCATGCAGTCATGTGTGAACAGGGAGTAGCAGGAGGGGACTGAGCACACACCCCTGAGGGACCCCCGTGTTGAGGATCAGTGTGGTGGATGTGTTGTTACCTACCCTTAACACCTGGGGGTGGCCCGTCAGGAAGTCCAGAATCCAGTTGCAGAGGGAGGTGTTTAGTCCCAGCATCCTTAGCTTAGTGATGAGCTTTGAGGGCACTATGGTGTTGAAGCTGAGCTGTAGTCAATGAATAGCATTCCACAGAGGTGTTCCTTTTGTCCAGGTGTGAAAGGGCAGTGCGGAGTGCAATAGAGATTGCATCTGTGGATCTGTTAGGGCGGTATAGAAATTGGAGTGGGTCTAGGGTTTCTGGGATGATGGTGTTGTGAGCCATAACCAGCCTTTCAAAGTACTTCATGGCTACAGACATGAGTGCTACAGGTCGGTAATCATTTAGGCAGGTTACCTTAGTGTTCTTGGGCACAGGGACTATGGTGGTCTGCTTGAAACATGTTGGTATTACAGACTCACACAGTCGTCCAGACAGCTGATGCTCTCATGCATGTTTCAGTGTTACTTGCCTTGAAGCGAGCATAGAGGTAATTTAGCTCGTCAGGTAGGCTCGTGTCACTGGGCAGCTCTCGGATGTGCTTCCCTTTTGTAGTCTGTAATAGTTTGCAAGCCCTGGCACATCCGACGAGTCAGCACATGCTCGGAGTACACGTCCTGGTAATCCGTTTGGCCCTGCGGCCTTGTGAATGTTGACCTGTTTAATGGTCTTACATCGGCTGCGGAGAGCGTGATCACACAGTCGTCCAGACAGCTGATGCTCTCATGCATGTTTCAGTGTTACTTGCCTTGAAGCGAGCATAGAGGTAATTTAGCTCGTCAGGTATGCTCGTGTCACTGGGCAGCTCTCGGCTGTGCTTCCCTTTTGTATTCTGTAATAGTTTGCAAGCCCTGGCACATCCGACGAGTGCCAGAGCTGGTGTAGTACAATTCGATCTTAGTCCTGTATTGATGCTTTGCCTGTATGGAGGGCATAGCGGGATTTCTTATAAGCATCCTAATTCCTAGACCAGAGTAAATTATTGTATTCAGTTGATTAGTCGCTTTGAGGGCTGCCCTACACAATCCTCTTGAACACATCTGATTCTACATCAGACAGAACTGTTCAAAACTGGACAGCCAGCACTGTAGACATTCAGACCAGCAGTTCTTGGTTCGAGCAGCATCACGTCAGCAGTGTCCTTTTGGTGGGTAGCATCTTTTGGTGGGTAGTATTGTCTTCTTTAGACATGCAAATGTATGTAGGTAACACCTTTCCTGCAAGCTAGAAAGGAGAGCTCCATTCTTTTGTAAGAGTAAACTAATGAACATGTTTATCTGATTGTTCAATAGCAACTTCAGAGGTGGTTTTATCAGTCATAAATATAAAAGATACAGTATTTCTAAATAAAACATACTCCTTCCTTGAGAAAATGCCTTGGAAATGGCAATTTTGTAATTGTAAAACTCTGGAATTTTAAACTGAAAATATAAATAACACATTTAGGTCTAGTCTGTGAGAATTACAATGTAGGGCTAGCAATTTTAAAATTCAATGTATTAGCATCTCAGTTTACAGCAATCAACATTAGCATACTAATGGGGAAAGTTCTAAGGCCATGTTGTGACATGACTACATTGGCCTTGACCAGATGCACTACACAGGAAAACAAACTATTCTTTGTGTTAACAGGAGCCATTACACTTTGGATATGTCAAAGAAAGCCCATTCACAAAATTAACCTACAGCCATCACAAATGGATATAAAAATTGAGTTGCAAAGGAAGAAATGATTAACACATCATCGTCAAATAATCAACATCTTAAATCTACCTTATTGTAACGACGACGCTGGGAGACGGGAAGCCAGTGCAGGTAGTGAATTAAATAAATGTAATAGAACAAAGCAAGACAAGTGTAGCGTATGTCATGGAACATTATTACTGCCAGGGGAATAGACTTAGGGGAGGTAATGAGAGGAGAAATGGAGTCCAGGTGAGCCTAATCAAGGGCACTGCGTTCATCCACCTCTGGCCTGCTGGCCCCCCTACCTCTGAAGAAGCACGGTTCCCGCTCAGCCCAGTCCAAACTGTTCGCTGCTCTGGCACCCCAATGGTGGAACAAGCTCCCTCACGACGCCAGGACAGCGGAGTCAATCACCACCTTCCGGAGACACCTGAAACCCCACCTCTTTAAGGAATACCTGGGATAGGATAAAGTAATCCTTCTAACCCCCCCCCCCCCTTAAAAGATTTAGATGCACTATTGTAAAGTGGTTGTTCCACTGGATATCATAAGGTGAATGCACCAATTTGTAAGTCGCTCTGGATAAGAGCGTCTGCTAAATGACTTAAATGTAAATGTAAATGTAATCATGAGGAGCAGGTGTGCTTAAGGATGTTGCCAGGACCGGTCGTTAGTAAACCGGCGACGCTGGAGGGGAGACGTGACAGGAACCACCGGCCTGAGAAGGGAGACATAAAAGGTCAGATGTGGTAGTCACCTCATTGACCCTCCGGAAAATCTTAAACTGTCCCACAAACCGGGGGCTCGGCTTCTTCTAGGGCAGGCGGAGTGGTAGGTTCCTGGTAGAGAGCCAAACATGATCACCAAGATGGAACACGGGAGTCGGTCTCCCTGCTTCTTCTGATGGTGGACAGCGCACTGGAGTCTCATGTGAGCGTCGCTCCACACTTCTGCATGCCTGAACCACTCATCCGCCACGGGAGCTTCAGGCTGGCCTGGGGTCCATGGAGCCAGGGCCGGCTGATAACCCACTGGTAGGGAGTCAGCCCGGTGGAGGAGTGATGTAACGAATTCTGGGCATACTCCACCCATGGAAGGAATCAGGCCCACTCCCCCTGCCAGTCCTGTCAGTGTCTCCTGAACCTCCCCAGCACCTGGTTCATCCTCTCCACCTGCCTGAGGCCTATACCCAGAAGTGAGGCTGACCGTGACCCTGAGCTTCTCCATAAAGGCTCTCCATACCCTAGATGTGAATTGGGGGCCATGGTTGGAGACAATGTCCTTCAGAAGGCCATAATGCCGGAAGCAACCTGGAGAGCAGTAGGGAGACCAGAGGGATGAAACGAAATTCTGTCCACAACCACCAGAATGGTGGTGAAACCATCAGAGGGGAGATCGGTAACAAAAGTCAATGGACAGATGAGACCAGGGACGCTGAGGCACAGGAAGGGGAAGGAGTTTCCCCGCTGGAGCGTGCCTGGAGACTTTGTTTGGGCACACAGAACAGGAGTTGATGTAGAGTGTAACGTCCTGCAGCAAGGTGGGACACCAAATTCTTCGGAGAGCGATTGTATAGTACGGGTGATCCCAGGATGTCCAGTGACGACAGCTGTGTGTGCCCAGGTCAACAGTCGCTCCCTTATCCCAGTGGCAACGTAGATGCGCTCAGGTAGTGGGAGCGGGTTTCCTCTCCAGAGCCTGGCGAATGTCCACATCTACGTCCCAGAGCACAGGGGCTATGACGAGGAACACAGGTCCTCTGGCATTCGGGTGACCAGTCTGATTCTCATCCTCGGCCATGAGGGTGGGTTATGGTGTTGGAGCCATGGGAGGCCAAGGATGATCTTGTGAGCTGGTGCACTAGTGATGAAGGGGATGTTTTCCTGATGAATGGACACCACGGTGAGTGGTGTGTGATGGTTCCGGATGCTAGTGGCCGATTATCAAGGACTTGAACCTGAAACGGAGAGGAGAGCGGGTATGAGGGGATGCTCAGAGGCGGCAAAGGTCTAGTCAAAAAAGGTTTCCCACGGCACCGGAATCCATTGTCGCTGTAGAAACAGTACACGAGGGACAGCCAGCTAGTGTGAGCGACACTGAAAAGGGTTTAGCAGAAACTGATGAAGATGGGAAAATCACGTGACCGTCCCCTCATGGATTCCGGGTTGGGATGTACCAGACACTGCTGAAGCTGGTGCCCCCCCTTGACCACAACAGAGACAGAGCCTCAGCTGTTTCTGCGTCGCTCCGCGTGGAGGCGTGTGACCCTAACTCCATAGGTTCAGGCTCTGCTACAGAGTGTTAACTGAGGGAGAGAAGCGATGTGGGTACCAACACTCCCGAAGTAGGTTATCTAACCGGATGGCCATCGATGAGCGCCAAGGAGAGCTTGTCATCACGTCATGCCAGTTCCATTTGGACCTCCTCGCGCAGTCCTCTTCTGAATAGCATTAGCGTATGGAGTGCCGGCTCATTCCATCGACTGGATGCTGCGACAGTCCGGAAGGTGAGCGCGTACTCGGCAGCGTTCTGGTCATACTGCCCTAGTTGGAGTAGGCACTCACCCCCCTCTCTGTCCAGTGGATGATAAAAAGAAATACCTCTGAACCCCTCATACAAAGCCAGCGCCTCCTCTCCCAGACAGCCGTAGCCCACTCCAACGCCCGCCCAGTCAGCAGAGAAATAACCATGGCAACCTTTGACCTCACTGTGGTGGAGGCTACCATCTGATGCGTAGAATAGAGGGAGCACTGGAGAAGGAAGCCACGGCATTTAGATGGGGTTCCATCATATTTATCCAGAAGGGACAAACGGGCATCGCTGACCTCGGCAGACTGCTGAATAGACTGATGTGCTGGCTTGCTGGGTCGACTGGTGGCAGAGTATCCTCCGCTAGTGGAAGGCAACACCTTGCAGGCATGTTCAAGATGTTGAAGACGGCAAAGAACCTCATCCATAGCCATCCCCAGTTGCGTCAGCTGGTCGTGGTGCTTACGAAGTAGGTTTCCCTGTTCGTCGACCGTCTGGGAGAGGTCCTCATTTCCTGCTGCTTCCATTTGTTGAGGCTGTGTTCTGTAACGATGACGCTGGGAGACGGGAAGCAAGTGCAGGTAGGGAGTTTAATAATAACCGTAACAGAGCGCAATACAGGACACAAGTGTAGAGTATGGACATGGAACAACATTAATACTGCCTGGGGAATAGACCTAAGGCAGTGCCAGATATAGGGGAGGTAATGAGAGAGGCAATGGAGGCAGGTGAGACTAATCATGAGAAGCAGGTGCGCGTAATGATGGTTGCCAGGACCGGTGGTTAGTAAACGCCAGAGGGGAGGAGCGAGAGTAGACGTGACACCTATGTTACACCTAGAATCGAGATGGTTGGCCCCTCCTTAAATCCCAACATCTCTGCATCTTATGACCGCTTCTGTGACAAGAGTTACAAAACCTAACTGAATAGTTGGTTCTACTCTGTGGGCCTGAAGGCTGCCTAATGTGCAGGAGGATTCCCTCTTCCTAGGTTCCAACAGCGCCTGACCCAGTCTGGTCTTATAGACTATACGTAACATAGTAAATGTAACTCCGGGACACTCAGATTAGTATGATATGTTTGTTATGGTTACATAAGACAGATGGTTACTTAAGGTTAAAACGAAAGTTGGGTGGCTGGTTGTGATGGATGGGTGAGTGTATAACATGAATGTCTAGCAACTCAAAGGTTATGAGTTTTTCGAATCTCTTCATGAACAACTTTAGCATTTTAGCTAATTAGCAACTTTTCAACTACTTACTACTTTTTAGCTACTTTGCAACTACTTAGCAACTACTTAGCATGTTAGCTAACCCTTCCCCTAACCCCTTAACCTAACCCTAACCTTAACCCTTTTAGCTAACCATTCCCCTAACCTTAAAACTTTAGCCTAACTCTTAACTCCTAACCCTAACCCCTAGCCTAGCTAACGTTAGCCAGCTAGCTAATGTTAGCATTAGCCACCTAGCTAACATTAGCCATAACCAATTGTAATTCATAACATATTGTATGTTTTGCAAATTCGTAACATATCATACAAATTGTAATTCATAACATATCATACGACATGGATGATGGACATCTGCAAATGAATACATACCATACGAAACGTAACATATAATAATAAATGGAGTGTCTCGGATTTACATAAAGAATAATACGAAATGCTCTGAGACCAGGTTGTTGCATTGTTCAGCGCTAGTTACCTGCGTAAATTGTCGATGCCCAACAAGGTAAGAATTATCCTCCAAGTTTACTACATGCTCATTCAACAGGTATGCGGCTAGTAGACCAGTCCAACAGAAATACTCAAGTACGCGTCTCCCTGCCCAAAGTGATAGCACTGATTAGTAAAGACTTGAGCAACGAGACCAGAGAGTATGCCCAGGTTAGCCTCCTCAAGCCTGGGGTAGACAGATCCTCTCCTAGGGGTTTAATCATAGGATGAGTGAGTCCAGTGATTTCAATTCAAGGAAAACTGCCACCAGACATCTGGTTGCTATGGATTCACCCAGGATGAAGGAACATTTTGTAACTACAAGCCAAGTTTTCAGGCAGAGAAACGCTATCATTTAGCAGTGGTTGTTCAGCCCCTAGAGCAGGGATTATCTACTAGATTCATCCGCGGGCTGATTTTTCTTTTCTTGAGCGGATGGTCGGGGGGCCAGAACATTATTAATAAATAAGGCCTGAGAGTGTGTGGTACAGTGCATTGGGAAAGTATTCAGACCCTTTCACGTTGTCCACATTTTGTTATGTTACGGAAATAACACATTTACATAAGTATTCAGACCCTTTACACAGTACTTTGTTGAAGCACCTTTGGCAGCGATTACAGCCTCTTGTTTTCTTGGGTATAACGCTACAAGTGTGGCGTACACCTGTGTTTGGGGACTTTCTGTCATTCTTCTCTGCAGATCTTCTAAAGCTCTGTCAGGTTGGATGGAGAGCGTCACTGCACAGCTATTTTCAGGTCTCTCCAGAGATGTTAGATCGGGTTCAAGTCCCGAAGCCACTCCTGCATTGTCTTGGCTGTGTGCTTAGGGTCGTTGTCCTGTTGGAAGTTGAACCTTGGAAGGTGACGCTTGGCATTCAGGCCAAAGAGTTTAATATTGGTTTCATCAGACCAGAGAATCTTGTTTCTCATGTTCTGAGAGTCCTTAGGTGCCTTTTGGCAAACTCCAAGCAGGCTGTCATGTGCTTTTTACTGAGGAGTGGCTTCCGTCTGGCCAATCTACCATAAAGGCCTGATTGGTGGAGTGCTGCAGAGATGGTTGCCCTTCTGGAAGGTTTTCCAATCCCCACAGAGGAACTCTGGATCTCTGTCAGAGTGACCATCGGGTTCTCGGTCACCTCCCTGACCAAGGGCCTTCTCCCCCGATTGCTCAGTTTGGTCGGTCGGACAGCTCTAGGAAGAGTCTTGGTGGTTTATAACTTCTTCCATTTAAGAATGATGGAGGCCACCGTGTTCTTGTGGACCTTCAATGCTACAGAAATGTTTTGGTACCCGTCTCCAAATCTATGCCTCGACACAATCCTATCTCGGAGCTCTACAGACAATTCTTTAGACTTCACTCCTTGGTTTTTGCTCTGACATGCACTGTCAACTGTGGGACCTTTATATAGACAGGTGTGTGCCTTTGCAAGTCATGTCCAATCAATGGAATTGACCACAGGTGGACTCCAATCAAGTTGTAGAAACATCTAAAGGATGGTCAATGGAAACATGATGCACCTGAGCTCAATTGTGAGTCTCTCAGCAAAGGGTCTGAATATTGGTTTTTATTTGAATAAATTTGGAAACATTTCTAAAAACCTGTTTTTCGCTTTGTCATTATGGGGTATTGTGTGTAGAGGACAAAAATGTATTTAATCAATTTTAGATTAAGGCTGTAACGTTACAAAATGTTTAAGAAGTGAAGAGGTCTGAATACTTTCTGAATGCACTGTATATAGCCAATGTAACAGTGTAGGTTCCGTCCCTCTCTTCGCCCCAACCTGGGCTCGAACCAGGGACCCTTGCACACATCAACAACTGACGCCCACGAAGCATCGTTACCCATCGCGCCACAAAAGCCGCGGCCCTTGCTATGCAAGGGGAAACCCTACTTCAAGTCTCAGAGCGAGTGACGTCACTAATTGAAACTCTATTAGCGCGCACCACCGCTAACTAACTAGCCATTTCACATCGGTTACACCAAGATACAATGGCTAAGGGCTGTTCTTATGCACGACGCAACGGTGGAGTGCCTGGACACAGCCCTTAAATGAGGTATATTGGCCATATACCACAACCACAGAGGTGCCTTATTGCTATTATAAACTGGTTACCAATGTAATTAGAGCAGTAACAATAAATGATTTGTCATACCTGTGGTATACCACAGCTGTCAGCCAATCAGCATTCAGGGCTCGAACCACCCAGTTTATAATTACAAATAATTTGTAGACTGCAAATTGACTGCAATAAGCCCAAACAGATATGTTTGACTAAAACATAATCATTTCAAACCTTGCTTATATTTTATATGATCACGTGTCTATCTATTATGCATGGGAATACTTGGGAACAGATTTCTTAAATTAAAATCACTTGGAGCTCATTTCCTGGTGTTTTTACACTTTTATGTCCAACAATAAAAAATAAAACATGAAAAAGCCTGACCAATCTGAAGATGAGAAGTAAGGCCCACATGGTTTTAACCGTGTGTCCAGAAGCACTAATCCCCCAACAAGCACATATCCACCCAGTAGTAACACTTCTCAGAGTACAACTGCCTGCACCAGCATTACATTTTAGTCACTTATCCAGAGCGACTTACAGTTAGTGCATTCATTTTAAGATAGCTAGGTGGGATCACCACACATCACAAGCATAGTAAGTACACGTAGCTATCAGCAAAGTCAGTGCTAGTAAGGAGGGATTGGATGTCAAGTGCAAGTGTTGGTTCAGAATAATGTATCTTAGATTCATTTAGCCTCTGCTGTCCTAGCTTCAGGGGGAAGCTAGTTCCACCATTGGGGTGCCAGGACAGAGAAGAGCTTGGACTGGACTGAGTGTTAGCTGCCCTCTCTCCAGCCTCTCCCCAGACAGAGGTTACCCCAGCTGCGGGTGCCTGTACCATGGGCATCAATGAACCCTGATGAAGGCCACCCTGGAAGTCATGATGAGGGTGCTGCTATACCACTCCCAGAGCAATCAGACCTGACCCTGGTAACTCCTGCTGGGACTGACCTGGAAGGGAACCCTGAAGAAAATTATGAAAATAGTATGTTGTGATGACCATGAGCCCATTGAAGCCAGACGTGACCCAAGCATCTAAGGATTTGTCCACAGCAGATACTACCCAGTCTGACCAAACTACTGAAGACCCTGGCAAGAGGTACACTAACGGTTTACTCACACTGCATTTATGGTTTTAATGTGTTTGCAGGCAATCAAAACTGATCCTCTATCAGTCCAAGTTATGCAGGTAATGGTGGTGATAAAATACCAGTGGTGAAATAAAATGAAAATTAAGGCGGTAAATTCCTAATATTAGAGGAGGTTATACTTTATTGATCATTATGCATTGTTTTCCAGGTTTCAACCGCTCCTGATATGGCTGGCTTCATCCCTGCGCCATGCAGTGATCTGACTTGGTTAAATCCCGAGCCCTTGGGAAATCTTTGTTTTCAGGGATTAAAAATGCAAAAAATTAAGTGATGTGGTCAACATTTATACACAAATTTTACATGGTCACAATTCTATTTACTTCACTACAGTGGTCAGGGCTTCATCAAAATGTGATCATTCAAAGATTGTCTTATGAGTTGTTGACCTCAAGTGGTGAATGTATAGAAATACACTTTCGAATCAGTCAGACCTAACCCAACAGGACAGAGTGCGGTAGTACTGAACTCTGCAGGCCAGATGCCCAGTGAAGCTGTTCTTCCACTGCACACTGCTAGTATGGAGTGGAGCTGATCTCATGATCAACATCTACCTGGCACCATGTTTGATGCAGGTTTATATGGTTGATTGGCTTATGTTTTATTTTGAATCTATATAGTTATTGTCAGGCATGGCTGTCAAAGTGGTTCTGGTTGAGTTGGCCTATTGTTATATTTTGTAAATTACAAAAATTGTGCAATAACTACAACCACTGTAGTTGAATGCATTCACGTTCACGACGCCAGATGGCAACAAAGTCCTTTTGCAAAGTTCAAACACATTTGAATTAGTGACGTCTTTCCTGCGCCGGAAGTGTCATTCTTAAACGCTGATGCGTTACCTTTATTGAGCGCTCGTCACAGTTGAACGTCAAGCCTGTCTTATAACGGTCCGTCTAAATTGCTCGAATACTGTACAAGTCGATGTCAAAAAAGTACCTACCACGCGTACGTGAAAGGAGCAGCAGCACAGGGTTAAGGAACTAATGGCGGTAGGAGAATCTTTGATCTGCGTATGTTTCAGGTTGGGCAGACCGCATAGGATAACGAGTCTACTATGCGTTATAACACCATAGCAACTAACTCACCCTCAGTTATGAGTACCTGTTGACTAATTCATTTAATAGAATGATAAACTGAGCCAACGTTAGTGAACAAACCCTACACAGCCTGTCTCCATATTGATGCTAGTAAGCTATCTTACTTATGAAGTCCATGCAATGTTGACTACACTAACAGCCTGCCTTTCTAATGCACATAGCCCAAAGGTAAGGTCGGTACTAAAGGCAAGAAGCAAATCTACGAGGGTAATGAGGCGACACTCAAGTTCTACACCAGAGTAATCTTGGGAGCCAACGTAAGACACCATCTTCCTTGTCAATGTTACCTTTTGAATGGGAATTGTGACTAGTACAGCACCTGACACTTGTTTCTCTCCCAGGCGATATACACTGCGTTAAACCTCTTGGTCTTCTATAGCTCTTCAACGTTTTGGACATGGGTGAGCGAGTTCATTCTGTGCATGTTATTGACATTGATGGCTCCTCTGCTGTTGAGCAGTAAAACTGGGACGATTGCGGATCGCTAACTTTATTCGTTCCTCCTTCTCCCTCGCTCCTCCCTTCTTGGTTTCTCCCCCCACTGTCTCATTCCCCCTGTCTCTCTTCCTTCCTCCATCTCCTTCTCCCACCCCTGTAGTTTGCGCTGGTGTTTGCGCTAGCAGTGTATGTGGGCAGTTACCGCTCCATGACTGCCATGGCCAAAGCAGTGTTTGGTGAGGATGGGAGTCTACTGGACGGAGGAATAGATCTGAACATGGAGCAGGGGATGGCAGAGTGAGTGCTCACACAGCAGGAGTGTTTGTTTCCATGAACATGAGTGTGCAAACATACAGTGTGTGTGTGTGTGTGTGATGGGGAGAATTGCTGAGTATTACAGCATGTTCAACATGCATGTAACAATGGTACCCTTATCTCCCTTCAAGGGTACATCTCTCAAAGCTATAATGGTAGTGTGGTGCGTCATGATGGATTCTTTGTCATTATAGGCATCTGAAGGATGTTATCCTGCTAACTGCCATATTACAAGTGCTCAGCACCATCTCCTCCTATTTCTGGTACCTTTGGCTGCTGGTAAGAGTTTATCCCATACTTGCTGTACCCTCTCTTTGGTTGTTTATTTTCCCTTTCTTATGGACCTCGTTGATCTCTTAATCAATCTGTATGCGTCAGGCCCCGGCCCGTGCAATGTTCCTGCTGTGGGTGAACTTCCTAGGCCCCTGGTTTTCGGCCGAGACCCCTGGTGCCGCCCCAGAGGAGGTGAATGAGAAGAAGCAGAGACGACAGGAGCGCAGACAGATGAAGAGATTCTAACTTGGCCGACTGCCGCAGTATTTCTATACGCAGAATGAATCTAAATACAGACAGCCAGGAACTCAACAGTTAAGTTATTCAGGAGGAACTTTTGATGTGTACCCAAAGACATCCAGGTATGGATAAAGAACTGAACTGGACCCTGTGGGTTTTCCTCTTTCGCCCTATCCCTCATCCTTCCTCTCCCCTATATCCCTATCCCGTTTTCTTTACACCTGGAGAGGAAATCGTCCTTGTTGGGCTGATGACATCACCACCAATACATGTCATATACCTTGGCCTGTAATTTGTTTACATTCAATTGTTCATAATCTAGGTCTATGTATCACATCAATTTCATCTGAACTAGTGTAAAGGAAGTGGTGATCTTACCCTATGGCAGACATTTTATTTTAGACACTGCTCATCAGATCACACACTCATGCCCAATTCCAAATAGACAACTAGCAACAACCACCTAGGTGTTACTCTAGACCAAGGGGGAACTTGGTCTAGAGCTCCTTTTACAGCTATTTATTTCAGATCTACATGAGGTGCATAGGGTTCGGTGCTTAGGTGTTGATTTGGAGTTGGGAAGGTTGAAATTAAATCCGGTTGTGCATTGTCCGCAATGCACCGTTTAAAGTCAATGTTCCCGCGGAGACTATATTCACTGTTAATGCTGCATATGTCGGCTCAATCGGAAAGGACGTTTACACTGAACAAAAATAAACGCAACATGTAAAGTGTTGGTTTCATGAGCTGAAATAAAAGATCCCCAGAAATGTTCCATACGCACAAAAAGCTTATTTCTCTCAAATGTTGAGCACAAATTTGTTTACATACCTGTTAATGAGCATTTCTCCTTTGCCAATATAATCCATCCAGCTGACAGGTGTGGCATAGCAGAAGCTGGTTAAACAGCAGGGTCATTACCCAGGTGCACCTTGGGCTGAGGACAATGAAATAGGCGACTCAAATGTGTAGTTTTGTCAAACCGAGGTCTCATGTTTTGAGGGAGCATGCAATTGGCATGCTGACTGCAGAAAGGTCCACCAGAGCTGCTGCTAGAGAATTGAATGTTAATTTCTACCATAAGACGCCTCCAACGTCATTTTTGAGAATTTGGCAGTATGTCCAACTGGCCTCACAACCGCAGTGAACGTGTATGGCTTTGTGTTTGCGAGGGGTTTGCTGATGTCAACATTGTGAACAGGGTGCTCCGGAGTGGCGGTGGGGTTATGGTATGGGCAGGCATAAGCTACGGACAACGTACACAATTGTATTTTATCGATGGCAATTTGAACGCATAGAGATACCGTGACGAGATCTTGAGGCCCATTGTCATGCCATTCATCCACTGCCATCACCTCATGTTTCAGCACTTTACACAATTTCTGGAAGCTGAAAATGGCCCAGTTCTTCCATGGCCTGCATACTCATCAGACATGTCACCCATTGAGCATGTTTGGGATGCTCTGGATCGACATGTACGATGGCGTGTTCCAGTTTCCGCCAATATCCAGCAACTTCGCACAGCCATTGCAGAGGAGTGGGACAACATTCCACAGGCCACAATCAACAGCCTGATCAACTTTATGCAAAGGAGATGTGTCGCGCTGCGCTGTGGTCACACCAGATACTGACTGGTTTTCTGATCCACTCCCCTGCATTTTTATTTTTAAAGGTATCTGTGACCAACCGATGCATATCTGTATTCCCAGTCATGTGAAATCCATAGATTTGGGCCAAATGAATTTATTTCAGTTGACCGATTTCCTTATTTGAATTGTAACTCAGTAAAATGGTTTCATGTTGCATTTATATTTTTGTTCAGTATAAATGGCGCATTGTCTAAATCCGCGATCGGATTGTATCTCGGCCCTGATCATCGTCATCGCTCCCATCCTTCGCAATGCTGAACAAATTATTTGATTACAAACAATAACAATCGTGTATATGCATTAACATTTCAAGTGCATTTCTTCACAGCATAAATAAGCAAAAGGAAATATACAGTGCCTTCAGGAAGTATTCAGACCCTTGAACTTTTTCCACGTTTTTGTCAATACAGCCTGAACTAAAAGATTTATTGAATTGAGATTTTGTCACTGGCCTACACGTGATACCCCATAATGTCAAAGTGGGATTGTTTTTTTTTAATTTACAAATTAATTAAAAATGAAAATCTGAAATGTCTTGTTAATTATTCAACCCCCTTTGTTATGGCAAGCCTAAATAATTTTAGGAGTAAAAATGTGCTTAACAAGTCACAAGTTGCATAGACTCATTCTGTAGGCAATAATAGTGTTTAACATGATTTTAGAATGACTACCTTGCATCTCTGTATCCCACAAATACAATAATCTGTAAGGTCCCTCAGTCAAGCAGTGAATTTCAAACACAGATTCAACCACAACAACCAGGGAGGATTTCCAATGCCTCGCATAGAAGGGCGGCTATTGGAAAAAGGCCAAATGTTTACAACATTGTAGTTACTCCACAATACTAACCAAATTGACAGTGAAAAGCTGCACAGCATAAAAATATTCCAAAACATTTTTGCAAAAAAGGCACTAAAGTAATAATGCAAAAAATGTGGCAGAGCAATTAACTTTTTGTCCTAAATAAATGTGATGTGTTATGCTTGGGAATGGAATGTTGCTAAGCACAGGCAGAGTCCTAAAGGAAAAACTGGTTCAGTCTGCTTTCCACCAAACACTGGGAGGTGATTTCACCTTTCAGCAGGATAATAATCTAAAACACAAGGCCAAATATACACTGGAGTTGCTTACCAAGAAGACCGTGAATGTTCCTGAGTGGCCAAGTTAGTTTTGACTTAAATCTATGGCAAGACCTGAAAATGGTTGTCGAATGTATAGCAATTATCAACAACCAATTTGACAGAGCTTGAATAATCTTTTGAAGAATGGGCAAATGTTGCTCAATCCAGGTGTGTAAAGTTCTTAGACTTACCCAGAAATACTCATAGCTGTAATCGCTGCCAAAGGTGCTTCTACAAAGTATTGACCAAGGGGTATGAATACTTATGTAAATTAGATATTTCTGTATTTCATGTTCAATACATTTGTAGAAATGTCTAAAAACATGTTTTTACTTTGTCAGTATGGGGTATTGTTTGTAGATGTATGAGGGGGAACAAATCTATTTAATCCATCTTGAATTCCGTCTAACACAACAAAATGTGGAATAAGTCAAGGGGTATGAATGCGTTATAAAGGCGCTTTAGTAGTATACCTTTTGTGATGTGTAGCCATCTTGGTGTGAAATCAGTATTTTGTTCTGTTTCTTTCTCCCCATCTCCCAACCTAATGACCCAGGCTGTGTCATCACTCCCTTTTGCATATGTGATAGAACTGTCGTCTCAGATCCGCAAAAGGGGAGCGATGGAGGGTAGATCGTAGAAAACAGCTTCCTGTAGCTAATGCATCCCCCGTGAGTGAGTTATTGCCTGAGTCATTGACAAGGTGCTCGGAATGGGGCTATGACCTATGACTGCTGTTCTGGCTTTGCCAAAATCATATTTGAATAATACACAAATGAAATGGAAGTATATATTGCTGCACTGGCAGCAACTTGTGTAATCAATATGCCTATACAATGTAAGCATGTCAATGCAGGGCTAACATGGTGGTTGTTCTCTTCAGAAAAGTCTGCCTTTTTACGATCAGCCAACAACTTTGTAAGCCTAGATATTGTTGCTACAAAGTCTTAATGTACATATGATTAAATTGATTTCAGTATAAAAACAACCTGTCTGAGGTCTCATTTTGTCTGTTTTTTCCCCCATAACGATTTAACAATTACATTTACTAGCTTTGATCTGTATTTCAATGTAGAAAGCAAACATCTATGCCCAAAAGTCAAAGTATTGTTTGTGTTTTCAATAAAATGTATATTAAAGTAACCTTTTCACGATTTTAAATCAGAAAACGTAGTGTAAAAGTTTTAACGTTCAAGTAAAACGAATTTGGGGGGACTTTTATTTGGAAAATGATCCGTATGGTCATGTGACCTTAAAGGCTGTTGCTACATCCATTTTAAAATGAAATTAATGATATGTACACATCATATAACTTACAAATGCCTCATGAGCTTAGTTCAACTGCCGTGCTACATTCGAACCCAAAATATAAGCTTGTTTTATGCCAATGTTTGTAAACACTAGAGCCTCAAAACACGGTTAAAACTATAATGTTGATATCATGGATGGTCAGTCCTTGCATCCATATCTGTCTGTGAATTTGAGTGTGGTTACATTTCTCCAGCCCCATCCTTCAGCTTTTTACCAAAACGGGTGTGTTGCCCTCTTATTGTTTCAACGGCAGATTGCCGCTTTAATGGAGCTTGCTTCACAATGCTTCCAATTCAAAAAGAGATTGTAAACATTTTTGCACAATCCCTGTATTTCTATGGACCACTTTCTCTGTTCATAGTCTGAACATGAACTTCAGGGAAACACTTAACGCCACTTCGATACCGAAGTTGCATTTTCATAGCAGGTTAGGAGACTGAACAGTGTTAGGGTTTGTGAAAATGCTCTCCTAACCTGCTACGAAAATGTATTGGTCACGGGTTGCAGGTTTTTGGGCTACGTCTAAATTGCACCATGGCCGTCATGGCCTTTTTCTTAAAAATATATATTTCACTGTGACCTGCTGCTGACTATCAGGTAGTGAAGCAGCCTGTTGCTGAGTCAACCGTGAGTGAGTGGTGAGGAAGGCCGGAGGGATAGGTGTATGTTGAGACTGAGTGCTGCAGCTGAGTCACATGAGTGAGACAGTCATGACAACTTTTTACCAGTTGTAGGTAGGCTATTTAGAATGTTATTATGAAGACATATTTCTAACCCTCTTTCCATAAAACATATTAACGCGCTAGAACTGATGCGCATCAAGAAATAAGGTGACAATGCACCGGAAAACAACTAGGTGCTCTAGAGTGCATTATGCGAATCCTCGGTTCTTGGGTCTGGAGTGCTGCGTGGGTGGAAATGTGAAATGGAAGCTAAGGAACTCCCTCGCGTGCTTCTGATATGGCCAAAAGGCCACAATGAAACGGATATTGAATGTGGAGAGGGATACATCCAGGGGTGCAACTTTCGCTGGGGCTGGGGCCACATTCTGAAATTGCATTTTTGTCCCCCCCCAGTTTTATCATTGGAATGTGATACAAAACGAGGGAGTGGAGGGCTTTAGGGCCAAGCGGACGACAACGAGCGGTCGGGTTGGCTGTTTGACGCGTTTTTCCGATTGGATAAAAAAATATATTTATGTGTCCTCCCCACTAGCTGTGCCACTAGATATGTTGGCCATTAAGTAGCCTATCAATTTGTATGTAGGCTACTATATCCTACCATTTCATACAATAAATATGTTGAAATGATATCACTGGAGTCATTGCAAATACATTTTTGCCACTTGTGTAGCCTACCTGGAGCTGGCAAACGGATTTAATAAATTGCCTATAACTTCAGTTTGTTGTTGTAGCCTTGTGTTATTATGCAATTATCAATGGCTGTTTAGTTAATGAAGTTGGAAGTTATCCATTGTGAATATTGTCACAGTTCTATCGCAATTGCATCAGATGTTGTTAGAATGCATTATATTGAAGGTAACAGTCAGTCAGATTAGGCTATAGGTAAAAAAAAAAAATTAAAACCTGTCTGTTGTTGACAAGCATAGACCTATTCAGGTAATATCCATAATTAATATATGATTTAAATTAAATTATTAGTGATTTAAATTACAACGCCATCCTCAGTAGACTATTCCAGCAGGCTATTGGGCAGCAGAAGCACTTCTTACCTTGAAATTGCCTCGCTATTCATGTTAAATAAATGAGTCTGTCAATTTGAATTTAGCAAGCTGCTAAATCGTTCATTTTACATCATGCCTAGGCTACTGTAGACTATAGGCCACCTGCATATACAGTGGCAAGAAAAAGTATGTGAACCCTTTGGAATTACCTGGATTTCTGCCTAAATTGGTCATAAAATTTGATCTGAACTTCATCTAAGTCATAACAATAGACAAACACAGTCTGCTTAAACTAATGACACAAACAATTATACGTTTTCATGTCTTTATTGAACACACCGTGTAAACATTCACAGTGCAGGGTGGAAAAAGTATGTGAACCCTTTGGAATTACCTGGATTTCTGCCTAAATTGGTCATAAAATTTGATCTGAACTTCATCTAAGTCATAACAATAGACAAACACAGTCTGCTTAAACTAATGACACAAACAATTATACGTTTTCATGTCTTTATTGAACACACCGTGTAAACATTCACAGTGCAGGGTGGAAAAAGTATGTGAACCCATGGGTTTAATAACTGGTTGATTCTCCTTTGGCAGCAATAACCTCAACCAAATGTTTTCTGTAGTTGCGGATCAGACCTGCACAGCGATCAGGAGGAATTGTGGACCATCTCTCTTTACAAAACTGTTTCAGTTCAGAAATATTCTTGGGATGTCTGGTGTGAACTGCTCTCTCGAGGTCGTGCCACAGCATCTCAATCGGGTTGAGGTCAGGACTCTGACTGGGCCACTCCAGAAGGTGTATTTTCTTCTGTTGAAGCCATTCTGTTGTTGATTTACTTCTGTATTTTGGGTCATTGTCCTGTTGCATCACCCCTGTTGAGCCTCAATGGGCAGACAGATAGCCTTACATTCTCCTGCAAAATGTTTTGATAAACTTGGGAAATCTGTCGATGATAGCAAGCTGTCCAGGCCCTGAGGCAGCAAAGCAGCTCCAAACCATGATGCTCCTTTCACCATACTTTACAGTTGGGATGAGGTTTTAATGTTGGTGTGCTGTGCCTTTTTCTCTCTACACATAGTGCCGTCCAAACAACTCAACTTTAGTTTCATCTGTCCGCATAATATTTTGCCAGTAGCGCTGTGGAACATCCAGGTGCTCTTTTAGACGTGTTCAGACGTGCCACCATGTTTTTTTTTGGACAGCAGTGGTTTCTTCTGTGGTGTCCTCCCATGAACACTATTCTTGTTAAGTGTTTTACATATCGTAGACTCGTCAACAGAGATGTTAGCATGTTCCAAAGATTTCTGTACGTTTTTAGCTGACACTCTAGGATTCTTCTTAACCCCATTGAGCATTCTGCGCTGTGCTCTTGCAGTTATCTTTACAGGACGGCCACTCCTAGGGAGAGTAGCAACAGTGCTGAACTTTCTCCATTTATAGACAATTTGTCTTATCATGGACTGATGAACATCAAGGCTTGTAGAGATACCTTTGTAACCCTTTTCAGCTTTATGCAAGTCAACAATTCTTAATCTTAGGTCTTCTGAGATCTCTTTTGTTCGAGGCATGGTTCACGTCAAGCAATGCTTATTGTGAATAGCAAACTCAAATTTTGTGAGTGTTTTTGATAGGGCAGGACAGCTCTAACCAACATCTCCAATCTCGTCTCATTGATTGGACAGGTTTTAGCTGACTCCCGACTCCAATTAGCTTTTGGAGAAGTCATTAGCCTACGGGTTCACATACCTTTTCCAACATATACTGTGAATGTTTAAATGATGTATTCAATATAGACAAGAAAAATACAATAATTTGTGTGTTAGTAGTTTAAGCACACTGTGTTTGTCTATTGTTGTGACTTAGATGAAGATCATATAAAATGTTATGCCCAATTTATGCAGAAATTCAGGTAATTCCAAAGGGTTCACATACTTTTTCTTGCCATTGTAGCTAACCAAACCATGGCAAAGTTTAATTACAACCATAAACCCAGATTTTAGTAGGCCTAGCCTATGCCTATTGAAATTACAAGTCAACCTTGCAAATTGGCAATTTCTAATGGTTTGTAGTCTTAACATCAGGCATACAATAATGGCACAATTGCCAGAAAATAGCCTAACATTATTTTGATGGTTAGCCAAGTGTTTCTTGTACAGAGATTTCGAGGTCCTCTGTCCAAGTTTCTTCCCTCAAACTCTCCTGTCGGATTTATCTATAGTTATGCACATAAGGGATTTTTTTGTTTTACAATGAACAGTTATTTATTTTATTGAATCTTTATTTAACTAGGCAAGTCAGTTAAGAACAAATTCTTACTTAAAATCACGGCCTACCATGGACAAACCTTAACCCGGACGGCGCTGGGCCAATTCTGCGCAGCCCTATGGGACTCCCAAAACTCCGCCTGTTGTGATACATCGAACCAGGGTCTATGGTGACGCCTCTAGCACTGAGATGCAGTGCCTTAGACCGGTGCGCCACTCGGGAGTTAAATCGACATCGACTGATGGAAAACGATGTGGCGAGTTTAAAATAAGAGCGAATGATCTTTTCTCTTGCGACATATTCAAATTCCTTTATTAGTCACGTTAGCTGCCAAACATTATTATTTTGATGGATTTTTGTATTATTTCGTCGTTACGTCGACATTCATAAGTTCCTCGACAACGTTATGGGAAAAGTGTTTATTTGCTAAATGTGGCAACTGTTATATTGCTGCTGAAAAAAATGGGCAAGTTTTCAGGCTGTGTGTGCGGGTTTTGAGTAGTCACGTGTCCCCTGAACATCCGGAAGTAAATAAGTGATCTCATCGAAGGCCCAGTTGCTAAGCTGCAAGTGTAGACTGGGTCGCAAGCAGCCACACTAACATGATATCAACAACAAGGACTGAAGGAGCCAGACAGAAAGCAGATTAGTAGTTGGCATCAACTAGCTAGCTACTGATTTCGGTCTTAACCATTCTCTTTTCACCAATCATAGCTAGAGATAGTCTGGTGGCAGTTAGCTTAAAATGCAGGTATGTTCTGTATTATATTTTGCCCTGCCCAGGACGAGCAATCTAAGTAGCTAGCTAATTGAGCTGTTAACGTTAGCAAGTTATGCTAATTTAGCTAGCTAGTAGCTAGCTAATAAAGTTCAAGCAAACTGTTTAACCATCGAAATGGCGTTTACTACCTGCCTTAGTCATGCAAATACCTGTTAGCTAGCTATGACATTTGCCTATATTGCAGCCCGAAATAACGCGTTACTTTTGTTTGTTTCGTTTAAGCTAGTTAACAGTACATAGCCAGCTAACGTTAGCTAGCTAAGTTAACAGCCTGCTAGCGAACCAGTTTGCTAACCCCAATAGCGTAGATTCGACTATCTATCGTGTAATAATTAGCTGGTTTAAACAGTTTCTATTTTGTTTGCATCCTCCCTCAGCTTCAAGAGAAGCCAACAGGGGACATGAAGCATGAAGTTCACATTTTATATGTCTCTTCTGCCACCATCAACAATTTGTCATACAAAGTATTTCCCCTTTGCCTCTTGTTTTTTCATTGGAGAGAAGCTAAAGGTCTCATCATACAGTCAACACACCTGACGCAGTTCGCTCTGTGTGACTAATAACACTCCTTTGAGTGTTGGATGCCCAAGAATCACCATGGCTGTGGCCAACACCACCAAAACATCATGGAGATTACGTGAGTAGTCTCCATTTCACTCACCCTTTCCAGACCCCAATCTTATTGGTTTCATGGACCCAGAGGTTAATCCTGGTGTGTTGTGGATTGTTTTTTTTGTTCCAGAGGAGATTGTAGCCCACTCCAGTAGTGTGGCGTGTCTGGCCCTGGGGAAGAACTCAGGCCGTCTGCTAGCCACTGGGGGAGAGGACTGCCGAGTCAACATCTGGGCAGTCAGCAAACCCAACTGCATCATGGTACAGACTAGTCAGACCTTTAGGGAAGAAGTGTGTGTGTACAGTTTGATCTCTGCTTATTTCTGCTGCCTGTAACTAAAACTTGTATTTCCACCTCTCTCCCACCTTCTCGTCCCCTCTCCCTTTCTCTTTCCCTCTCTCCCTGTCTCTTTCTCAGAGTTTGACAGGCCATAATAACCCAGTAGAGTGTGTGAAGTTTAATAACTCTGAGGAGCAGGTGGTGGCTGGCTCACAGTCCGGATCACTGCGCGTGTGGGACCTGGAGGCTGCAAAGAGTGAGACTGCATTTCTCCTATATGTTGTGTGTGTGTGTATGGGGAGGTTAGGCGTGTGGGATGTGGAGATGTGTTTCTACTAGAATCAACTAGACCTAGGCTACCAGTTCTGAGAATGCCATAACAATGTTTTGCTATTTTATCCCAGTCCTAAGAACTCTAATGGGACACAAGGCCAATATCTGTAGCTTGGACTTCCACCCGTTTGGGGAATACCTGGCATCTGGTTCCATGGACACCAACATCAAGGTGTGTATGTGTGCTGCATGATTGAGTGTTGTTAAGAACTCTACTATGTACAGTACCAGTCAAAAGTTTGGACACACCTACTCATTCCAGGGTTTGTCTTTATTTTTACTATTTTCTACAGTGTAGAATAATAGTGAAGACATCAAAGCTATGAAATAACACAAATGGAACCATGTAGTAAACAAAAAAGTGTTAATCAAATCAAAATATATTTGAGATTTTTCAAATCTTTTTTCCTTTATGACAGCTTTGCACACTTTTGGCATTCTCTCAACCAGCTTCATGAGGTAGTCACCTGGAATGCATTTCAATTAACAGGTGTGCCTTGTTTAAAGTTAATTTGTGGAATTTCTTTCCTTCTTAATGCATTGGAGCTCATCAGTTGTGTTGTGACAAGGTAGGGGTGGTATACAGAAGATAGCCCTATTTTGTAAAAGTCCATATTTTGGCAAGAACAGCTCAAATAAGCAAAGGGAAACAACAGTTGTTCAGAGGAGAATGCGTGAATCAGGCCTTCATGGTTGAATTACTGCAATGAAACCACTACTAAAGGACACCAGTAAGAAGAAGAGACTTGCTTGGGCCAAGAAACACAAGCAATGGAAGTTAGATCGGTGGAAATCTGTCCTTTGGTCTGATGAGTTCAAATTTGAGATTTTAGGTTCCAACTGCCATGTCTTTGTGAGACGAAGAGTAGGTGAACGGACGATCTCCGCATATGTAGTTCCCACTGTGAAGCATGGAGGAGGAGGTGTGATGGTGCTTTGGTGGTGACACTGTCTGTGATTTATTTAGAATTCAAGGCACACTTAACCACCATGGCTACCACAGCATTCTGCAGCGATACGCCATCCTATCTGGTTTGTGCTTAGTGGGACTATAATTTGTTTTTCAACAGGACAATGACCTAAAACACACCTCCAGGCTGTGTAAGGGCTATTTGACCAAGAAGGAGAGTGATGGTGCTGCATCAGATGACTTGGCCTCCACAATCACCTGACCTCTACCCAATTGAGATGGTTTGGGATGAGTTGGACTGCAGAGTGAAGGAAAAGCAGCCAACAAGTGCTCAGCATATGCGGGAACTCCTTCAAGACTGTTGGAAAAGCATGAAGCTGGTTAAGAGAATGCCAAGCATGTGCAAAGCTGTCCTCAAGGCAAAGGGTGGCTACTTTGAAGAATCTAAAATATATTTAGATTTGTTTGACTTTTTTTGTTACTACATGATTCCATATGTGTTATTTCATAGTTTGCATGTCTTCACTATTATTCTACAATGTAGAAAATGATCATAATAAAGAAAAGCCCTTGAATGAATAGGTGTGTCCAAACTTTTGACTGGTACTGTATGTGGATTGGTATGTGATATTGTGCTTAAATAGAGTTTTTCTCTTTCAGCTGTGGGATGTACGGAGAAAGGGCTGTGTGTTCAGGTACAAGGTAAGACTTGTGCCCGTGTATAATTTATACCCAACTGAAGAGAACCAAGGTTAATTATCGGCTAAAGCCCCCCCCCCACACTGTCTATGAGCGGCCTGCTGGCTGATTATGTTGGGAGTGGGTCTGCTAATCAGCACTAATTGCTGTGTGTCTATGTCTGGCACCAAGACTAAGCCAGGGATTACAGTGAGACGGTAAACACTATCTTGTCTGGCCTGGGGAGGAGGGGCTGGGGACTGAGCGTCTGGACAGGAGTAGGGGGCCCGGTGTTTATATATCAATTTCATATGGCATAATGTGCTTGTGCAGGGTCACACTCAGGCAGTGAGGTGCCTGGCCTTCAGTCCAGATGGGAAATGGTTGGCCTCTGCTAGTGATGACAGCACCATCAAGGTATGAACCCACCTGCACATTGTCAGAAGCTTGCTTTCACATGTTTCTCATCTCACATGACTGGTCAGTTTGTAAACCAGGGCTCTCCAACCCAGTTCCTGGAGAGCTGCCGTCCTGTAGGTTTTCGCTCCAACCCTAATCTAGCGCAACTGATTCTAATAATTAGCTGGTTGATAAGCTGAATCGGGTTAGTTACAACTGGGTCTTGAGCGAAAACCTACAGGACGGCAGCTCTCCAGGAACAGGGTTGCAGAGCCCTATTGTATACGCTCATCCTTATGTTCAGAGGGGTTTTCTACAAACCAGGATTAATGAGTTAGCCAGCTAACTTGGCTAAGTATTCTGACATAACTTTTTTTGGAAAATAAGCTTGAAATGGGCATGGCCTAATTGACAACAACCAAAAACACATATCTAAGTTTAACTTTTTTAATGAACCAGAAAATGTATAGTTATTTCTGGTTGTTTATCATAGTCAGCTGGCTAACTAACTCATTGGTCCTGCTTTGTGGTATACCCCTCTGCATAGACGTTCTCCTTCTATAGGCACAGATCTGGGATCAGCTTACTTGATTCTAAAGGGTAACATCAAAATATTCCTAGCTGTGCCAGTCAGGAACTCATATTGACCTTTGACCTGTGTGTCCTAGCTGTGGGACCTGACTGCAGGGAAGATGATCACAGAGTTTACAGCACACACCGGAGCCATCAACATCATCCAGTTCCACCCCAACGAGTATCTGCTAGCGTCAGGCAGCTCTGACAGGTATTGTATCCACACACTCTGGGGTGAAAAATAGTAAATAAATATGTATTACTAAAGTGGAATGCCTTAAGGATGGCTGTGTTTTCCACTGGCTTCATCACAGCTGTGTGTGTATGTCTGTTCCCTATAGGACCATCAAACTGTGGGATCTGGAAAAGTTCAAGATGATTGGCTCTTCAGAGGGAGAGATGGGACCAGTCAGGTGAGGGCTACCTTCGCTACTAACAAGTGTGGTTGGCGGGACACCACGATATTAGAAGTTCAGATGCAACTAACATTCTATACCGTGTATATAAACTATCCCTACATCCTTTTTCCTCTCCCCCATTTCTCTCTCCAGGTGTCTGGCCTTTAACCTGGATGGCTGCTGTCTGTACAGTGGAGCTGTGGACTCTCTCCGTGTGTATGGCTGGGAGCCCGACCGCTGCTTTGATGTGGTGCCAGTGGGCTGGGGCAAGGTGGAAGACCTGGCTATCTGCAACCACCAGCTGGTGTGTGACCATGACATTACTTTTAAATATTTTACATTGGAGTCATTTAGCAGACACTTATCCAGAACGACTTAGTTAGTGCATTCATCTTAAGATAGCTAGGTGAGACAACCACTTTTCAGTCATTGTAAGTACGTTTTTCCTCAAAATAGTCACCAGCAAAGTCAGTGCTAGTAGGAAAAGACAAGTGCGAATGTTAGTGTGTTTTTGTTGTTGTTGGGGGGGTTACTCTTAATGTTACTATTACTACGTAACTACTGTGTTACTGCAACCTTTCTTGTGTGTGCGTGTGAGAGCCATCGGGATCTTATTAAATGACTATTAGGGGTTCTTTATGTAGTTCTGTGGCATCAGCAGGCCAGTTTTACATGTATTACTGTCACTGGAACTGTTACTGTTGCTATTAGTATTACCAATAGCCAACCCCTTGTGTTTTTTTTTAGCTCTACTGTTTCTCCTCCCCCCTCTCATCTCTCTCTCCAAGATTGGCGTGTCGTACAACCTGGCTAATGTTTCGTCCTACGTGGTGGATCTGACGCGGGTGAAGAAGTCTGGCTCTGTGATCCAAGGCGTAATCCAGGATGACCAGCCGCTCACAGAGCCCTCCCCGAAAGGATCCACGCTGCGACGCAACTACGACCGACCCCTGACCACCTGCAGCACACAGAGGTACTGCCCACTTCCAAACGCCGCTGTTCTACTGCCTATGGAGCGAATCCTATCCCTAATGTGAGCTGGGCACGCTTAACTCAGATTTAGTATTTGGCCCTATATGCTACAGAATCTGTTTCAACAAAATCCCCTATGAGTTGATTGAAATCGTAGCGGTTCAAATCATGTGGTCCACTGTAGGAGAGTTGGTAGAGGATGCCGCTGGCAATGCCAGGCGTCTTCCATTCCCGGGACCACCCATATATGAAATGTATCCACGCTGCTAAAATGGCATTATGTTATATAGCAAATACTGCATCAAAACCGCATCCATTAGTTTACGTTGTATCAGTAAGCAGACTATTTGGGGTGTGCTCTTCCAGGGTAAAGCAGAGTTCTGAGTCAGACCGGCGCAGTCCCGAGGGGGAGAGGAGGAGCCCCAGCAGCGAGGACGAGAAGGAGTCCTCCGCCGAGATCCGTAACCCCGAGGACTACAAAGAGATCTTCCAGCCAAAGAGCGCCATCTGTAGGCTGATATTACACCTTACGTTATATTGCTATCTATTCAGTGGTCACACTAACAGCAGAATGCATGTATTACTACATTAACATCTAGCAGTGTCTTAATCATTCTTGAATTTCATACTAAAAGTCTCCTTGTTTCCCCCCCTTCCAGCTCGCACCCCCCCAAAGAGTGAGCCCTTCCCTGCCCCCTTAGAAGATGGTGAGTCCCTTCTGTCAAGCCGTTAGTGTGAGCAGTATTACATTTGTGTTTGTGATAAAGCTATCACATTGATCTGTTGTGTGTGTGTGTATAAGATGTGTTGCTGTCCTGAGTTTCATATTACAAGTCCTTTTTGTTGTTTGTATTTTATTTATTTATAACGTAGAAGAACAGAATGGGAGACATGTAATGGAGATGATAAAGAAAGGAAGGGCACAGACGGTCGGTCGAGCTGGGGCTCGAACCCCCGTCGTCAAGGGGCATGTTGGGTCCGCTTCACCGGACTCCGGCACTCGTATTCAAGTTCTCTCTCTCTCTCTCTTTTCTCTTTTTCTCAGAGAGTTTTGTGGTGAGGGCTAACCAAGGGCTGGTGGAGTTCATGACTCCTATGTCTGACAGACAGCAGGTTTGTACTGTACAGCTGTACTGTTGTATGTGTGACTGATTTGTCTTTGTAATGCTCGAGTGTGAATGTGGGATTGTCTCGGTCTGTGTGAGTTTTTCTATGTAAATAAGTTAGATTTGTTTTTAATGTGTGTGTGTAACTGCAGCCCGGCCAGTTGAAGAACCTTCCAGTGGCATCGTCCACTCCGGTCCTGAGGGTGGAGCCTACCGTGGTTGCCACGGCACCCTGTCCCATCCCAGCGGTAACCGCACGACCGCCGACTAACCACCCCCCTGCACCCCACCCAGCCCCCCCACCGGTCGTTGCTATGGCGAAGGCCAAACCCCAGCCCAGCGTCATCCTCTCCTCCAGGAATGAACCAATAGGACTCAACGTGGGAGATTTCCTTCCTGTGAGTGTGTATATACATACATAGCACACACAAACACAATCTTGTTTGTTTCATTTCCCATGGAGAAATTTCACTCAAAAGACATCACAATTTGTATGGTTAAATTCAAATGTATTTATGATTAATAATAAAACTGTACTGCCGACGCCAGTAGATCAGAGTGGAATAGTACAGTTCTATTATTAGCCTCTGACATCACCGAACATCTCTGCCATCTCCACTGTCTTTAACTTTGGACTTTCTTCTCTACCACAAACACCATAAGATAAACTGGGTATAGAATGAAATGGAACACAAATAGTCATTTAATGCATATCAACATGTAAAATCAGCTCAACGTGGAACCTACCATAGCAGTACAGTTTAAATTTACTCAAATGATCGTCACCCAGTTTATATTGAGGTACGCATCAAAAATGACAAAAACAAGATGGCCACCTTTTTAAATAGGTTTTAACACATGCGCACAGAAATGGAATTGACACCTAACTTTATGATTGAACAGGTGTGTGTATTTACCAGGTTATATACGTTTGTAACTCTCTCTGTCCTAGCCTGCTCGTAACAACCGACCCAGTGTGCTGGGTGACGACGAGGCTCTGGCTCAGATCAGAAAGGGCCATGACACCATGTGTGTGATGCTCACCAGCCGACACAAGAACCTGGACACCATCAGAGCTGTGTGGGGCAGCGGGGACGTCAAGGTATGGCACTTAACACACACTGTTCACATTGCTCATTACCCCCATGCTCAAGATTCAGGCAGTGTTAACATCACTTGAAATAAATAGTTACTTGACTTTCAATGTTAAACTCGGACAACAACCTTCAACTGACGGACAATCCGTTTTGATTGATTAGCTGTTTGTGGCGTCAAGTATGGAGCGATGTTACTGGCTGCCTCTAGGTGTTTTTTGAGTGGTTGCTGCTCTGTCTTCAGACCTCCTTGGACTCTGCGGTCTCGATGAAGGATCTCTCGATCGTCGTGGACATCCTCAACATCGTTAACCTCAAACCGTGAGTGTACAAATGACTGCAGATCTTATTTGGCTGAGGAGGCCACGCGTATACTCTCACTGTCTCTCTTGGTGTTGGTGAGAGTACCATGAATGTCCCTTCTTAACAGTGACATCAAGTCATTTGACCTGTCCCCCAGGTCGCTATGGAAACTGGACCTATGTACCTCTATCCTGCCCCAGATTGAAGAGCTGCTGCAAAGCAAGTATGAGAGGTGAGACAGCAGAGATGAGTGATAACAAGTGTGTGTATAAATGTGTGTTAACCCATCTCTCCCCGTATGGTCAGTTACGTGCAGACGGGTTGCACGTCTCTGAAGCTGATCCTGAAGCGTTTCTGGCCTCTCATCTCAGACACGCTGACAGCGCCCCCTTCTGTTGGAGTGGATATAACACGGGAGGAACGGTGAGTTTTCAGCTCCATTTAAAATCCTAAACGTGCTTGTGCTTTTAACCATCTAACTGTAGTGTGTGTTAAAGCAATGGTCACTAATCCTGGTCCTGGAGAGTTACGCTATGCAACCCATCACTAAAGAACCATTTTTTAAGGGTTCTAGCTCTGTATTCATCCAATATTGCTCAGACTCTGCCACAGTGAGGCAGGCCATTTCCATTGCATATTGTGAATGAATGTTTTTTTGTGTTTGAGCCCAGCCACCAGAAGTGCAAGGCATGCTACAAGCAGCTGAAGAACCTCAGCGACGTGGTGAAGAACAAGGCCGACCAGGTGGGTCGCCACGGCAGCGCCTTCAAAGAGCTGCAGCTGCTCATGGCTCCACTGGACTACTGACAGTCGACTATGCAACTAGTGACACGCACAGATTCCTCAATGGCTGAGCACTGTGCTGTGAGGACTCAAGTCTGACTGACGGATGCATTCCGTCATCCACCTGAGTGGTAAATTAGGGGACAATCACAGATTCACACTGCGTGTGGATGGACTGAAGCAGTGGACTCGAGAGACCGGGCAGGATAGAAGTCCATGTTAGAACTCGGCTCTCCTATTTAAACACTGGGCACTTATGATTCCTTAATCTGTATGTGAAACACACGCGCACACGATTCGTAATTCCTCACGTACACAAAACACCTATGACACACAGACCTGACTAGGGCCAGGTTTCAATCCGATCGTGGGTTGTAGGCGTTGCGGCTTTTAAAAAGCAATGTTCACGCGGAGATCCTATTCACCATATGTCGGCTCAATCAGAAATTGCCTTTAAAAGCTGCAATACCTGTGTTCAGGTGCACAGTGTGATTTCTATTTAAATATTCTCTCTACATTCTGTACCTGAGATGTCAACCCTAGATGCACTATTTGGAAGTATTGTTAACGCTAAAAAAAAGTGTTTTTCAAATAAAGTCTAGTTTTAGGCATGTTTCTGGAATTGATCAGCAACAAGACTTATGGTATTGAAAGGAACAACTCTTGTTAAGATGTGTGTAATTCCACTCCAACAGAGAGCAGCACTGTTCTAGCTATTTGGGAAGGTACTGTTTGAAAGGCGCTAGTCTATCCACCACTCCAGTGTGAAGGCCTCGATATTACCTGGTCAATATAATGGATACTCTAACGTTTTAAACTGGAAGGCAGTCGGGACCATTCTAGCAGATACATTTGAACAACAGGCACCACAGTCAAAATGGGCTATATCATAGTATTAATGGGAGGAAAAAAAAGCTTTTTGGTTAGGTTTAAAATAACATTGAGAGAGATTGTAGGGTTTATTTAAAAAAAAAAATTTTGCCGGGATGTCACGTGTCCTACTAATCAGTACGAAATGACTATTCGATCAAATAAGGCATTACATTTTTTTGTTAACCAAATTGGACTCCATGCAATCTGCCGGAGAAGAAACCACCACCAAGAACTCAGTCTGGCTTTAAACATAACTTTCAAGAGTAGAATGCACAAGGTGTAATTTTTAAATTGGGTAGTGCATTATCAGTTCTTTTCATGTTAGCCATTGCATACATTTACCCAGAGCGACTTACAGTAGCAATTAAATGCTTTGCTCAAGGGAACCAACGATCTTAACCGCTGGGCTACCTGCCACATAAGTTAAAGTGTGCTTTAAACTATCAGAAATGTCAAGCTAAAGTTAGATTTTTTTGCCACTCATATCACAAATGCAAAATGTATAGAATTGCAAGACAATTAGCTTTAAAACTGCACCATATGACAATGTGTTGAATTGCAGGAAATAAGCTTTAAACCTGAAAAATTCTCAAAACCAACGAGGTGTGAACAGTGCTTGTCTCTATATAGACGTGGCGCTTGTGGGGGCCACCTAGTGGAAAAGTTTGGGAACTCCTGCTCTATACAACGCTATACCTGCAACCATCCTGAACCAGTTGGTCAAAGAGCATTGTCCCGAGTAGGTGTAATACAACCTACCATTTTAATAAACGGTGATGAAAGATATAACCACTAGAAAGCAGAGTATTTCAACAAACAGCTGTTAGAGACCTGTGCTCTATAGAGACAGCATTCGAAGGCCGAGTTTCATTTCGTATTGAGTGTTTATTAAAAAAAGGGTGTACAAAAACAAGACTGCCGCAGTAGGTTTCTACAACAACAAAGACAAAAGCAAGTAGATGCCCATCAACAACCAACACGATGCAGCGTGTCCTCAATGTTCCTCGGACATCCTGGTATTGGAGGGAACATTGGTTTAATATTGAAGACACACGGTCGATTAGCTGATATGTATTGATCGATCAGCCGATCAAAATGTACAAAGCATTCCTATTTACACAATGCGTTTTCAAACACAGTTCACAAGCTTAATCACTCCCTCAGGGGCAGCAGTGTCTGTTCCGTTGTCATTGGTTGCTTGTGGTCAGCCATAGGGAGTAGGATAAAGCTGTCCTGGATGCGGATCTAGGGTCAGTTTTGTGTTGATGACCTTAGAATTTGGGTAGAATAAACTTATCCTAGATCTGTGCCTCTGGGCAACTTCAACCGGCAGCATCCAATAACAGGAATGGCATATCCTGTCTGGCAGGGAGTTTGAATCGTCTAGCTTTATTCACTCGGTACAAGAAACACGACAACATGAACGTTTCCATGCAGTGCTGAGGCGGCTCTTTATTGCCCTGGAGAAATCTAATCTAAAACACGAACGGCTACACAGGAAGTTAAACGCTCTCTGCGCTCACGTCTCTTATTGCTTGCGTCCTACAGGGCAAAAGAAGCCCAGCTCCATATCTGTAGAGTACCCTGATTGGATGAGGGGGAGAAAGTGTGGAAGGAGACCAGGATGGAACCCTTGTAACCCCCCCCCCCCCCCCCCAAAAAACCAATGGAGTCTAAAGGGATAAAAAAAAACATCTCAAACGCACAGATATATACTGTATATGCATATTATCATAATCCGTAACTGGAGCATTGTTATAAAACACATCAAGAAGATATCAGCCTCGTTTAAAGTGCATTTTTACCCAGAAATACTGTGATTGGAAGGGCTATACTGTTAATGGATGAGGGGACGAAGGGAGTGGTTAGCACTAAGGGTGTGGCGTTATTGTGAGGGGTGGGGAGAGGAAGTACATTGGCCAATGGGAGAATAGATCACAGGCCCAGTTGAAGGGTCAAAGGTGAGGTGAAGTTGTTCTGGGCTGTGAGGAGTATAGGGTTTCTTTATGAGAGTTGTTTTTAGGACAGGGGCCTGTGTTACACTCAGGTGCTCCTCCCCTTTGGCCCCTAGTCAGCTGTGGAAGACAGACAGGTGTGTCCTGTAGTCAATTGCAGTCTGGTGTGTTGTGTTCCTTGAGGGGTATAAACGAGGACACGTAGTTAAGATATGGGGGGGGGGGCTGTACAACAGTCCTGGCTAAAATAAACACCTATCCATTCCTTTCAGCTATCAGTGGTAATGAAGAAATGGAGACTTGGAGGCCATTTTAGAGCATCGGGACAGCGTCTTGGTATGGGCCTTACATGAGGGTCAAAGTTCGTATCCCCCTCTTCATCCCTCTGCTGTTCAAACAGCTCAATAAATGAAATGTCACCATTCTCTCAATCTGATAATCTGTCTAGTCCAGTTTCTCTCACCCATTGGCTGAGTGAGATCAGCAGAAGGAGATAGAAACTCTCTGCTTTGGGAACAACCTATTGGTGGGTCAAGGTGCTGGTTAACACCCTCCTGTTCAGAAGGCCCAATGGCTGTCGGGGTCCGGGTTCATTCTGGATCCATTGGAGCCTTCAGACAGACAGTTTCAATCGTCCTGTAGGGAAGAGTAATAGGTTTAGGAAACTGAATAGTGGGGAGTGGTGTCCCTGTGTTAATAACGTCTCACTACAACCCAGCCAGAGAGCAGCACAGATGGGGGAGAGGAAGAGGTGATATATCCACAGATTCCACACACACACAAACATACATCCACACACAACAAATCCATATAGACAAGACACACAAAACACCCTCACATCATACAATATACAGATCACCGATTAGAACTGCAGACAGTCACAGACAAAATCACAGACTGCCAGACAGCCACAGACATGTATGGACAGCTTTACCCACATGAATCTGCAGATAGACAAACAAAGCTTGCAGTCTCTCTCACACACAGACAGAGGGACAAGGGTCAAGACCCACACAAAAAGTTTACAGTCGCACACACACACACACACACGACTTCCTGGGGTTAGAGGCGGGGTGTGTTAGATAGGTAGGCATTGACCAGGTGACACGGGTGGGCACAGGGCACCATGCCATGCTGAGCGTTTACTTTCCATGCCAAGCGACCAATCAGCATAAACCCCACCTACCTGCCCACCGTCCCCCACCAATGGGCTGGCTCTGCCTAACAGCCTGTCTGCAAACCAACCAATCAGACCAGAGGATCAGGACACAGGAGTGAACGGATTCACCCTGACGATTCACACCTCACTTGAGTTCACTTGGTTTTTTAAAATATATATATATATATATATATATATATATTTTATCATCCTAATGGTGGCATAAGGTGGTGTGTGTGTGTATGGGGAGTGTGCACATATTATCGTCGTTGTATATTGATGGGTCTCAGGGTTCTTGGTGACAGAGAGGCATGTGTACCTGTTGAGACCTGGGACTAAGGGGTGTGTACATTTACCTGTAGAGAGCTGGGACTGAGACCTCCGTCGTGTGGTGGGGGTTTTGGAGGAGGCGGAGAGGGTGGAGCCGGCGCTGCTGGCCCGGGAGATAGGGAGGGGCACGGGAGTCACCGGGGGAGAGTCCAGCTGCAGAAAGGCCAAAGTTAAATGACAGAAATATCAATACCAAAGTTCAACTTCCTTATTCAACCCCATTCCGCTAAGGATCCTGTCTAACTAGATTACGATTGTTTCTCCGTTCCGCTCTCATCTACTGCAGTCGGGGGTTAAAGCAAAATCCCATGACTGAAACTTAAGTCGATCTCAGATCGATTGTCTGGGGCCAAGTTAACCTCCAATTTCATGTAAGAAAGTCATGACCATCAAGCTTTTAGGGAAAGAGGACAACTTAAATGCGAGTTTGACTAGTTGCAGTCCCCCTGCTTAGTGGGTTCAGGGTACTCCACGAGATCATTTGTATGTAGAAGTTCTGGTGACTTTTAAAAAGGACATTCTACTCCAAAATGAATGAAAATAAAATGATGTTGACACCTGACATTACCATGTTCTGACCACTAGATGGTGTCAGAACAATCTGAGATGGTGGGTGTCATGGCTTGCTGAAATGAAACGGAACGACCCTGCTGCAAGCTTGCAAATTCCACTTTCTATACAGGTGTAAACACTTCTCAAACCCAGACTGGATGCATCTATTATGCATTTGAGTGCAGGCTCTGTCTGGCATTAACTCAGCAGTTTTCATCTGATGAAAGCAGTGTGCCTGTTGAAATGATCTCCTAAATGAACAAAGTGCATAACTGATCATAACTAAGTGGTCACCAGGAACGGTCCATAACAGAGACCGTTTTCGTCACCTTTCCTGAACGTGTAAAATCTCTGCACCATTTAGTGGTCAGAACGTGGTAATATGAAGATGTAGAATGGGACGTAATTTCTCTGAACAGGGGGAGAGAAAAAAAAACTACCACCAAATTCACTGAGAATAGATTACATAGGATGAATAAACAATATGCCGGGCCACAGCTCAATATTGCTTGTCAAACATAGCGAATTGATACTGTATACTCGTTGTTGGGTTTGGGTGTGGGGGGTCTAAATCGGATGTTAGGTACTATATTGAATATTATATGAATCGTAAAAATGTATATGGCCAATTTGGGCGCAATCAATTACCTTAATTTTTCAGATATCAAATTATATTTCAACAAAATAATGTTGCAGAAATGCTACTCTTATCTGTTTCTAACAGAAACAATTTCATTACAATCTGAGATGGTGGGTGTCATGTCTTGCTAAAATGAAATGACACGACCCAGAGGCTCTTTGGAGATAACCTTTTCAAACATCCTGAGCCAACCAGATCTTCTTTAACAGAAAGTGATTTTCCTAAAACAACTGCTTTGTGTTCAGCTCCGCCTAACCTCATCTCGACTTGGATCCTTAAGGGCAGAGGGACAGAATGAAACCTGATGCCCCAGATTAGGCTCAGTGATCTGGGGAAGGTTTGACGTAAGGCCTGGGCTGACCGAGCACACGTGTGAGATTTCATTTGTGAGTGCGTCCCTCACTCTCTCCAGGATGTGTGTGTGTGTGTGTGTGTGTGTGTGTGTATAGGTTACCTCCACGCTGTCGTGGGTGGGCGAGGAGGTGGTGGAGGAGTTCTCCCATTGTCTCCTGGTGGCGTTGCCCAGCTCGATGGTCCGAACCCGCTGGGCAAACTTCAGAGAGCACACCGACTCACTCATGTTACAGACCAGGGGAGACACCTAGAGCAAATACCTTCTGATATTAGCCTGAAGGCTAGCATTGATGTTTTTATTATAGGCTAATATACACATTTAATTTGTAACCACCCCCCAACCCCCTCTCTCCCTCCCCAATCCCTCTCACACTCTCCTGTACCCCACCCTCTCTCACCTGCACCATCATCAGGGTCTTGCTGTCCCCGCTCAGTGAGTCAGACAGCAGGTAGGTGAGCCGGGAGTTCCTGAAGGGCACGTGGGAGTGTCGGCTCCGCAGCGCATTGATGACGTCACCCAGGGCAGACAGGGACTTGTTGATGCACTGGGCCTCTCGCAGGCGGCTGCCCTCTGCCCCGGACTTAGCAATCCGCTCTGAGCCAGCCAGGTCAACCAGGTTCAGCTTACCTAGTAGAGGGAGTACAGAGATAACATCCTGAATGACTGTGTGTCTGTGTGTGTACCTTGTGTGCCATGTCCGGTACAGGAAGTGTGTGTGTGTGTGTGTGTGTGTGTACCTTGTGTGCCATGTCCGGTACAGGAAGTGTGTGTGTGTGTGTGTGTGTGTGTACCTTGTGTGCCATGTCCGGTACAGGAAGTGTGTGTGTGTGTGTGTGTGTGTGTGTGTGTGTGTACACCTTGCGTGCGGTGCCCGGTGGAGGAGTTGACGCCTGCTACGGTGATGATGAGGAGGGCGTGAGAGCGGGAGCTGTGTTCGTTCAGATTGGTGCAGGCTGTGGCCCTGTTCATGTGACCCAGCTCAAACACCTACAGAGAGAGCACAGGTCAGGGGTCATAGGAAGTGAATAACTACTCTGTCATCTGCACATTCATGCATATGGCAGAACACACGGACAGCAGCAGATTTTAATCATTAACACACAAACTAATCTGTAGACTAGAGGCAAATCCAGGCTTGGGCACATTCCACTGGTTCAGAGAACACGAGAGCTCTGACAGACATTTCAGGATGAGAACTCAGCCTCAGGCCTAAAGAACCGTGAGAGACATCTTATTAACTGACGCATGATTGTAAACAACGCCCAAAAACAGCTCTCTCTACACTTTTGTATTTATTTGGAAAACACTACTGAAGGAAAAGTATTGCTTTGCGGTTTAGGCCAGGAATACCATTTGGCACTTTGTGACTGGTAAGTAACACCATATGAACAAAATGTGATTCATTAATTGCAGATTAGAGCACACTAACTACCCCACTAACCCAACGTCCTGTGGCAGTAGTAGAATGTTGGTCTCACCCTGTTGATGTCCTCAGGGCTCTGGACAGTGAACTCCGTGAGGCCCGGCACATAGAGCTGACCGCTACCATCTGGGTTCATCTTGATGTCCAGCTTCTCACCCTGGTTGTCCCCCAAAAGGTTCCTACAGGAAACAGCAACGCACAGTCGCAAAGATTGTCCCACTCAAATAAAAATAATAAAAAAATGATACGCATACGGCACTACTTTGGGTGTATGGTGTCATAATGATATTTGTATGGTGTCATAATGATATTTGTCATAATGATATTTGTCCCCCAACAACATTTGGCAGATAGATAGACGGATAACTAGATAGATACATAGATAGCTCAAATTAACAAAAACGATCAAGATAATCTGTAGTTGACTCTCAAACTAAGTGGGGTCAAAATTGCTTCTTTCATGCGTTATGACATTCCACCCCTCCAATTCTCTTTTCGTGGCGAGTCCTGCCATCACGCTTTGGCAGAAAGGACACACAGATGTTCAGAGATTACGCAACAGAGAGAGGGAGAGATAGAGGGAGGAAGGGGATAGAAGGAGGGAGGAGAAGAGCTTGTGTAAAACAGATGAACCAAGGACATTAAATATAATCCACTTTTATATAACTGCTGGCCCATGCACTCGAATTGCTTACACACAGGAACTGTGTCAAACGGCAGCTTAGGTCTAAATTACAATGAAATAACGCTTCAGCCGTGATCTTAAAAAGCCTTCTCATAAAGTATTGTAACTACGTGAACCCTTGCATCCAGTGATGCCAATTTAGCAATTTTATTGCTAGATTTAGAAACTTTTCAGACTACCCTGGCAACTTTTTTTCCCCAAACAGCACCTAGCAACAAATGTAGCTATTTTTAAAAATGTATTTGGAACTTTTAGCAACTTTGAAAAGTGACTCAAACACTAAAATGCATTTTCCCTCTAAATGACACAAAAAACTATTTTCCTCTGTCACACTCAGCCACAACACACGTGCCTGGCTGCAAAAGTGCATTGTGAGTGACGTCAGCAGCAGGCGCTCGGCTCGTGCACAGGGAGCAGCAATTTCAGCAAATTGCAAATCATTGTTGGTTGACTGCAGCAGCAGGAGTATGCGGTCGACGAGACAAACCCAATGAATGTAGTTGGTCACGAATGTTTGATCTTGAACAGAACTTACATCAATCAACATGTCTCAATCAAAACTGTACAGCCAGAAGTACAGAAAAGAGTGGGAGTCTGTACCTGAATTTAAAGGATGGCTGAAGCCAGTAATTGGTGATGAAAAAAAAAATATATGTATGAAATGTATGAATTGTCGGCATTCACTACTGTAAGTCGCTCTGGATAAGAGCGTCTGCTAAATGACTCAAATGTAAAATGTAATGATTGTCGGGCATACTGTGCATACTGCAAATCAGATATGCTTGCAAAAATGTATGACATTTGCTAAAGCAAAGCATATAAATAAATCAAAACCGTACAACCCCGCAACGCTGTCTACATTACCACAGTTGGTTAAGAAAGTGGATAACTGCAAAAGTGCAGAAGCTACTATGGCAATGGCCATTGCGGAGCATTGTTCGCTGCTAGCATGCGACCATTTGGGTATGGCTTGCAAATCTGCCTTTTCAGATTCTGTGGCAGCAACAAACCTCCAAATGCACCGCACCAAGTGCACAGAAATTATTAGGGGAGTACTGGCTCCATATTTTCTCAAAAGGGTAACATCAAATGTGGGGTTGAGAAGTTCAGTCTCCTTTTGGATGAGTCCAATGATGTCAGTGTCCCTAAATACCTGGGTGCGGCGATTCGGTATTTCAGTGCTAAAAAAAAGAACCGTTGTGCCCACATTTCTCGGGCTGGTTGAATTGGAGGGGGGGCGATGCCAGATCAATAGCACAGGCGGTAGTTGAGTTTCTTGAGAAGTGTAACCTTAAAAAAAGAGAATCTTCAGGGTATTGCCACTGATAATGCGTCCGTGATGACTGGGGCGCACAACAGGGTGCACATGATTTTAAAGGAAGAATGTGCATTGCCCAATTTGGTACTCATCCGCTGTGTGTGCCAGTCTTTACAATTGGCTGTCAGTGCAGCATTCAAAGAAACCATTCCTAGGAGTGTTGAGTACTTAATCAGGGAAACCTACAACTGGTTTTCCATTTCCCCAAAACGGGGAAACAATCGTACAAAGCAGTGTACTCCACCATTAATTGTGGCCAGAAACCCCTGCAGATCACCAAAGTGTTTGCCACACGTTGGCTATCGATTGAGCCTGCGGTAACTCGTATATTGAGCCAGTGGGAAGAACTGCAACTCCACTTTGAGCTGACCAATGCCAGTGAGCATTGCTACATGGCAGATGTGCTCCACGCCATGTACATAGACAAGACCAACTATGTCTACCTGACATTCTTGAAATCAATCCTGTCCGACGTACAAGTTGCAGGGAAGTCATTTGAGGGAGAGCAAACAGATCCTGTCAAGCTTTTGGACAATCTGGTACACCTCTTAACATCAATTTGCAGCAGAGTAGTCAACCCTATGGCAAACATTGATGTCCTGAAGGATGCCATTGATGGACATCTCAGTCCATCACCAAACCTTGAGTACCTTTTCGAGAGCACGGTGTACCAACTCAGTGTTGCGCCAGAGGACAAAATGGTCTTTCGGAGACAGTGCATCAGCTACATTGTTGCTTTAAGCAAGGAGCTGTAAGCAAGGCTCCCAGACAACCTTGACGCCTTGCGAAACATGGCCTTGTTCAGTGTTAAGGAAACGCTAAAGCACAATAAAGGCACCACTGAAATGATTAAAGTAGCTGAGCTAATGGGGTACCAGCCCCAAACAATTGATAAAATTGTTTCCCATCTGTTTAGGTGGGATTCAACTGAAAATAGAGTTTTGGAGTGAAGTGAATAACTACACGGACTCTTCCGGGTCAAATCCTTATGAAGAACTGTGCAGAGCTGCACTCGCTGCCCTCAACTTGCCACACTCAAATGCAGAGGTTGAACAGCTGTTCAGCCAAATGAGTGTGGTCAAGTCAAAGTTAAGAAATTGAATGTCACTGCAGGCTCTCAACTCCATACTCCCGGTGCGGTACGGACTGAAGCTGGCTGGTGATACCTGTTACCAGCATAAACTACCAAGTGAAGTTCTGCAGCAGTTTGCCACCACAGCATACAGCTTTAAGGCCACTCCATCCTCTTCTGCTGGTTCCAGCTGCGTGACAATGCAGTTGGACAGTGAAGATGAAGAGGATTTCCTTGCCAATCTATGATTCATCATATTTACAGTACGTATGCAAGGAGTGGACTTTCTGGAACTGGCGGAGACACACAGCTGATGGTGGCAGTGTGCACTGCACTGTGAGCGAGAACAGTGGCAATATCTGGAGGAAACCATTGAGCAGCTAGCCAGCCAAGCAGCACAACAAACTGGAGAGAGATGCCTAGCACACACATCATTAGTTGAGTTATGTTGCTTGTTCGACAAGACAAGACCAGACAAGACCAGACAAGACCAGACAAGACCAGACCAGACCAGACCTACACATATATACACACACACACACACACACCTTGTAATTAGCTTGTACCTATAATTGTTGATAAGTGAGGTAGCATGTTAACTACCAATACACTGCTTAAAACTATAATTGTTCAGAATGTGTAGGTTTACTAGTTAAAAAGAAAATAAATAACATGTAATTGTTCAATAATTCAATGTGTTGTGTTTAAAAATAAAAATATCTGATCATATAAAATGTGTTATATTACTTTTACAAATAAAAATATGTGCTAATAAACAAACAACTCTAAACTAACAAATGTCAAATCATATTTTTCGCCGAGAAGGCCAGTCAATTTGAGTAACGTTATTGTGTATCCTACGTGATGACGCAGTTTCACGTTATTACGTAATGACGTCATCGCGCAATGACATCACAACGCCATTTAGCAACAAAATCGACCTGCCTCTAGCAACTTCCCCTGAAAATTTGCTGGCAACATTGCTTGCTTCACCTCTGTCATTGCGTGACCTGAGGCAAGGCCGCACTTGCCCCTGCACTCAAATCCAAACCCACTCGCCCTGTCCGACCTTACACCGGTGTGTGTGTGTGTCCTCTCACCGTAGGGTTTCGTTGTAGATCTCCACCATGCTAACAGTGATCTTGAAGTCCCAGTCGGGTGCTTTCTCAGTCACCTCAGAGAACAGCAGTCTGAGAGCCCTCTGGTTAATGCCCGGGTCCTTGGCCACACCCTAGAGAAAAGGACAGACAAAACATTTGCTATTAACAACCACTACAACACATCTCTTCATTTCTCTTTCACCTTAATTTATCTCCTGTAGCCATGAGAGAGACGGAGTGAGAGCGAAAGTGTGTGTGTGTGTGTATTAGCAGCGAATACCTCCATGGTGTAGGTCTTTCCTGAGCCCGTCTGTCCGTAGGCAAAGATGCACACGTTAAAGCCATCAATACAGGATGTCACCAGGGACTGGACCTCCTGGAACACCTGGTTAGCCAATCAGAGAGGGACAGTTAGGATGACAGCTGCTGTGATTGGTGACAGTAAACCATTAGAATATAGAGAGAGACCACAACATCCTTGTGGTGTATCTCGATAATCTAAAGGGGCTTCCTCTCATGTTATTACCTTCATATTTGCACACTGCCCTTTCCCACCTAGACAAAAGGAACACCTATGTGAGAACGCTGTTCATTGACTACAGCTCAGCGTTCAACACCATAGTGCCCACGAAGCTCATCACTAAGCTAAGGACCCTGGGACTAAACACCTCCCTCTGCATCTGTCGTCAACATCAGCCACGCTAATCCTCAACACTGGGGCCCCTCGGGGGTGTGTACTTAGTCCCCTCCTGTACTACCTGCTCACCCACGACTGCGTGGCCAAACACGACTCCAACACCATCATTAAGTTTGCTGACGACAACAGTGGTAGGCCTGATCACTGACAATGATGAGACAGCCTATAGGGAGGAGATCAGAGACCTAGCAGTGTGGTGCCAGGACAACAACCTCTCTCTCAATGTGAGCAAGACAAAGGAGCTGATCGTGGACTACAGGAAAAGGACCCATTAACATCGACGGGACTGTAGTGGAGCGGGTTGAGAGTTTCAGGCTCCTTGGTGTCCACATCACCAACGAACTATCATGGTCCAAACACACCAAGACAGTTGTGAAGAGGGCACAACAACACCTTTTCCCCCTCAGGAGACTGAAAAGATTTGGCATGGGTCCCCAGATCCTCAAAAAGTTCTACAGCTGCACCGTCGAGAGCATCCTGACCGGTTGCATCGCCGCCTGGTATAGCAACTGCTCGGCATCTGACCGTAACGCGCTACAGAGGGTAGTGCGTACGGCCCAGTACATCACTGGGGCCAAGCTTCCTGCCATCCAGGACCTATATAATAGGCGGTGTCAGAGGAAAGCCCAAAAATTGTCAGAGACTCCAGTCATAGACTGTTCTCGCTGCTACCGCACGGCAAGTGGTACCGGAGCGCCAAGTCTCAGACCAAAAGGCTCCTTAACAGCTTCTAACCCAAAGCCCTAAGACTGCTGAACAATTAATCAAATGGCCACCGGACTATTTACATTGACACACCCCCCCCTGCTCCATTTGTTTTGTACACTGCTGCTGCTTGCTGTTTATTATCTATGCATAGTCACTTCACCCCTACCTCCATGTACAAATTACCAACTAACCTGTACCCCCGCACATTGACTCGGTACCCCCTGAATATAGCCACGTTATTGTTATTTTATTGTGTTACTTTTTATTATTTTTTACTTCAGTTTATTTGGTAAATATTTTCTTAACGTGTCTTCACGGTAAGGTCTACACTTAGCATGTGACGGATAAGGTTTGAGTTGAAACATCTTATGTTGCCTTTACCTGTGGTGCGTTTTCAGATCGGCAAAGACGAAGGCAAGGAAGACACTTTTAGACTATTGAGATGTACTCCAAGTCATGACCTTCTACTGACCCCTTCCTGCGTGGCCTGGGGGTGGAACACCTTGTCCAGTTCAAAGGTCATCAGTTTGCCCTTGTTGGAGAGGTAGAGAAGGGCGTCGTCATCTGGGTCAAAGCTGACCATGTTTTCGGCAGAATCATGCTCCCCCCGGCACACCGGCCGCACCCGACAGAACACCCTGATGTTACCTGGGAAGTGAAGGCAAGAGGAGACACATTACAGTAATGTTTTGGGACAACAAATGCAAAAATCCACTGCTTTTGAACAGAATTGGATCCGTTATGTACACAGATGCACCTGTGAAATCTACTGTATGTACACACTATACACTAGCTAGTACGAACGACTGATATCACACACACACACACACACACACACACACACACACACACACACACACACCTCTCAGAATGCACGGTCAAGGGGTCGTACCTTTGAGGCGCACCAGCTCGTTGTGGCATTTCTTCCTCAGGTTCATCTCTCTCTTGTACTTCCTCAGCAGCTCTTGGTTGGCACTGCTCACCTCGCCTATCACCTGGCAGATCTCCTGCTTGGCCTCGGTCATGGCCTTCTCCAGCATGAAGGGGAAGTCCTGAACCTGTCTCTTCAGACAGTTGTAGTCACAGGTGAGAGTACGCAGGGCTGGCTGAAGCGTCAAAAGGTTCATACGCACACCTGGGGACAGGGGAGGGACACACATTTTGTTACAACAGTGAATAAAACAGAGCACTCAAACATTCCTGGGTCATATTCATTAGGAGGGACAACAAAATCAAATAAAACCTCAAGTTGTCCAGTAAGAAACACATTTTATTTTTTTGATGGAGAATGTTTCACTACGGTGTGCCCTAATGAATACCGTCCGGAACTGCGATGTGCATACTCGCAAATACAACAAAAAATGCATAGTCCTAAACGTACGGCTTACCTGCCAGGTTCTCATGCACAGCCTTCATCTCACTTTCGGCCCTGATGAAGGCGTCCTCGATCACCCTGTTCTTCTCTTCCTCCAGGTTCTGCATTTCCGCCTCCAACTGGCCCTGGGCCCGCTCCATCTCCCCCTCGTACACCAGAATCTACAGGGGACAGAGAGAGAGAGGTTAGACATGGGGACTGGAGTAGATCTTGGGACAGTACCAACACACACTGGTCTGGGTGGGGACTGGAGCGTGTTTGGTGGTCTACCTGGAGCTAAAAGCTAGCATAAAAGCTAACACAGCACGGGAACTCAGATCTAATAGCTACCTGGGCATTTGAACAAAGGGCTTCAAATTCCCCTTAACATCTTTGCTAAAATCTGAAGCCTATAACTAATAACTAACTAGAAGTTAGCTCCCAGCAAAACCATGGGTTTGCTTCTTCTCAGCTACAGGACACATGAATCAAATCAAATTGTATTTGTCACATGTGCCGAATACAACAGGTGTAGACCTTTCAGTGAAATGCTTACAAGCCCTTAACCAACAATGCTTTAAGAAGTTAAGAAAAACTAAAACAATTTAAAATAAAAGTAACAAATAATTAAACAGCAGCAGCAAAATAACAATGGCGAGGCTATATACAGGGGGTACCGGTACAGAGTCAATGTGCGGAGGCATCGGTTAGTCGAGGTAATATGTACATGTAGGTAGAGTCAAAGTGACTATGGATAGATAATAAACAGAGAGTAGCAGCAGCGTAAAAGAGGGGTCTGGATAGCCCTTTGATTAGCTGTTCAGGAGTCTTATGGCTTGGAGGTAGAAGCTGTTAAGAAGCCTTTTGGACCTAGACTTGGCTCTCCGGTACTGCTTGATGTGCGGTAGCAGAGGGAACAGTCTTTGACAATTTTTAGGGCCTTCCTCTGACACCGCCTGGTATAGAGGTCCTGGATGGCGGGAAGCTTGGCCCCAGTGATGTACTGGGCCATACGCACTACCCTCTGCAGTGCCTTGCGGTCGGAGGCCGAGCAGTTGCCGTACCAGGCAGTGATGCAACTATCATTACAGCTAAAAGCTAATCCAAAACAACCATACACTGCACCCCAATACAAGAGTGGAGGACCCTTGAACAGATTTAGGGTAAAGTTTGTGTGTGTCACTACAGCACAGGTTTTTGGTGGGGGTTGAAACCACACAGATGGGCAGAGTTTGGGGAGCAGAGTGCCTGAGACACAGGAAGTGATGTAGTGAGAAAACAGGAAGCACTATGAGATTCCTATCAAGGGGGGGGCCAACCTTAGACAACCTGCAAATGACCTCGCCATTGCCCCTTCCGACGGCCTTGGAGAGCAGGCCGCAGATACGGCCGCGGTCCGCACGCAGCTGAAACCAAACGGAAGCGAAGAGAGAGGGGTTAACACGGCCCACGCCACTACAGGGGAGGGGGTGGGACGAGGGTCGAACCAGTCACCTCTACTGGGAGGGAAGGGCGTTTTTGTGAAGGACCGTACCACCACAATCTACTACAAGGGGGTGAGTTGGATTGTATCAATGCTGGTACCAAGGGGAGGAATGAGGAGAACTTGAGAAATAACAAAGACGGTATTCATGAAGGAGCTAATGGGATTAGGAAGGGGCACAGAGGGTTATGCGTGTGTGAGAGTAGTATGTGCGTGTTGTTAGACGGTTGTGTGTGTGTGCGCGCGCGTCTGTGTACATGTGCGTCTCCTTATGTGTGTACCTGAGCTCGGAGCTGGGTGCTGGTCCTCTGGGACTCATGCAGCTGTGTCTCCAGCTCTCGGAGCAGCTGTCTCTGCAGTGATAGCTGCTCCTGCAGGGCGGCGCTCTTGGCCTGGGCCTCGGCTACCGCCTGCTGAGACCCTGACGACTCCACCTCCACTATCTCAGTCACATACTGGACGGAGAGAGAATAGAGAGAGCGAGATAGAAGAGGTAGGAGGAGAGAGAAAGAAAGGTGGGGAGCAGAAGAGAGAGATTGATATCGTAAGATCACCAGGGAACACAATTCAGCAGCATATGCTCTCATATAACTCAAAAACATTGGATAGGTGGTAAGCTACCAAACATATAGCTTACCCATCCTATCATTTCAGATCTATGAGGGACCATTACGTAACATAGGAGCTAGCAAGGGGTTGTGTTTGAAATGAGACAGTTTCTGCGATTCCTCACCTTAACCTGATGGGGCCGGGCGGCCTGTCTGGCCATCTCCTCCTCACAGTCTCTGAGCCGGATGCTCAGCTGCTGCTCCACCTCCCCCTGCTGACACTTGGACTCCTCCAGTTGCCTCTGCATCTCCCCCGCGTGGCGCTTGGACTCCTCCAGCTGTCGGCTGAGCGTCTCCACCCGGCTGGCCTTCTCCAGGACCTGCTGCTCCAACTCAGCCAGCCTCCTCTGCCTCGGTCTGGTCTGGCTCTCCCAGCGAGACACCTCCTCACGCAGGGCCTCCACATCCTATACAGCATACAGTTATAATACACCACACACACTTATAACGCCGCCTCTTCCCGCTCTCTAGCCTGGTTCTTCCAACGAGATACCGTCCCACACAGGGCGTCCGTATCCTACACGCAAACAGAGCTATAATAGACAGAGCTATAATGGGTTTTCACAACCTCTGCCCTCACTTGATTCTGCCCACCCGTACCTGGCTGTGGGGGCAGTCAGTGGCTGTGCAGGCCGGTGGAGGAGCCTCCTGGAGCAGTGAGGTCTTGCATGCCTTCAGCTCCTGCTTCAGCCGCTCGTTCTCGACCACCAGCAGCTCCAGGTGCTTCTCCAGGTCAGTCGCCCCCTACAGGACAGGAGGAACAGGCACATGTCAGCGTCACACTCACAAAGGCACCACACAGAGGGATATCAATATACACAGGAAGGAATTAACACACATTCACACACACACACACACACACACAGGGCAATGCACAAGCACTTTTTCTCTGACTATTGTTCAATATCTGCCCCCCCGGACAAACGTCAGGAGACAGTGAAACAAAAGAACACATGCACATCTACATACCATTGTACCTGCCCCCTCTCCCTCACCATCTCACCCTCTTACACACACACACACACACACGCAACACCTTAGAATGCCTGTGAAGCAGAAGTGTGTCACGGTGCACATCTTACACCTGGAAGAAAAATATATGCCAATTATCTCGAGCTTGTCTTTCCCAAGAATGTAGGCCAGCTGGGCTCTGCCCTCATTCTCTTTTTCCATCCCTCCTCCCTCACCAGTCTCTCTCCTCCCGAGTTTCCTCCATTCCCCTCTCTCTCTCGCTATTTTACTCACCACCCCCGAGCGCAGTCTCTCCACCTCCTGGGTCTGGTCTAGCAGCTTCTCCTCCAGCTCCCCCACCTGTGTGCGCAGCGCTGCGATGAGCTGCTCTCCTTCCTGAATGAGACAGCTGCTGTGCTCCTGTGGCTCAGCCAGCCTCTGCACTGCCCTCACACCTGCAACACACACACACACACACACACACACACAGAGAACTTAAAAACAGACACACGCCATCCAGCCCCACAGCAGTGGATAATGCGTGTTGACAGTGGGTCACAGCTGTGACACACAGCCCTCTTCTTGCTGACAGGCTGGTTTGTGTCAGTACTGTGAACACCACCCTGACAGACACACCGTAAAGAGACCATTCGGAGTCATTCATTTCACAGTAATTATTGATGTATCAGTCAGTCTGTATCAGTCAGTCTTCCTCCCTCCAACTACCCGTTCCTCTCTCACCGTTGGGCAGTGCTGTGTGCAGCTCCTCCTGTAGAGTGTGTGTGACGTTAGTCTTCTCCTGAAGACTCTGTTCGTGACTCTGCTGCGGTCTCTGCAGCTGCAGACACCGGGAAGCTTCCTCGCGTCGCAGACGCGCCTGGAACTCACACACTTTCTCCTGCAGTGTCTAGACACGCACACACACACGCGGCAAAAGGTCACAGGTTAGAAGGCAGACAGGTCGATAACGTCACAATTCCAAGGGAACGAGGAGGTGTAAAGGTGGATTGGTCAGTTTATAACATCATCCATGTTCACAGGTTTGAGCAAAACTGACCTATCCAGTCAGTCTATAGGTAAATCGATTTGAATGCAGTCACTTTTTGACAGCGTCCCTTTTGATTTACACGTTTTTAGATAATTGACTTGAAAGGAAATAAAATGAAAATGTGTATAAAAAAAAAACTACACTGCTCAAAAAAATAAAGGGAACACTTAAACTACACAATGTAACTCCAAGTCAATCACACTTCTGTGAAATCAAACTGTCCACTTAGGAAGCAACACTGATTGACAATACATTTCACATGCTGTTGTGCAAATGGAATAGACAACAGGTGGAAATTATAGGCAATTAGCAAGACACCCCCAATAAAGGAGTGGTTCTGCAGGTGGGGACCACAGACCACTTCTCAGTTCCTATGCTTCCTGGCTGATGTTTTGGTCACTTTTGAATGCTGGCGGTGCTTTCACTCTAGTGGTAGCATGAGACGGAGTCTACAACCCACACAAGTGGCTCAGGTAGTGCAGCTCATCCAGGATGGCACATCAATGCGAGCTGTGGCAAGAAGGTTTGCTGTGTCTGTCAGCGTAGTGTCCAGAGCATGGAGGCGCTACCAGGAGACAGGCCAGTACATCAGGAGACGTGGAGGAGGCCGTAGGAGGGCAACAACCCAGCAGCAGGACCGCTACCTCCGCCTTTGTGCAAGGAGGAGCAGGAGGAGCACTGCCAGAGCCCTGCAAAATGACCTCCAGCAGGCCACAAATGTGCATGTGTCTGCTCAAACGGTCAGAAACAGACTCCATGAGGGTGGTATGAGGGCCCGACATCCACAGGTGGGGGTTGTGCTTTACAGCCCAACACCGTGCAGGACGTTTGGCATTTGCCAGAGAACACCAAGATTGGCAAATTCGCCACTGGCGCCCTGTGCTCTTCACAGATGAAAGCAGGTTCACACTGAGCACGTGACAGACGTGACAGAGTCTGGAGACGCCGTGGAGAACGTTCTGCTGCCTGCAACATCCTCCAGCATGACCGGTTTGGCGGTGGGTCAGTCATGGTGTGGGGTGGCATTTCTTTGGGGGGCCGCACAGCCCTCCATGTGCTCACCAGAGGTAGCCTGACTGCCATTAGCTACCGAGATGAGATCCTCAGACCCCTTGTGAGACCATATGCTGGTGCGGTTGGCCCTGGGTTCCTCCTAATGCAAGACCTCATGTGGCTGGAATGTGTCAGCAGTTCCTGCAAGAGGAAGGCATTGATGCTATGGACTGGCCCGCCCATTCCCCAGACCTTAATCCAATTGAGCACATCTGGGACATCATGTCTCGCTCCATCCACGAACGCCACGTTGCACCACAGACTGTCCAGGAGTTGGCGGATGCTTTAGTCCAGGTCTGGGAGGAGATCCCTCAGGAGACCATCCGCCACCTCATCAGGAGCATGCCCAGGCATTGTAGTGAGGTCATACAGGCACGTGGAGGCCAAACACACTACTGAGCCTCATTTTGAATTGTTTTAAGGACATTACATCAAAGTTGGATCAGCCTGCAGTGTGGTTTTCCATTGATTATTTTTGTGTGATTTTGTTGTCAGCACATTCAACTATGTAAAGAAAAAAGTAGTTCATAAGATTATTTCTTTCATTCAGATCTAGGATGTGTTGTTTAAGTGTTCCCTTTATTTTTTTGAGCAGTATATTTTCCAGAAATTATGAAAGTTTGACAACCCTGTTTGCAAGATTTTAAATTACATACATCTCAACCGATTATCTTTTCCAGTGATGAAGACATGGATGTCTCATGGTATGGTGGGGTATGCAAAAATGGGTCAACTTTGAGCACACCTTTATCTCTTGAATGTTTTGGCATTCAGGTCCAAAAAGTCACTTTCTGAGCACTTCTACAACGGCCAAATATGTATGGAAGGTTTCTTTTAAATCAAAAGGGGTTCTGTCAAAAAGCGATTCAATTCATATGGATATACCCCTATACGGTTGTTTTCAAACATCTCCTCTGGGACCCCCAGACATTTCACAATTTTGTTATAGCCCCGAACTAGCTCATCTGCACTCACCTGACAGTTTATTAAGTACAGCACCCAGTTTATGAAAATGGATCGCTCCTACAGACAGTGAGTCAGGCGGCTGCGATTTGCTATATAAAGCAGGCAGACGGGCATCAAGCGTTCAGTTACTGTTCGACTGAACGTTAGAATGGGCAAAACGAGTGACCTTAGCGACTTGGAGCGTGGTATGATCGTCTGTCCCAGGCGCCCCGGATCCAGTCTCTCAGAAACGGCCGCTGAAAACCATCCAGTCAGCGGCAGTTCTGTGGGCCAAAACAGCTCGTTGATGAGAGAGGTCAGAGGAGAACGGCAAGAATCGTGCAAGCTAACAGGCAGGCCTAAAAACAGACAAATAACAGGCATCTCGGAACACACAACTTGTCACAGATGGGCTATTGCAGCAGACGACCACACCAGGTTCCACTACTATCCGCTAAAAACAAGAAACGGCTCCAGTGGACAATTGAGGAGTGGAAAAACAGCTCCTGGTCCAACGAATACTAGTTCCTGTTGCGTCATGCTGATGGCAGAGTCAGGATTTGGCGTAAGCAGCATGAGTCCATTGGCCCCATCCTGCCTGTTGTCGGTGGTGTACTGGTTCGGGGAATGCTTTCCAGGCACACGTTAGGTCCCTCGATACCAACTGTGCAACGATTGAACCGCACGGCGTATCTGAACATTGTTGCTGATCAAACCCAATAAAGCATCTTCGGGATGAGATGGAACGGGCTGTACCGCTGTCCAATCGGCAGGAGCTATGTGATGCAATCCCTGTAGAACATTTCTGACGCCTTGTAGAATCAATGCCCCGAAGTATTCAGACTGTTCTGGAAGCAAAGGTGGGTCTGACCCGTTACTAGATGGGTGTACCTAATAAACTGACCAGTGAGTGTAACTCACCTAAATAAGGGTTTGATAAATAGTTGTGTACTAGTTCTGGAATAGAGCAAATGCATTGAACTGCATGGGGTCCCCGAGAAAAGGTTTGAAAACCACTGGTCTATACAATTAGACTCAGATGCAGAGATGAAACTGCTACTCTACCAACTGAAACCACCTACAACCACACAAAATCAGACTAAAGAAACTAAAATACTACATACAGAGAGAGAGTGAGAGAGAGAGGGAGATGAGACGAGACAGATACAGATACAGCTAGAGACTGTAGAGAGACCGAATGTGGACATTACATAGGCAGATGTCCAGGCACAGGACCAGGTGACCTTCTGTGAAGGAAAGTGGGATGTGGGGAAGAGAGAGGGATGAGAGAATGTACAGCAATGGAAAGGTGTAGACGGCTGGAGGAAGACGAAGAGAAATGGCCAATGAGATAAAGGAGAAACCGCACAGTAATGAATGAAAGAGGAATATGGAGGAAATACAACGATTTGTTGAAGAGACAGGCAGCTTTTTGTGTACGTGTGTAAGTTCGCACGTGTCTGGCTAAAAGCCGCGCGTCAAAAAGGCACGGGATGGCACTGTCATCTTTAATCTATTAGACCTGTCGCTATGAGGCGCCAATGTCATCTTATGAAGTGCTGATGTGAGCTTTATGACAGCACCGGGGCTGTCAACGCAAGTCTAAATCCAAGTCACAGGGGCAGATTAGGATGCTTGTCATGGGGCACTGGGCAGAACAGTGTAGAATACCCACGCTTTAGGGGTACACCACAACGCAAGATCAACGACTTAGCCAGCTAACTTGCCTAAATATTCTGAAATAACTTTTTCTTTTATAGAAAGATGGGCATGTCTGATTGACCCAACAACCAAAAACACATCTTCGTTTATCTTTCCTAATGAACCAGAAGATCAGTACTTATTTATGTTTACCCAAGACAGCTGGCTAACTCGTTGATCCTGCTTTGAAGTATACCCTCTGTGCCGTGCTCAGTGGGGCACAACAATGTGGAACGTTCCGATGGAAATGCGCTGTGTAGAACGACATGCCTCTTAGTCATGTGATAAAATTAGGTCTGCTATATTTGTGACATTTCTACATACAACGTTCAGTCCGTTACACCCTCCGGAACGAAGATCTGTGTTGTTGTAGCAGTGTGTGCTCTACCCTGTGTTATTCCAAATGCTGACAAAGCAACACAATCCTGAACACATGAAATAAAACCACAGGAGGGATACTATGCAGACACACGGGATTTTCTGCAGAGTACACAGAGTACAGGGTAATGACAGCTATGCTGTTTGTATGAATGTACAGTTGAAGTCGGAAGTTTACGTACACTTAGGTTGGAGTCATTAAACCTTTTTTTTTCAACCACTCCCCAAATGTCTTGTTAACCAACTATAGTTTTGGCAAGTCGGTTAGGACATCTACTTTGTCCATGACAAGAACATTTTCCAACAATTGTTTACAGACAGATTATTTCACTTATAATTCACTGTATCACAATTCCAGTGAGTCAGAAGTTTACATTGTGACGACCCTCCCACTCTGTCTGCTGTATTTCTCTCTTTGCTCTTGTTCCTTATAAGGATGCTGGTGGGCGGAGTTGGAAGGGTCGTCAGCTAGATGGGAAACACCTGGGCTCGGGTGTGTCCCAGGATAAAGGCACCTCTTCCACAGTCATTGGGGAGACTCTCTCCACGCAGACACTTTGTTGATTTTGGTCGTGTAGTTTTGTGGCTTTTTGGTTATTTGCTCTGGCACCTTTCAACGCCCTGCATTATTACATTCAGGTATGCAAAACACTCACTTACACTACTGATTACACACACACACACCATTGTTAATTACTTAGTTACTTTATTTAATAAATATATATATTGATACTCCTTGTCTCCACGTTGTCTCCCTTTTGTTGCGAACTCTGAGCCAGTTCGTAACAAGTGGGAGCTCATCCGGGATCTTGAACTTGTGTTTGGGAGAAAACGTGGAGGTATGTTAAATTGAGGTGCTTTGTTTGTTAGTTTGAGTTTGGTGCTCAGTACTGGTTGCCTTTATTGGTTTGGTTTGTGTGCTGTGTTGGAGAGAATACATTGGTTAGTTTCCAGGCCCCTGCCTAGCCTGGAAACGCTTGTTCTACTTGCTGTTGGGACGTTGGTCTGAGGAGGTGAGTGCAATCAGCTGTGTACCTCGGTGGGAGATTTGGGTAGGGTAGTGAAACTTACTACCCGGAGATATAGCCTTTTTCCCCTGATAGGCTTAGCGATGTGTTTCATTTTGGAATATGTTGGGCATTCTTAATGTTTGTTATTTTTGTGTGGTGTCTGTGGACTGAGCAGTTGTCTCGGGGGCACATCCGTGGCTTGGTGGAATCTACCAGCGTGCTGGGGGGTTACTTCCTCGCCAGCGGGCTACAGTGCATAATTACCCACCGCAAATCTGCATGAAGACTAGGGTTGAGTTATTGTAGGTTTTGGGGAAGCTCCATTTCTCATCTCTTTTCTGTGGTGCCCGGTGTGATTGTATTCTCTTGTTGTGGTCTGGTGTGCTCAGCTGAATCGTTGGAGTGACTATGAATCGTTGGATTGACTATGAATCGTTGGAGTGACTATGAATCGTTGGAGTAATCGTTGGCGTGACTATGAATCGTTGGAGTGACTATGAATCGTTGGGAAATGACTGAACCGTTGAGAAGTGCCTATGAACCGTTGGGAGATGTTTGCATTTGTAGCTGATACGGTCTCTTGTGTGCCCTGTTCCTGAGTGTTATGTGACTGACCATTGGTTGGTTTTGGTTTTGTCATGTTCTAACTTTCCTGTCTGTTCCCTCCTGGTCTTGTGTTCTCCTTTCCTCTTAAATGTTGCTTCCTGTGTGCAAAGGTTGCTGAGGTCTGGGGAGAAGGAGGTTGGCTGGGGCAAGTGGAAGGTGAACATGTAACCTCTCGTAAATTTGGGACGCAGAGGCCTGTGTCAATTTGGGACGCAGAGGCCTGTGTCAATTTGGGACGCAGAGGCCTGTGTCAATTTGGGACGCAGAGGCCTGTGTCAATTTGGGACGCAGAGGCCTGTGTCAATTTGGGACGCAGAGGCCTGTGTCAATTTGGGACGCAGAGGCTGGTACGTTGTTCCGGGGCCCTTGTTGGTCCCCGGTTTTATGAGGGGGTGTGTGACGACCCTCCCACTCTGTCTGCTGTATTTCTCTCTTTGCTCTTGTTCCTTATAAGGATGCTGGTGGGCGGAAGGGTCGTCAGCTAGATGGGAAACACCTGGCCTCGGGTGTGTCCCAGGATAAAGGCACCTCTTCCACAGTCATTGGGGAGACTCTCTCCACGCAGACACTTTGTTGATTTTGGTTGTGTAGTTTTGTGGCTTTTTGGTTATTTGCTTTGGCACCTTTCAACACCCTGCATTATTACATTCAGGTATGCAAAACACTCACTTACACTACTGATTACTGATTACACACACCATTGTAAATTACTTAGTTACTTTATTTAATAAATATATATAGATACTCCTTGTCTCCACGTTGTCTCCCTTTTGTTGCGAACTCTGAGCCGGTTCGTAACAACATACACTAAGTTGACTGTGCCTTTAAACAGCTTGGAAAATTCCAGAAAATTATGCCATGGCTTTAGAAGCTTCTGATGGGCTAATTGACATCATTTGAGTCAATTGAAGGTTTACCTGTGGATGCATTTCAAGGCTTACCTTCAAACTCAGTGCCTCTTTGGTTGACATTGTGGGAAAATCAAAAGAAATAAGCCAAGACCTCAGAAAAAAGATTGTAGCCCTCCACAAGTCTGGTTCATCCTTGGGTGCAATTTCCAAACGCCTGAAGGTACCACGTTCATCTGTACAAACAATAGTACGCAAGTATAAACACCATGGGACCATGCAGCCGTCATACCGCTCAGGAAGAAGACGTGTTCTGTCTCTTAGAGATGAAAGAACTTTGGTGCGAAAAGTGCAAATCAATCCCAGAACATCAGCAAAGGACCTTGTGAAGATGCTGGAGGAAACAGGTACAAAAGTATCTATATCCACAGTAAAACGAGTCCTATATCGACATAACCTGAAAGGCCGCTCAGCAAGGAAGAAGCCACTGCTCCAAAACCGCCATAAAAAAAGCCAGACTACGGTTTGCAACTGCACATGGGGACAAAGATTGTACTTTTTGGAGAAATGTCCTCTGGTCTGATGAAACAAAAATAGAACTGTTCGGCCATAATGACCATCGTTATGTTCGGAGGAAAAAGGGGGAGGCTTGCAAGCCGAAGAACACCCTCCCAACCGTGAAGCACGTGGGTGGCAGCATCATGTTGTGGGGGTGCTTTGCTGCAGGAGGGACTGGTGCACTTCACAAAAGATGGCATCATGAGGAAGGAAAATTATGTGGATATATTGAAGCAACATCTCAAGACATCAGTCAGGAAGTTAAAGCTTGGTCGCAAATTGGTCTTAGTAAACTTCTGACCCAATGGAATTGTGATAAAGTGAATTATAAGTGAAATAATCTGTCTGTAAACAATTGTTGAAAAAATGACTTGTGTCATGCACAAAGTAGATGTCCTAACCGACTTACCAAAACTATAGTTTGTTAACAAGAAATTTGTGGAGTAGTTGAAAAACGAGTTTTAATGACTCCAACCTAAGGGTATGTAAACTTCTGACTTCCACTGTATGTATGTATTGGTGTGTGTGTTAGAAGCTCATTAAAACCGGATCGATAAATCCACTGTGTCCCACTCCCCAAGGCTCTTACTGACCTGAAACCCCCCCACCAGTTTAGCCAGTGAAACCAGGACAAACAAGTGCCATGTTGGGAAAACACCCACCAATATGAACGATACCCTAGCCACACTGACCTAGTTAGTTGAGAATTAGTTGTGTGTGTGTGTACGCACAGTCATCTCACCTGTATGAGTAGCTGTTGGTTGTGATTGTGCTGGCTGGTTTGTAATTGGTCAGTAGTGGTCAGAGCGGTGCGTTGTGGGAAAGCGGCTGTGGGTAGAGACAGGAAGGAGCAGTCCTCCTCACCATCACTCATCAAGAAGTCCACTGAGCTCGCTACGGACACACGGGAGGGACAAACAAAGTTAGGAAACACAAACATACAGTTAAACATTGTACACGAACAAGCAAGCCTGAGCCAAATGGGCTGACTATGTTGTTTTCTTATCCACTGTGGCAGAGCTGATCCTGTATTCACTCGAGTCAGAAAACAGTCTATATACACCTCTTTGTCCCTCTACCTTTTTCCATCTTCTCACACTCTCTCCTTCCCTCTCTCTACCTCCATTTCTACCTATGTCAGAGGTAATTGTCTATGGCCCTCTCTTCTCCCCACTTACCTTTATCCCCCACTACTCTACTAACCATTACTCTCTCCTCTCCCCTCCCCTCAACCAAGAGTGATTCTGGGCCTCTCCCCTATTTTCACTCCCCAACCTTCCAAGGTTCGCACAGACAGTTCCATGGAAACGAGCACAGCTAGATAAGCAGTGCGCTAACCCAGGCCTCAGTAGGTGATACATACAACTCCATACAGGCCTGTTTACCTGTGTGTGTGCTTGTGTGTCTTCGTGTATTTGTATGAGGACCTGTATGGGGGCCCAGAGTCTTATCAACCTAAGGACAATCAGTGCACCGTGCTACTGCACTTGTTCCATTCTACACAATCAACCCTACAATATTAACACACATGCTCAAACAGACATGTTTAGACATTTTCTAATACACACGTGAGAGCAATTTAACTGAACAAAGCACCTTATACATACAATGGATCACAGACTAAGGAAAAAACACACACCAACGAAAAATACACATATTCAAGGAAGTAGCGCTTAAAGTATCCCCCACACAGTCTACAAATACATTATGTGTACAGACTGCACGTGTACACAGTGCGCAAATCAGTTTAATACAGAGACACACAGGTTGACTCGCAGCTCTGTAAGGCTGGGAGAAATAAAAAAAAAACAGCATGTATTGATGACTGATGACTCAGCAGATTAAGTCCCACACGCACAGACAAAATGTAAAATACATACACACACACCATTAGGACACACACTGTGAAGTGTTATACGACTGACAGGTTAAACACAACCATCCTCTCCTCCTCCTCCTCTACCTTCCTCCTCTCCGATAGGGACAGTGTAAAGCTTTCTTTCTCAGACAGTCACTCTCCCTGCTCTCTTTTCTGCACTGGCACGATCACAGTTGCGCTGCTCCGCCGTCACCTTGAGCAGTCCTGCAAGAGCATTGGCGCAGAGAAACACACACAATAGGTCCAGTGTTTGCTCTCCTGGCCCCTGGACTGTGGCCGTCAGGGGGGGATCAGCTTTAAGCTCTGTACCTGCTAGAGACGCGCTCCTTCAGCTGAGAGAGGTAGAGACAGAGGGAAGCCTGGCACACACTCAGTCCTCACCGCTTTCTCAGACAGCTGGCATACACTCTTCTTTTCCCCTCTCCAGTCAGATAAAGGAATGCCTTCTCTTCCTCTCCTCTTTTCCAGTATTTCCTGTATTTCCTGTCGCTCCCAGTTTCACTGAGAGGCACAGCTCATGGGAATGTGTCACTCTACTCTTAGTAAGAGTCCTGTCAGACAGGCAGTACACACACACAGACACGCTCCCCTCCCACCCTCTCTGTCATCCCAAAAATGTGGTCACAATGGTTTAGTCCCACCCCTGTAACAGAGGGACTCCCTTGCTGCCCAATGGGGTTGGCCTACAGAATCCACTCACCATCCAATGAGACGTCTTTCTTCCAGAGCTCCTGCAGACAGGGGGCGTGGCCAAGGTCCCAGGTCTTTCTGGTTCCGAACATGACCGCAGGGCTGAGCAAAGCACTGGGTCTCTGGACCGGCTAGAGAGAGACAGAGATAGAGACAGCGTGAGATAGAAAGACAGATACTGTACATTTACATTTTTTGTAATTTAGCAGACACTCTTATACAGAGCGACTTACATACTGAGCCACCGTGGGAATCGAACCCAGAACCCTGGCGTTGCAAGCGCCATGCTCTACCAACTGAGCTATATCATATTATATACACAGAGAGAGAGAGAAAGACATGAGCGATAGCTTCCCTGTGTTATAATTTCATTGCTATTATTGATTTAATTAGGTTCCATTTAGCAATATAAGATAACGACTTGTCATGCCAATAAAGCTTATTGAAAGTGACTGAAAGAGAGAAATGTCACTGAAAGAGAGAAAAAGACTGACAGCACGGTATGAGCGCAATAGGAGAGAGAAAGAGCGCGTGCGCACGTGTGCGTGTGTGCATGCATCTGTTTACACAGTGGGTGGTGGGAACAGCCTTCAGAGTTCATGATGAAACACAGGAAAAGTTAGGAAGAGATGGACAACATTCCTGCATGACTGACAGTCACATTCACAGCCGATACTGGGTTGTATTCATTTTTCAGACACCATTTACTCCAAACGGAAAACGTTTTGCAACTATTGGCCAATTTCAGGAAAGTCCCGCCCTGTTTCATTCTGTTTGCTTCCGATAGGTTCAGCTTGGTTCCTAGTGAATAAACCCCTGGTAACCAGTTACCCGTTTAATATAGCCACACTGGATACACGCATACTGATCTGTGCCGGTTTCCCGATAGCGATGGAACTTAAGCTTACGAGTGTTATAACGATACATCGTTCCTATAATGCCAAATAACTCATATGCATTTCCCAAAACACCACGTAGGGAGAACTTTCAAAGTGTGTCGATACTGATAGGATTGAACAAAAAAAAATGCAGCACTGCTCTCGGATCAGCTTTCTCCATTCAAATGTTACCTTAACATTGGGAATTATTCCACAACACTGACAACGGATCAGCTCCTAGAGAGATATGATCACCTACAGTTCCCTTTAGAAAGTATTCACACCCCTTGACTTTTTCCACATGTTGTTGTGTTACAGCCTGAATTTAAAAGTGATTAAATTGAGATTGTAGGCCAGTAACAAAAATACACAATACCTCAATGTCTAATGGGAATAATGTTTTTAGATATTTTTACAAATTAGTACAGATTTTCTTAACAAGTCAAATAATAACTCACTGTGTACAATCATTTTTAATAACTACCTAATCTCTGTACCCCACACATACAATTATCTGCAAGGTACCCCAGTCGAGCAGTGAATTTCAAACAGATTCAACCACAAAGACAAGGGAGGTTTTCCAATGCCTCGCAAAGAAGGGAATCGATTGGTAGAGGAGTAAAATCTTAAAAGCAGACATTGAGTAAGTTTACATGCACACTAATAATTTGATATTAAACTGATTATGGCAGTTGGCAGATTATGCAATATTCATGTAAACACCTTGCTCTGCTTATTTTCAATTGGCGTAAGGTCAAAAATAAAAAAAAAGTGAGCATATACCGATTAAAACACCCAGATTTCTTAGCAATCTTTCGAATTACTAGGACATGTAAATACTTTCATTGGCTCTCCAGCAGTGTATTTGATCAGGACATGTGCAAGCACCAGCCAAGTGAGCCTCTCTCTTCAGTGCAACTGAAGGGTGTTCAGAACAACTGAATGTATGCATCTTAGAAGTAGTTTTCACATAACCTTTATATGTCCGACCTCGGAATCAAATATGCTTCCCAAAATGAACGTATTCAATGTGGCAGAGCTTTTATTTTGATTGGCGATTTTCTGCCATGAGGTAGCCTAATTTCTGATGTGTCCATGTAAAAAGGATTATTAGGGAAATCGTTCTTCTTGGAAACCATGTAAACGTTTTAATCTAATCATCAAATGATTGTGTGCATGTAGCCACACTCATTGAATATCTCTGAGCATGGTGAAGTTATTAATTACACTTTCGATGGTGTATCAATTCACCCAGTCACTACAAAAATACAGGCGTCCTTCCCAATTCTGTTGCCGGAGAGGAAGGAAACCACTCAGGGATTTCACCATGAGGCCAATGGTGACTTTAAAACAGTTAGAGTTTAATGGCTGTGATAGGAGAAAACTGAGGATGGATCAACAACATTCAGTGGTGGAAAAAGTACCCAAATTGTCATACTTGAGTAAAAGTAAAGATCCCTTAATAGAAAATGACTACTAAAAAAGTAAAAGCCAACCAGTAAAATACTAACTTCAGTAAAAGTATTCGGTTTTAAATACACTTAAGTATCAAAAGTAAAAGTATGAATCATTTCAAACTCCTTATATTAAGCAAACCAGACCGCCCAATTTTTTAAATATTTGTATTTATTTACGGCTAGCCAGGGACACAAACACTCAGACATAATTTACAAAACGAAGCATTTGTGTTTAGTGAGTCTGCCAAATCAGAGGCAGTAGGGATGACCAGGGATGTTCTCTTGATAAGTGTATGAATTGGACCATTTTCTGTTCTGCTAAGCATTCAAAATGTAACAAGTACTTCTGGGTGTCAGGGAAAATGTATGGAGTAAAACGTACATTATTTTATTTTGCAATGTAGTGAAGTAAAAGTAGTCAAAAATATATAAAGTAAAGCTACCCCAAAAAACGACTTAAGTAGTACTTTAAAGTATTACTTCACCACTGACAACATTGTAGTTACTCCACAATACTAACCTAATTGAAAAACATATTCCAAAACATGCATCCTATTTGCAACAAGGCACTAAAGTAAACTGCAAAAAATGTGGCAAAGCAATTCACTTTTTGTCGTGAATACAAAGTATTGAATTTTCCCCAAGCATAACATCACATTACAGAGTATTATTATCCGTATTTTTCAAGCATAGTGGTGGCTGCATCATGTTATGGGTATGCTTGTAACAGTTAAGGACTGGAGAGTTTTTCAGGATAAAAAAATAAACAGAATGAGGCTAAGCAAAGGCTAAATCTTAGAGGAAAACCTGGTTCATTCTGCTTTCTACCAGACACAGATGAATTCACCTTTCAGCAGGACAATAACCTAAAACACATGGCTAAATCTACTCTGGAGTTGCTTATCAAGATAGCAGTGAATGTTCGAGTGGCAAAGTTGCAGTTTTGACTTAAATCTAGTTAAAAATCTATGGAAAGACCTAAAAGTGGTTGTACAGCAATAATGAACAACCAATTTGACAGAGCTTGAATACTTTTTTAAAGAATAATGGGAAAATGTTACACAATCCAGGTGTGGAAAGCTGTTATAGACTTACCCAGAAAGACTCACAGCTGTAATTGCTACCAAAAGGTGCTTCTACAAAGTATCGACTCAGGGGTGTGAATACTTACAGTACCAGTCAAAAGTTGGGACACACCTACTCATTCAAGGGTTTTTCTTGATTTTTGTAAAATTATTTTCTACATTGTAGACTACAGATGAAATTAGAACTATGCAATAACACAATCAAAAAAAGTATTAAACAAATCAAAATATATTTTATATTTAAGATTCTTCAAAGTAGCCACCCTTTGCCTCGATGACAGTTTTGCACACTCTTGGCATTCTCTCAACCACCTTCATGAGGTAGTCACCTGGAATGCATTTCAATTAACAGGTGTGCCTTGTTAAAAGTTAATTTGTAGAATTTCTTTCCTTCATAATGTGTTTGAGCCAATCTGTTGTGGTATACAGAAGATAGCCCTATTTGGTAAAAGACCAAGTCCATATTATGGCAAGAACAGCTGAAATAAGCAAATAGAAAAGGCAAACCTTTAAGACATGAAGGTCAGCCAATCTGGAACATTTCAAGAACATTCTAAGTTTCTTCAAGTGCAGTCGCAAAAACCATCAAGCGCTATGATGAAACTGGCTTTCATGAGGACCATTACAGGAAAGGAAGACCCAGTGTTACCTCTGCTGCAGAGAATAAGTTCATTAGAGTTACCAGCCCAAATAAATACTTCACAGAGTTCAAGTAACAGACATTAGACTGGTGGAAATCTGTCCTTTGGTCGGAGTCCAAATTTGAGATTTTTGGTTCCAACCGCCGTGTCTTTGTGAGATGCAGATTAGGTGAAAAGATGATCTCCGCATGTGTGGTTCCCACCGTGAAGCATGGAGGAGGTGGTGTGATGGTGCTTTGGTGGTGACACTGTTGGTGATTTATTTAGAATTCAAGGCACACTTAACCAGCATGGCTACCACAACAATCTGTAGCGATACGCCATCCCATCTGGTTTGCGCTTAGTGGGACTGTCATTTGTTTTTCAACAGGACAATGACCCAACACACCTCCAGGCTGTGTAAGGGCTATTTGACCAAGAAGGAGAGTGATGGAGTGCTGCATCAGATGACCTGGCCTCCAATCACCAGACCTCAACCCAATTGAGATGGTTTGGGATGAGTTGGACCGCAGAGTGCAGGAAAAGCAGCCAATAAGTGCTTAGCATATGTGGATACTACTTCAAGACTGTTAGAAAAGCATTCCAGGTGAAGCTGGTTGAGAGAATGCCAAGCGTGTGCAAAGCTGTCATCAAGGCAATGGGTGACTACTTTGAAGAATCTAAAATATATTTTGATTTGTTTAACAGTTTTTTGGTTACTACATGATTCCATATGTGTTATTTCATACTTTTAACGTCTTCACTATTATTCTACAATGTAGAAATGACTAAAAATACATAAAAACCCTTGAATGAGTAGGTGTGTCCAAACTTTTGACTGGTACTGTATGAGGTTTTTGCAAAAAAATGAGGTTTTTGCAAAAAAATGAGGTTTTTGCATTTCATTTTCAATAAATCAGCAAAAATGTCTAAAAACACATTTTCACTTTGTCATTAGGGGGTACTGTGTGTAGATGATGGGTGAGAACACAAAATGCAGATTAAGTCAAGAGGTATGAATACTTTCTGAAGGCATTGTATTTGGCTGCAAATATTGAGAGGGCTTATTCTAGCCTAATGCACCAAATCACAGATATTGCACATCATTGAGCACATGTTACATATCATGAAATACACTGAGTGTACAAAACATTAGGAGCAGGTGTGCTCCATCAATGACATAGACTGACCAGGTGAATCGAGGAGAAAGCTATGATTCCTTATGTCACTTGTTAAATCCACTTCAAATCAGTGTAGATGAAGGGGAGGATACGGGTTAAAGAAGAACTTTGACATGGATTATGTATGTGAGCCATTCAGAGGGTGAACGGGCAAGATAAAAGACGTAGATGCCTTTAAAATGGGGTATGGAAGTAGGTGCCAGGCGCACTGGTTTGAGTGTGTCAAGAACTGCTGACGCTGCTAAGTTTCACGCTCAACAGTTTCCGGTGTGTATCAAGAATGATCCACCACACAAAGATCATCCTGCAAACTTGACACAACTCTGGGAAGCATTGGCGTCACATGGGCCAGCATCCCAAAGTGACACGGAAGGGCAAAAATGCATCCAACAACACACTTGCTATTCTGAGGCAGTCGGTAAATCAACTTTAAAAACAATGGTTTTGGGAAATAGCTCGGAGATTTAACGATGCTCCTTTGAAGGTTGTAACGAACTTAGCCTTAAGACGCTGTTTGGAAACTGGGCGCTGGTTGGCTAAGTTCATCGTTAGAACCTTCGTAGGAGCATTGTTAAATCTGTTTCCCAAAACCATCATTTTTAACGTTGCACTTGCGGCCGCTCGTAATCTAACACCTGCCTCAGTCAGGCCACTTGTAGAACAGCCAACATGCTGACCAAACCGGAACTGAGCGTGCGTCCGCATGTGCCATTGAACGCACGTTGATTTTGTTCACACACATCAGAAGCGATCCGGTCACGCAAGTTGAAATATCAAAACAAACTGTGAACCAATTATATTAATTTGGGGACATGTCAAAAAGCATTAAACATTTATGTCAATTTAGCTAGCTAGCTTACTGTTGCATTGGGTTGTCATTTTACCTGAAATGCACAAGGTCCACTATTCCGACAATTGATCCACAGATAAAACGGTAAACAGAATTCATTTCTCATCATCCCTCCTCCTCCAGGCTTCTTTTTACTTCATATGGCGGTTGGCAACCAACTTTACGGTGCATTACTACAACCGACTGGAGTGCGGACCTCAGTTCATCTTTCAATCACCCACGCGGTTATATGCTCCTAAAAATCAATGAGATGGGAGAGGCCGGACTTCCAGCGCATTGAGTGTCACAAATGGAACTCATTTCTATTTTAGCGCCTGGCCACGCAGACGCGCGCGAGCAGTTAGCGACCATTCCAATAACGCAATTAGCGACCGTTCTCTCTGTGTGGTGTTACATCTTCGGCAGTTGTAGGAAAGATGAATCACTTGTAAAAAAAAAAACACTTGTAAACCTAAGTACCATCGATATCGGGAAACCGGGCCCTGGACAGTTGGAGGTTAGGTAGCACATTCAAGTACTGTACTGCATGTGGCAATGACATCGGGACATTGGCCTTAACGAAATACCTGTCTTTATTTTTATTGAACCTTTGTCAGGCCATTCTGGTGGCTCCATCACCACCCCAGTCCCAAATGGACCAGAACATCATCCTATTCCGTCACCCCACTGCCTTCCAGACTCTCCCTGGTCCTGATCCCTGGTCTGAGCTGGGGCATGAGGGTCAAGCCAATCAGATTATACAGGACTAACCTCAAACTGCTCAATACTGACCAATAAGATTATACCGACAGTGATGACCAGTTTACAGCTCACAGCCCCACACAGACTGGTCCGACCTTAAAGCAAATCAGCGAAAGAGTAAGAGTCAAGACAGGCGCACACACGCTACATTACACCACACCCACAATAGCCTACACTGAGCAGTTAAACACATTACCCAATACTAAACTGTCTCTTCAACTCTATATTCCATGTTGTACTACACCACCACACAAACACAACAATACAATACTATTCAACTAAGGTATACATAACACTCCCACCACACACACACAAGCCACCAACGCATTACTCGACACTATTCAACTCTATTCAAGCTACACATTAGAGGGGGATACAATACATGTGAATGCACCCAGTGTGTAAATATAGCAATGCCTGCACAAAGAACCTTGCAGAAACGTCAAACTCACACCTGCGTGTGGTTGGTGAGTCCCATGATTGTGTGAATCTGTGACCACTGAAGAGTCATTGTCATGGATCATGTGGTCAGTCTGGTTCAGCCCGTGTGTGTGTGTTTTTGTATTGACCATAACCCAGAGTTGACCGTTCTGTCGGAGAGGTGGTGGGTCAGCAGGTCCAGTCCAGAGCCGTTGTATTAGCTAGTCTAATCTCGCACAGCGGGAAGTTCCCCAAAGTACTGTACACACAGTTCCTTGTGTTCTATTGTACACAAAGTATTCAGCAAGTGTGTGTGTTAATCAATGTTCTGTATGTTGTACTGTTTACCACAGCAGAATATCCAGAACAGAGTTTTACCGTACAAAAGGTCCTCAGAGTTCTTCACCAAAGTGCTACAAAAGCCACAGTACTATACTAAGTTCTGTCCTTGGTCCAAACAGGGTCTAACTGGAATCCAGAGCCCATGGATGGATCTCAAGTCTGATGGGTCTTCCTCTCCTCTCCTCATCTTATTTCCTTCATGTACACTGATGTGATGAAACCGGTCAGCTAAAAGAAAATGCCTAATCTACGGAGTTGCTGTCACTGGTCATGTGTCTTCAGGTCAGACTACGGAGACGCACCAAATGAACTGGACCATACTCTGGGCCTCCATCTACCCTCCCATAGTGTGTGTATATCAGCCTTTACCTTCACTCTATACATAACCTGAGAACCAACCCTGTGTCCCTGAATGAAACCATACCCTTTGTGCGACTCCGAAGGGAATGTGGTCCTGTGTGTAGTAGTGGTCTTTGTCTCGATCTCGGTCGAGCCAGTGTTTGTTGATCAGAGATCCCATCCAGCCAATCATCCTGCCTGCCCCTTAGCCCCTGGCCCTTGCGGCAGTCACCCTCCTAAAGCCAGAACAACAGACACACAGTACCATGTGACCACTCTTACACGCCTCGGTATTCCAAATAACCACAAATGAAATACAACGTAAACACACATGCAGCCCCTTCCCCAGGCCTGGCGGCCATCATAACATCCTCACTCTACCATCTGACCACACACACACACAGAAAGACATCGGTATCCGTAGCGACAGGCAGTAGCTGTTTACCAGCGGTATGGACAGGGTTAGGCCCCGCCCACAAAGACACAGGAAACGCAGAACGGACGTTGCCATTAGCCGCTGATCTAAGATCAGGTTATTTAACACCCCAACCTAACCTAAACCATTAGGCTGATTAAATAATACCTTGCTCTGTACCAGTGGTAAGAGGCAACCTCTACCTCCTATACGCATTTACCCATAATCCTTTAAACCCCACGACAGATGGCCTCCTTTATAATACATCTTCCTCTGAGGAGAAGGATCCCGTTGTCCCTAGTCACAGATCTAGGATCAGATCTATCTTCAAATCCTAGCTTTTAGCATTAGGGGGGAATCCAAAACTGACCTTAGAGCAAGAACGTCATCATTGGGAAGACTGGGTTGGTCACTTTAGGGATTTTGTCCTCACTTGCCTCCCCTTGTCCACCCCGACCCACTGTTTCTCCCCCTATGACTGCAGGAGAAAGATGGGTGGCCTTCAATCTTTGCCTCTCTCTCACTCACTCACTCACTCACTCACTCACTCTCTCTCTCTCTCTCTCTCTCACTCACTCACTCACTCTCTCACTCACTCTCTCACTCACTCTCTCACTCACCTAATTTCCACTCTTTCTACTCTGTGTATTCACAGCAGACTATAACATCCCCGACACTTTGCTTAGACGGTAGTGCCAGCAAAATGAAAAGCAATCTCATTACTACAAAGCTCCAGTGAGCTCAGACACCCCCTGTGGCTTTTCCTAGGTAGTAGAAAAGGAGTCTGTAGAGGCAAGGTAATGTGATATCACTGTGTAGATCTGTGGTTAAAGGAAACATTTACACTGAGCTTGTGATACAGTATAGAGTTGTGGTGCCTTTTTGCTTCATGCAGTTCTCTGCCAGCCCCATATGGGTTGGAAATAAAAAGAGTAAAGTCATTCAGCTAATCTAGATATTTACCGCTTCCAAGGTATTGTCCTCACAGAAACATACACGCACGCCTGACACTTCTCAAGTTTCTAGGTTACCACAGTGACCACGCTCCCCATGGTCCGTTGAGCACAAGGCATGGTGTGTAGGATATGGTTACACTCTCCTGTCGGCACTCTGCCTTCTATAGTATCAGCTGTCTACTCTATGCACCAGGAATACTGCAAAAACAACATGGCCCTAGTACAGTTGGTGATATCAATGTGTTTGTGTGGGAGACTAATGTTGAGGAACAGGGGGAGGACAGGAGGGGCTGGCTAGCTGTGATATACTGTGAGGAGCTACTGTTGCACGTTCTCCCCCCCCTCCTACTCTATGCTAGTGAGGCTAAGCTAGCATTTAGCCTCACTCTGCTAAAGCAGAGCATTCTAATAGTTGATGACAGCACAGAGGAAGGGCTTAGCATAAAGCAGAGAGGATATGATGAGAACCCCCCCCGCCTCCCTCTCCCTCTTATTGTTTGTATATCCCTCCCTCAAGTATTTTCGGCCCTCTTATCGCTCTCCTTCCATTTGAGTGTATCCTCCGAGTATCCCTCTACAGTATGTGAATCTCACTAGTTAAGACTCTCAGCTCTACCAGCTAACCTGCAATCCACTACTGCCTATACAAAACAGTTCAAATTGATAAACTATCAAACAATAATAGCTCTATATGGTCCTCTAACTAGCACAATGAAAAAATACAAATAAGTAGTCAGACCCTTTGCTATGCGACTCGTAATTGAGCTCAGGTGCATCCGGTTTTCATTGATCCTCGCTGAGATGTTTCTACAACTTGATTGGAGTCCACCTGGGGTATAATTCAATTGATTGGACATGATTTGGAAAGGCACACACCTGTCCATATAAGGTCCTACAGTTGACAGTGCATGTCAGAGCAAAAACCAAGCCATGAGGTCGAAGGAATTGGCCGCAGAGCTCCGAGATAGGATTGTGTCGAGGCACAGATCTGGGGAAGGGTACCAAAAACATTCTACAGCATTGAAGGTCCAAGAACACAGTGGCCTCCAAGTTTGGAACCACCAAGACTCTTTCTAGAGCTGGCCGCCCGGCCAAACTGAGTAATCGGGGAAGAAGGGTCTTGGTCAGGGAGGTGACCAAGAACCCGATGGTCACTGACAGAGCTCCAGTTCCTCTGTGAAGATGGGAGGAACTTCCAGAAGGACAACCATCTCTGCAGCACTCCACCAATCAGGCCTTTATGGTAGAGCGGCAAGACGGAAGCCACTCCTCAGTAAAAGGCACATGACAGCCCTCTTGGAGTTTGCCAAAAAGGCACCTAAAAGGACTCTCAGACCATGAGAAACATAATTCTCTGGTCTGACGAAACCAATATTAAACTCTTTGGCCTGAATGCCAAGCGTTATGTCTGGAGGAAACTTGGCACCATCCCTACAGTGAAGCATGGTGGTGGCAGCATCATGCTGTGGGGATGTTTTTCCAGCGGCAGGGACTTGGAGACTAGTCAGGATCGAGGGAAAGATGAATGGAGCAAAGTACAGAGCGATCCTTGGTGAAAACCTGCTACAGAGCACTCAGGACCTCAGACTGGGGCGAAGGTTCACCTTTCAACAGGACAACAACCCTAAGAACATAGCCAAGACAACGCAGGATTGGCTTCAGGACAAGTATCTGAATGTTCTTGAGTTGCCCAGCCAGAGCCCGGACTTGAACATCTCTGACAGAGCTTGAGAGAATCTGCAGAGAAGAATGGGAGAAACTCCCCAAATACAGGTGTGCCAAGCTTGTAGCTTCATACCCAAGAAGACTTGAGGGTGTAATCGCTGCCAAAGGTGCTTCAACAAAGTACTGAGTAAAGCTTCTGAATACTTATGTAAATGTGATATTTCATAATCTTTTTCTAAAAAGACAGTTTTTGCTTTGTCATTATGGGGTATTGTGTGTAGATTGATGAGGGAAAAAAACAATTTAATTAATTTTAAATAAGGCTGTAACGTAACAAAATGTGGAAAAAGTCAAGGGGTCTGAATACTTTCCGAATCCACTGTAAGTAAATATATATACACACTACCGTTCAAAAGTTTGGGGTCACTTAGAAATGTCCTTGTTTTCCATGAAATCATACAAGAAATTAGTTGCAAAATGAATAGGAAATATAGTCAAGACGTTGATAAGATTATAAATAATGATTTTTAATTGAAAAAAAATTGTGTCCTTCAAACTTTGCTTTCATTAAAGAATCCTCCATTTGTAGCAATTACAGCCTTGCAGACCTTTGGCATTCTAGTTGTCAATTTGTTGAGAGATTTCACCCCATGCTTCCTGAAGCACCTCCCACAAGTTGGATTGGCTTGATGGGCACTTCTTATGTACCATACGGTCAAGCTGCTCCCACAACAGCTCAATAGGGTTGAGATCCGGTGACTGTGCTGGCCACTCCATTATAGACAGAATACCAGCAGACTGCTTCTTCCCTAAATAGTTATTGCATTTGCAACACCGCCTAGAAGGCCAGCATCCCGGAGTCGCCTCCTCACTGTTGACGTTGAGACTGGTGTTTTGCAGGTACTATTTAATGAAGCTGCCAGTTGAGGACTTGTGAGGCATCCGTTTCTCAAACTAGACACTAATGTACTTGTCCTCTTGCTCAGTTGTGCAACGGGGCCTCCCACTCCTAATTCTATTCTGGTTAGAGCTGTTCTGTGAAGGGAGTAGTACACAGCGTTGTACGAGATCTTCAGTTTCTTAGCAATTTCTCTCATGGAATAGCCTTCAATTCTCAGAACAAGAATAGGCTGACGAGTTTCAGAAGAAAGTTCTTAGTTCCTGGCCCTTTTGAGCCTGTAATCGAACCCACAAATGCTGATGCTCCAGATACTCAAATATTCTAAAGAAGGCCAGTGTTATTGCTTCTTTAAATCCTCACAACAGCTTTCAGCTGTGCTAACATAATTACAAAAGGATTTTCTAATGATCAATTAGCCATTTAAAATGATAAACTTGGATTAGTTAACACAATGTGCCATTGGAACACAGGAGTGATGGTTGGTGATAATGGGCCTCTGTACACCTATATACGTAGATATTCCATATAAATATCAGCTTCTTCCAGCTACAATAGTCATTTACAACATAAAAAATGTCTACACTGTATTTCTGATCAATTTGATGTTATTTTAATGGACCAACAATTTGCTTCGCTTTCAAAAACAAAGAAATTTCGAAGTGACCAAACTTTTGAACGCTAGTGTGTGTGTGGATATATATATATATATATATATATATAACTCAGCTAAAAAAGAAACATCCCTTTTTCAGGACCCTGTCTTTCAAAGATAATTCGTAAAAATCAAAATAACTTCACAGATCTTCATTGTAAAGGGTTTAAACACTGTTCCCATGCTTGTTCAATGAACCATAAACAATTAAAGAACATGCACCTGTGGAACGGTAGTTAAGACACAAACAGCTTATAGACGGTAGGCAATTAAGGTCACAGTTATGAAAACTTAGGACACTAAAGAGGCATTTCTACTGACTCTAAAAAACACCAAAAGAAAGATGCCCATCGTCCCTGCTCATCTGCGTGAACGTGCCTTAGGCATGCTGCAAGGAGAAATTAGGACTGTGGATGTGGCCAGGGCAATAAAGTACAATGTCCGTACTGTGAGACGCTTAAGACAGCGCTACGGGGAGACCGGACAGACAGCTGATCGACCTCTCAGTGGTAGACCATGTGTAACAACACCTGCACTGGATCGGTACATCCGAACATCACACCTGCAGGACAGGTTCAGGATGACAACAACAACTGCTCGAGTTACACCAAGAAAGCACAACCCCTCCATCAGTGTTCAGACTCTCCGCAAAAAAGGCTGAGAGAGGCTGGACTGAGGGCTTGCAGGTCTGTTTTAAGGTAGGTCCTCACCAGACATCACCGGAAACAACGTCACCTATGGGTACAAACCCACCGTCGCTGGACCAGACAGGACTGGCAAAAAGTGCTCTTCACTGACGAGTCATGGTTTTGTCTCACCAGGGGTGACGGTCAGATTTGCGTTTATCGTCGAAGGAATGATCGTTACACCGAGGCCTGTACTCTGAAGCGGGATCGATTTGGAGGTGGAGGGTCCGTCATGGTCTGGGGCGGTGTGTCACAGCATCTGAGCTTGTTGTCTGAGCTTGTTGTCATTGCAGGCAATCTCAATGCTGTGTGTTACAGGGAAGACAGGCTCATCCTGACATGACCCTCCAACATGACAATGCCACAAGCCATACTTCTCGTTCTGTGCATGATTTCCTGCAAGACAGGAATGTCAGTGTTCTGCCATGGCCAGCGAAGAGCCCAGATCTCAATCCCATTGAGCACGTCTAGGGCCTGTTGGATCGGAGGGTGAGGGCTAGGGCCACTCCCCCCAGAAATGTCCGGGAACTTGCAGGTGCCTTGGTGGAAGAGTGGGGTAACATCTCTCAGCAAAAACTGGCAAACCTGGTGCAGTCCATTAGGAAGAGATGCACAGCAGTACTTAATGGCCACACCAGATACTGACTGTTACTTTTGATTTTTACCCCCATCTTTGTTCAGGGACACATTATTCAATTTCTGTTAGTCACATGTGTGTGGAACTTGTCAGTTTGTCTCAGTTGTTGAATCTTATGTTCAAACAAATATTTACACGTTAAGTTTGCTGAAAATAAACGCAGTTGACAGTGAGGACGTTTATTTTTTTTGCTGAAAGAGTTATATACTCACACACACACACACACACACACACACACCTTCAAATTAGTGGATTTGGCTATTTTCAGCCACACCCGTTGCTGACAGGTGTAAAAAAGTGAACACACATCCATGCAATCTCCATAGACAAACATTGTCAGTAGAATGGCCTTACTGAAGAGCTCACTGACTTTCAACGTGGCACCGTCATCTAAAAATCATCCGTCCTCGGTTGCAACACTCACTACCGAGTTCCAAACTGGCTCTGAAAGCAGCGTCAGCCCAAGAACTGTTCGTTGGGAGTTTAATTAAATGGGTTTCCATGGTCGAGCAGCCGCACACAAGCCTAAGATCACCATGCGCAATGACAAGTGTCGGCTGAAGTGGTGTAAAGCTCGCTGCCATTGTTCTCCGGAGCAGTGGAAAAGCGTTCTCTGGAGTGATGAATCACACTCACCATCTGGCAGTCCGACAGACAAATCTGGGTTTGGCGGATGCCAGCAGAACCCCACCTGCCCAAATGCATAGTGCCAACTGTAAAGTTTGGTGGAGGAGGAATAATGGTCTGGGGCTAGGCCCCTTAGTTCCAGCGAAGGGAGATCTTAACGCTACAGCATACAATGACATTCTAGATGATTCTATGCTTCCAACTTTATTTCAACAGTTTGGGGAAGGCCCTTTCCTGTTTCAGCATGACAATGACCCCGTGCAAAAAGCGGGGTCCATACAGAAATGGTTTGTCGAGTTCGGTGTGGAAGAACTTGACTGACCTGCACAGAGCCCTGTACTCAACCCCATCTAACACCTTTGGGATGAATTGGAACGCCGACTGTGAGCCAGGCTTAATCGCCCAACATCAGTGCCTGATATCACTAATGCTCTTGTGGCTGAACGGAAGCAAGTCCCCGCAGCAATTTTCCAACATCTAGCGGAAAGCCTTCCCAGAAGAGTGTGGGCCGTTATAGCAGCAAAGGGTGGACCAATTCTACATTAATGTCCATGATTTTGGAATGAGATGTTCGACGAGCATGTGTCCACATACTTTTGGTCATGTAGTGAGTGAGCGATCGATCGATCATTTCCAAAATCATGGACATTAATGTAGAATTGGTCCAGCCTTTGCTGCTATAACAGCCCACACTCTTCTGGGAAGGCTTTCCGCTAGATGTTAGAAAATTGCTGTGGGGACTTGCTTCCGTTCAGCCACGAGCGTTAGTGATGTCGGGCGATTAGGCCTGGCTCACAGTCGGTGTTCCAATTCATCCCAAAGGTGTTCGATGGGGTTGAGTACAGAGCTCTGTGCAGGCCAGTCAAGTTCTTCCACACCGATCTCAACAAACCATTTCTGTATGGACAGAGGGAGATAGCTAGCTAGATAAATACACACACAGTTGAAGTCAGAAGTTTACATACACCTTAGCCAAATACATTTAAATTCAGTTTTTTATCATTCCTGACATTTAATCAGAGTAAAAATCCCTTTCTTAGGTCAGTTAGGATCACCACTTTATTTTAAGAATGTGAAATGTCTAAATAATAGTAGAGAGAATGATTTATTTCAGCTTTTATTTCTTTCATCACATTCCCAGTGGGTCAGAAGTTTACATACACTCAATTAGTATTTGGTAGCATTGTCTTTAAATTGTTTAACTTGGGTCAAACATTTAGGGTAGCCTTCCACAAGCTTCCCACAATAAGTTGGGTGAATTTTGGCCCATTCCTCCTGACAGAGCTGGTGTAACTGAGTCAGGTTTGTAGGCCTCCTTGCTCGCACACACTTTTTCAGTTCTGCCCACAAATTTTCTATAGGATTGAGGTCAGGGCTTTGTGATGGCCACTCCAATACCTTGACTTTGTTGTTCTTAAGCCATTTTGCCACAACTTTGGAAGTATGCTGTTTTGTGATTAGTTTGCCAATGTTTGAGCGGCTTTGCATGTCTAAAAGCCTAACTAAATGTTTTAGATTGACATTTTACAATAGTAATGGGATTTCATATTTTTTTGTCCCCACATTGTCCATTTGGAAGACCCATTTGCGAGCAAGCTTTAACTTCCTGACTGATGTCTTGAGATGTTGCTGTCATGATGCCATCTATTTTGTGAAGTACACCAGTCCCTCCTGCAGCAAAGCACCCCCACAACATGATGCTGCCACCCCCGTGCTTCACGGTTGGGATGGTGTTCTTCGGCTTGCAAGCCTCCCTTTTTCCTCCAAACATAACGATGGTCATTATGACCAAACAGTTCTATTTTTATTTAATCAGACCAGAGGACATTTCTCCAAAAAGTACGATCTTTCTCCCCATGTGCAGTTGCAAACTGTAGTCTGGTTTTTGTATGGTGGTTTTGGAGCAGTGGCTTCTTCCTTGCTGAGCGGCCTTTCAGGTTACACCTCCAACTGACTCAAATTATGTCAATTAGCCTATCAGAAGCTTCTAAAGCCATGACATCATTTTCTGGAATTTTCCAAGCTGTTTAAAGGCACAGTCAACTTAGTGCATGTAAACTTCTGACCCACTGGAATTGTGATACAGTGAATTGTAAGTGAAATAATCTGTCTGTAAACAGTTGTTGGAAAAATTACTTGTGTCATGCACAAAGTAGATGTCCTAACTGACTTGTCAAAACTATAGTTTGTTAACAATACATTTGTGGAGTGGTTGAAAGATGAGTTTTAATGACTCCAACCTAAGTGTGTTAACTTCCGACTTCAACTGTATGTATGAACAGATGCTGTGTGGATGAATGATGATCTCCGCATGTGTATTTCCCACTGTAAAGCATGGAGGAGGAGGTGTTATGGTGTGGTGGTGCTTTACTGGTGACACGGTCTGTGATTTATTTAGAATTCATGGCACACTTAACCAGCATGGCTACCACAGCAATCTGCAGCGATACGCCATCCCATCTGGTTTGGGCTTAGTGGGACTATCATTTTGTTTTTTCAACAATGACCCAACACACCTCCTGGCTGTGTAAGAGCTATTTGACCAAGAAGTAGTGTGATGGAGTGCTGCATCAGATGACCTGGCCTCCACATTCCCCCAATCTCAACCCAATTGAGATGGTTTGGGATGAGTCGGAGTGAAGGTGAAGAGTGAAGGAAAAGCAGCTAACAAGTGCTCAGCTTATGTGGGAACTCCTTCAAGACTGTTGGAAAAGCATTCCAGGTGAAACTGGTTGAGAGAATGCCAAGAGTGTGCAAAGCTGTTATCAAGGCAACGGGTGGCTATTTGAAGAATCACAAATATAAACTATATTTTGATTTGTTTAACAGTTGTTTGGTTACTACATGATTCCATATGTGTTATTTCATAGTTCTGATGTCTTCACTATTATTCTACAATGTAGAAAATAGTCAAAATAAAAGAAAAACCCTTGAATGAGTAGGTGTGCCCAAACTTTTAACTGGTACTGTATGAGTGACATGTATGTTCTAATCTACGTGATATGGTATTGTATGTGTGTGTTGAATCTGTGTTTCCCTCAGGGCTACATAGACAGAAGCTATTTGTGTCCTTCTGCTACGACAACAGGGAGAGGACCATAGAATGAAAAACACCAGGCACACTAAACTTTAAAATGGACTACAGTCAAAAATATTGCAAATAAACAAAGACCGTTCATGGCTATGAAAATAGGAATAAAGAAACAGTCCACCAGTAAGCCCCTTTCCTCAGTCTCATTGTGTGGCGAGGACTTTCAGTGTAACACAGCTACAGATCCATGCACTGTCTGAGCAGGCTCTTCCTGGGAACCATAAAGCCCTGCTTATTGGAACATTCCTGACCAAGGGGTTAAGGATTTGAGTTATGAAGTTTGAGTTTTAATAACAAAACACATTTCACTATGCTTTCACTGCCCTGTAAGGGGGGCTTTTGCAGACCCAATTATGAGGACTGTTTTAGTGCTCCTAGAGAGAGAGAGACAAGGGCTTTGTATCACGAACAAAGAGCTCTTTAATTTACCAGCCTATAACATACATTATTTAAACACACAGGGCTATAGGGAGTCTGACAGCACACGCTTCCTGTGGTCAGGCAGTATGTCACTGTCTAGCTCCTATTGTACAGTCAGATGGCCTGAAGCCCCCCCCCCCCTCGAAGTAGAGCTTAACAATATGGCCTGAAAATCATCTCAATTTAAACAAATAAATACACACACACACACACACACACACGCACACACGCACACACACGTGAATAAATAAGCCTTCCACAACCATAAGTAATAATACAATTATTTTATGAAAATAGTTCAACCTGCTTTTTTGCAATAATTACTGATCTGGCTTTCAAGTCTATGAAAATGACATCTGTTACAAATGTAACCAGAACCATGCACAATGCACTAATAATGAGCAGGTTTTATTGTCATGAGTCTTGTCCTGGGAGGCAGAACTGAGTGATTTTCCCTTAGATAGGCCAGCTGCAAAGTCAAAATTGGCTATTTTGTAAAAATTCATATAAACAAAAAAATAAAAAAATAAATCGCTTTTTGGTCTTAAAGGGATACTTTGGGATTTTGGCAATGTAGCACTTTATCTACTTCCTCAGAGTCAGATGAACTCATGGATACCATTTGTATGTCTCTGCATCCAGTATGAAGGAAGTTGGAGGTAATTTTGCAAGCCAATGCTAACTACAGTTAGCACAATGGCTGGAAGTCTACAGTAACTACTTGCATGCTAGCAGTTACCTATAGACTTCCAGTCATTGCACTGTGTCCCTTTAGTTTAAGGTTAAGCATTAGGGTTAGCAATGTGGTTAAGGTTAGGGTTAAGGCTGTCTCCAGAACAAGATTCATTATAAAAAACACTAACCTGCTAATTATGACCAACTTCTTGTAGCAGGCATTATAGAAAATTAAAGAAATACCCCAGCCCAAAACTATATTTTGGTATTTGTTTCATTAGTCCATTGTTTCAGCAATCAAGTTGTCAAGAAACTGCATCGTACTGGCTGTATTTCGAGAGTCAGTCTTGAGAACTGGATTGCTGACGTGCAAAACATTTTGGGACTACATCAACAATGGACTAAGGAAGCAAATACCAATAGATCGTTTTTGGGTGGAATTTCCTTTAACATACTGTAGGTCTCAAACAATCTCTCAAGCACAAGCCCACATGCTAGTGAGTAGCCAGCTAATCTATTTGCTTGATAACAAGGTAGAAAAGGTTGAGCTGTTACGAATACACTCTCCTGTTCATCTCCAAACTGTTTGAACAACAAAGCCTGTTCACTTTGTTTAGATGTTGAAATCAAGTGGCCTACCTGGATAAGAAGATGCTTGATTCACAGAATGAGAACTAGTCACCAATTCCTTATATAAATGAGTCTTTTTATGCTCATTGCACATTTCTAAAAACACAGACTAGACAGCTAGCACATAAGTCTGTAGCTAAAATGCTGCTAGCGGACAAGGAGATAGACATAGCCTGAGACAGAAAGGATAGACATAGCATGCCAGACAGAGCGAGCGAGCGCAGGACTCTAACAGAAGGAATCTGCTTTCACCGTGCGTCAAGTGTCAGAACCGGTCTGCTCAACGTCACACAGCTCTGGGAGGTTCAGGGCTGTGTTTACTACCAACACAAACATGAATCTGAAAAAAAAAACCAATGCATCAGAATAAGGTTGAGATCAATTCCTCAGCACGACACCATATGGACTGGGATTACTAGATATGGGTTAACCCTTAACAAAGACAGATGGAAAAGGAGAGAATCATACCATACAGGGACCCTCAGTCAACAACAGGGAAAGGCAACACTACAGGAAAAACAACACTATAACAGCCCTTTCTCTCCTTCTCCTGCAGTTATTCTATCCTTTTTATTTCTCTCCGTCTAACCCAAGTGGCTACCCCTCATACCTCGCTCAACATGTCCCCCTCCACTCTTCCCCCCTCTTTTTCTCACCCACCAATCTATCCATTCCGGTTTCTTTATCGTTAGGGTACTCACCTGCCACCCTGCGGTCTCTGCGTCCTGATCATCCCTGCATCGCTGTAGAGACCATCTTTACGCGGCGGAAAAACGCACACTCGCAGATCAACGCACACCCCCACAGCGAGAGCTCAGTCACCAGCCAGCTCCCCTTCTCCAACACCGCACCCTCTCTCTGTTCCTTAGTAACAGCAGAATCGGAGCCAGCATCATTTCACTCCTGTAGCCACCCTCATTCTTTCCCCCTCCCTTTCTCCTTCTCGCTTTCCATCTTCCAGTCCCCTCCCTCTATCGCTCCCCCTCGCTCTCCTGCGGAGAAATAAATATTTCAGCCACAAATGAAGCGTGGCTCTTCTCAGCGCTCTTCCCTCTGCCTGCAATATTTAACAGAGAACTGTGTGTGTGTGTGTGTGTGTGTGTGTGTGTGCACGTATGCGTTGACGAAACACACCATTGCACGTCTCCTCACATCCTTTATTACTAAAAAGGCAAAATGGCTTTTGTAGCAAGGGCACACACACTCTGCTACTGTCCCTAAGCCATACACTTGATCCTAAGCCATACAGTGTAACTAAAAGTACACACTGAAATATGCACACACACAAAGGACATATGGTCTCTGCAATATGCACACACAAAGAACATATGGTCTCCTATGGCTGCCACTGCTCAAAGGTATATTGATCCAAACAAGTAGTACTGTAAATTACACCATCTGTGAGAGCTGCTTCACTGACAATTCACTAACACTCAAGCCAGAGCTCCCTCCTCACTAGAGGCTGCTGGGTAATGGAGTTTTCTAGGCCAGGTCTGTGTGACTACTCATACTGAGGGAAACTGAGGTAAATGCTGGTGTGTGCGTGCGTGTATATAGAAAAACTAGCAGACACACACAGAAGGTGTTCTCTGGGTAGTCGCTGTTCCTCAGGGAATTAACGATGAAACACACTATACCTTGGCTCAGGTACCCCGCTTCATGAGCACAACATTTCCAAGGCATTATTCTAGCGTTATCAGTACACTATCAAGTTCCTGGTGTAGTTTGTCCTTTACTTATTAATCATGTTGTAGATGTTGAATGTAGAGGACATCAGATGCCTGCACAGTGACCATGCTCCCTCTGTGATAACGTTACTTACTCGAACTTCCTTAGCGTTCCCTCAAAGTCTTAGATGTGTAACCAAAGCGTTGTTTGGGGATTTACAGGGACAAATGTCAAAATGAGGGTGATTCAGAGAGAGGGCCCTCCCTATGACCAGGAGGGTGGGGAATGGGGTTGAGAGAGACTGGGTGACTGGGTGGGGTGAAGGTAGGGCTGGGCGGTATACTGTATTTTACAATATACCGGTATTGATGCACAGAGCGGTTCGTTTTTTTTACTTTACCTTCTATAACGTATTTGATTGTTTTGTTTGTTAAATGTGATATGCCGTGTGTAACGTCACTTTCATAGTTTACTTCGCTGCTTGAGTCATCACACTCCGCTCTCTCTCTACATGCTGCTTTCCACACAGATCTATCCCCACCCCGTCACTCAAGGAACACATTTCTTGTTCCTCGACAACGAGGCACTTGTGTTCAGTCTGCATGGTGAATGCAGCACATGCAGCAATGTTGATGGCAACAATGCTGTTTTCACCTTGCTTCTTAATATATATCCACTAGTGTTCTATAACTACACTATAAGTTTGTGTTTCTTACATCTGCAAACAGCTAGTTTGTCTTTTCTTAGGAAGTTGGGCCTAAATATTGTTAGCCGCTAATGCTAATCGTTTGTTACCTGGCTGGCTGGCTAGCTAGCTAATAAATATACAGCCTAAAAATACCGGTGATGGTATAGACCTAAATCAGCATGTTTGTGCAACAGTATCTTCCAAATCAAAAAGGAATACGTGAAGCATGAATATGTTAGAGAAAACATTCAATGTAGGCAAAAAATTATAGGGTCCCCTAGGAAACAATTATCAACACTTTGGTTCCTACCTTGTCACAATAACTAGTCCGTGGCATTTTTTCTTTGTCATGTCAAACACTGCATTCATTCTATTTCCATGATTACACCAAGTGTTCTGCTCTAAAGCGCAAGTCAAATCAGATTGTTTGCCCATATTGTGCAGCCCTACATGGCAGTGTGGAAATTATCTCAAATGAGTGCAGGAAATGCAGATATTTGTTTTGGGTTGAATTTGAATCACGCACTACTCATAAAGCAAATTTATAAACTTCTATTATTCAAAAACATAAAATACTCCTCATACAGTCCAATTTCTTAAAAAATAAATAAATACCGCGATATGATATTTTGACCATATCGCCCAGTCCTAGGTGAAGGTTATGATGCGTCATTGGACCAACAGCCAGAATTATAGTATTGTGAGGGATTAAAGCCCACTTTACCCGAAACACACAGAGCAGAGAGAGTGTTGCTGTCCTCAGATTAACATGGTTACATAAACAATGATCTGAATCCATTTCCCCGGAATGCAGGGACATTACGGCCCACTTTAGCATCAGCACGCAAACTGCCATTACTAATTTCTCATACCACCAATAGGTATATAGTCAGCAGGTTAGGAGGGGATTTGACTGGGCTCTTACCTCCAATGCTAATGTGGGATAATGAAAGCTAGCTACATCACAACTGTGCTATGGAACAGGTAGGTTGGAGAGGAGGGAGAAGGGAAAGAAGGATGCAGTGGGAGGGTGAAATTAAGAAAGTCAGGAGGGAGACAATTTTTTTCAGAATAAGGGAGAGAAAGAGGGAAAAAGAGAGAGATAGAGGGCAGGGAAATCTATTTGGCTATACACACCCAAGTGAGAGGTAGGGAAAACGGAAATGGGCTACGGTCATCACATTCCTCACTAATGTGAACCTCAAGGTAATCGTTGGTGAACTGCCAAGGTCCATAATCACCCATAAACTACTACCCACATTCTTTCATTAGCCCAGAAAGGTTAAGACTGCTGGAGCAGCGCTTAGATTCTCTCTCCAAGTCAGTCACACAAGCACATAATTACATGAAAACTAAACCAACATGGTGCTGCTTCTCATTAAAAAGGACTTCAACATAATCTGGAATCAAATGTGAAACCTCAGGACTTCTGTACCACAATATTTATGATTGGTACTTGACGAATTAGATTGGTGCCTTATCTGTGTCTGAGACTGGCATGGCATTACAAACATACCTGTGCCTACGTGCTGGTTTGCACATCTAGGCACACCCCCCCCCTCTCCCTCCTGTTCTCCTTAGCATGCCCTCACCCCATCCCTCTCTACTCCTTCCTCAAAACACCCTCTATCCCAGTCTTCCCCTCCTCTCACCTGCAATTGTTTTCTGCTGTCCGGCACATTCTCCAGGCTGCCTCCGCATCCCAGCCTGCCCTGGCTGCAGCGCAGCTCCCGGTCACCTATACGTTTGTTTGTGCAGTTGCAGCCTGCAGCCTTCCTGTCTACAGCCCTCTGCCTCTTCTCCTGAGAGAGGGCTACAGTCATCCCTCTCTCCCTGGGCCCCACACCCCCTCCAAGACCTCCAGGCCCGGGGTCCCTTACCCTGCCTCCCTCCCCCAGCGGAGGGGCCTTGTCCCCAGGCAACGTGACCCCATCTCCAGCCTCTTTGTCGCCGGGCTCCAGGGCCTTGTGTCGGCTCTTAAAGAGGCTGTGGATACTCAGTACCACCAGGGTGCAAAGCACGTACATGATCCCTCCCTGTGGAGACTGGCAGGTTGGTTCGCTCCGTTCTCCCACAAACAAGGTCTCCCTTGTTTGAATGGGACAGGAACTGTTGAAGATCCACAGGTTGTTATGATAGCTTATACGCTGTTATGAAGGAAGGGTTCCATTGTTGTTGAGGTCTAGTTGTGAATGGCAGTCAGAGCTCCAGGCGTATCTTCTGTGGACTGAAGACTGAGTGCGAGAGATGGCAACAAGTGTATCCACAGTGAGAACAGTTCCAAAGTTCTGTCCTGTACTATAATGTCTGTACTGTACAATCTGTACTGCAGCCAAGTTCAAAGTTCTCCTCTGTGTTTGTTGATCCCCTGGACAATGGCAGTGCCCTAAAGCTCATCAACTGTCCGATAATCCCCAAGTCTGTTCTCTGGTCAGCAGACGGACGAGAGTGAGTGTGATCCTCAGATACACACGGTCCCACACACCTGCTTTTATACCTCGCCTGTGTCACCTCTGTCCCTGTGCCTCTCCTAGCCCCTCCCACTCCGAGGCTACACTTCCACAGAACTACACACATCTTTGAAACACACCCAAAAACACCACCTTCACAGTTCCTCAGAACAACAATAAGGTTTTGGACCCTGTCCTATTGTAAAGGCGATTGCTGTCTCGCTGCCAAGCCGGTGGAGCTCAGGTAACCCAAACCCACAGGAGCTGGCTCAGTCTCTCCAGGTAACTACAGACACACACCTCATCCATCACAGAACACAGAACTAGTCGATATTAAATCTACACAAAAGTAGGATCACAAGCAGAAAACTCACTCAACACACACACACACATCCAAAACCCTTGCACAAACATCAAACAGTGTAGGAATGTCTCTGTTGATTCATCCTCCTCTGCCCTGCTAATTTACTGGTTTTTACAGCCCAGTCCAGGATGGTGTAATTGGTCAACAGGTCCAAAGTAACGCCTCTCCCCTTTCCCTCTTCCTGCTGCAGACACCCGGGGGACCGTCCCGTCCTCCCTGAAAAGTCTCTGGACAGAGAGAGGGGCGATATCTACACCTCTTCCCTTGTTCAGTCGCTCTCCACTCATGCACCGAGTTTACTGTCCTATCATGTGCTGTTCTGCAACTCTCCAGAAAGAGAAAGTATGTTCATCCACTCTCGCTCTCACCCTCCCTCCCTGTGTTCTGTCCATCTGTCGCTGCGGGATAAGCGCTGGGATGGGACAGAGCCGGCCACGCGCTGGTGATGTAACTCATAATACACTATTGATATGGATGGATGTAAAAAGCAATATCAACTGGGTGGAAAGAGTAAACAAACAAACCAAAAAAACATTGCCACCTGCATCCGTTTGGAGTTCCACCATATCAATTCAAACTGATCTCTGGGCTCTGAGAGGCGACCCTTGTTAGTTGGTGTCCTGTATGCCTGACCGTCTTCCTGGTACGTGACAGTCCTGCACGGTAACGCCATGGCAACCGTGCAGCTATGGAACCGAGCCACAATGGGAACTGACAGTGTCGATCATGGCGGTTGAATCGTGATGCGCCGTCCAAGCTAGTCAGCGAGGTCACTTTGTACCCAGCGGTCCTGGACACTCGCAGTTGTGGTTTCCTGTTCTGTGACATACTGTAAACATGGAGTGGTTCTCTAGGCTAACATGGTCCTACGGGGACAAAGGAGAAGTCTTCCGCTTGAGTGGTCACTTTCAGGATCCTAATGAAGGGGACGGGATGGGACAGGGCACACACACACACACACACACACACACTTGGGGAGGGGACCCCAGAAAGGAGGCTGGCTAGGATGAGCTAGTACACACAATGAATAAGGCACTATGACTGAATGAATCCAAAAACAGTTCAGCAGTGACCCAATCCAGTTTTGTGACCCACCAAGTCAACGTGGTCTCAGGGTAATCATTATTCTGTTCGTAAATCTGTGACACTCCATGTAGTATGATATATTATGTTAGGTAACATTATGAATGGAATAGCTGATATACAATATCATACTAATTATTGGACAAATCGTGTCATAAATCTTACCCGGTCGTACAATAGCATACGAATTGGATTATGTAATTTATAATACAATCTTGGAGGATGTTTTGTATTCCCCGTGCACCGAAGACGTGGATGTCGATTAAGGCATCCACCCGCACCTCTTTGATTCAGAGGGGTTGGGTTAAATGCGGAAGACACATTTCAGTTGGACAACTGACTAGGTATCCCCCTTTCCCTATTATACGTCCATCTCTGAGACTAGGTTGCTTGTTGCGCCATAACAAAGGAGGATTAACGTTGGTGGAACTAACAACTAAGGTTATGTTAATTGACGTAAAAGTTTAGGGGAACTAAAACGACAAATGTCTGGGAAATTTACATAGCAGGTTAGCTGATTTGGCTTAAGTTTAGAATAAGGGTTAGCTAAAATGCTACAGCTGTCCCTGACGCAAACTCGCAACTATTGGATCGTTAGACAGATTACGACGCCCCATTCTCCTCGACCAAATAGGAATGACCAAATATTACGTCAAAATCTGTTCCAACAGACCACTTGGGTAACACAATCTACCCACACCCTTTTGGCCCAAATTATCAGCCCTCTCGTGGGACTCAACATTGCACTTTCAGGGACCCATGACAATACATGGCATGTGGCAGGCCAGCTGAGCAACCACATGAAGTCACCTGAATAACAAAAAAAGATTGCATAAGAATCTCACCACCATTTTAGACCTGTACCATCGAGCAGTATAGAATAGACCCGTCTACTCCACACACAATAAACCCTTACACCAAAGAGCAAAGAAAGGCCACCGAGAGAGAGCGACTAGTAAACAAGGTCTGAGGTTCAATAGCAGGTTAAGTGGCTGATAAGTTTGAATCAAACCATAAAGCTGATAAGGCGTGGGTGGAGTGATCAGATTCATTTCCAGTGTATTGAAGAACCATTATCTCAGCCTACATTACAGAGACAAGTCAAAACAATTACAGTGGGACACGTGGTGTTATACAGAGTCAACCAGGAAGTCAACAAACATTTATCCTTGGCCTAGAAGTGAGTGAGAATGTGTGTGTGTGAAAGAGACAGTGAAAGAGAGAATGTGCTAAAGTATGAGAATGTGCAAACGTGTGTGTGTGTGTGCGAGAGATCTCAGGAGTTGGCCTCATTTTAAGTAGCTCAGACCCCCTGGCTTAAAGAACCCCCTGCAGAGGAAGTTGACGCCACTATCTCAACGTCATTTCTTGTCAGAGGAGAAATGCACGTTAGCTTCCACTACACTGTACTCAAAAGATTAGCCAGCTGATTCTGGAGCTGCATTTGTCATAAGCATTGAAATCACTTGGCCTATCTTCGATAAATTGCGGCCACGAATCCGCCATAAAAAATTGTTTGGAAGAATAAGATGAAGTTCCGGTAATATGGATAACTATTGAAAGATGGCTGATATGAATTTATCTACATTGTAATGGACATGGTGCAACTACGGTAGGTAAGCTGCTGGCAGGCTTTGGCACAGCAAAGCCAAGTCAGCATGTGCTCAAGTTTCTCACAGGGGAAAGTGAAATGATATGCTACAATGACTTTGCTCATGATCATACACCGCCGCAAATGACATGTTGAATGCATTTGCTGTTTGTGTTTCAGACTATTTTGTGCCCAATAGAAATGAATAGTAAATAATATAGTGTCATTTTGGAGTCACTATTACTGTAAAAAAAGAATAGAATATGTTTCTAAACAGTTTGTAAATGTGGATGCTATCATGATTACAGATAGTCCTGAATGAATCATGAATAATGATGAGTGAGAAAGTTAGACGTGAATATATAATACCCCCCAGACATGCAAATGCATCCAACAAGCTTGATGTAATCATTGCGTGCTAGGAATATGGGACCAAATAATAAATTGTGACTACTTTAATACACAAGTGAATTTCCAACACTTTTGGTCCCCTAAAATGGGGGGGACTATGTACAAAAAGTGTTGTAATATCTAAACGGTTCACTCGATATGAATGAACATACCCTCAAATTAAAGTTTGCACTTTAACCTCATAGTCACTGTTTCATTTCAAATCCAAAGTACAGAGCCGAAAACAACAAAAAAAGTCACTGTCCCAATGCTTTCAGAGCTCACTGTATATACATTTAAAAAAAAAAAATTATATACAGAACAGCTAAAGCAAAAGGTGAACATTTTCAAAATTATACAATGGTTTATGATCATTTTCTGATAAAAATAGTGGAGGTGCAAAAGCATACGTTTGTACCTCCAGGCGACCAGAAGGCTGTTCGGCTCATCTCAGTTGCGAAGAGGAATAACTCTGTAGCGGTTTGTGATTAATAAACAATGTCATGCTGGTGGGTGGTAACGTTCAAATAAAACTCAGCCCTGAAATAGAAAGTAGGCTGAAAAGAATTTGTATGTCATATCATATGAAGACACTGCATTCACACAGATTTGTCACTTAAAATCACCAATGTATCATACTTTGACTAAAACTATGACTTTTTGACATCATGGGTAAGCTCTGGCCATCGTCTTTCAGTTTGGAAAAGTGGATTTCTACTGGTGTGGGCGTTTAAGCAGCTTACAGGAGAAATGTGCCACACTTCACTTTAGGGCTTTAGGTAAAGGCTTTAACTCGGTCACCCAACACACAAATGTGGTATTAGAGGCCGTCTGCATTAGGGATGGGCATATTCGAATATCCGGACGGACGTTAGTACTTGATTACCCGCGAGTATTCATCTTTGACCCCCAAAAAATTATAGGTCTACTTTAACAATGAAAAGGCCTTTTCTAAATACAATAAAATATCCATGTGACATTGTTACTTACAAGGATATACCATGACATTACAAATTCTTAATATAACAAAACAAACTTTTGGAAGTAGTTTTTACGACATGCACCCCATAAAACGACCGGTAGCCTTCACACCTGTCTGTAGCTTGTTTTTTGTCGGCCAGTCAAAGCAGCACTACAGTCAAAGGCTCAATGTGTAGCAAGTGAAGTGAGAGTTCACTAATACAATGCAAGATGGAATTATACATTAACAGAGTTAAATGAGAAGGAGCAGGCTACAACGAGCAACCAACAGTAAGATGTTGTTTAACAATCTCTGAAATGGGGTTGGGGAGAAAGCGCAGCATCTAGCTTGCAATTAGCCTTGGTAGCTCGCTAGCTTCTCTAGGCTACTCCATTCAAGACAGGCACTGGTGTATGGCATGAGAAATAACAACGTGGCTGCCACAAGTTAGCTAGTCTTGGCTGTAGCTGAGTTGGCTACTTCATCTCCCTCTCTTCCTCCCGTCCGCTCCCAGCTCCCACGCCCTGCTCCAGCAATAATAGCGTGGCAGGGTCTCTCCCTCCCTCCCTTGCACAGCAGTGCTCAGGTTAAAAACAGTGCAAAAAAATAAAAAGATATCTGGATATCCGAAAACATTTAATGATAATATTCTAATAGTGACATTATTTTAAACGCCCATCCACCTTTAGTCTGAGTCAGGGAGAGTGAAAGAAAGGAAATAGGGGTGAGAAGGAATTAGAGCGAGAGAGGGGAAAAAAAAGACAGGCAAAGTGTTCAGTCAGCAGCCTGTCGCTACAAATGGGACACATGTTCCTTCCTCTCATGGCTGTTCACACGCCAAAACGACTCCCACTCGAACAAACTGTATATACTGCGGGTCTACACCATGGCCAAAGGACTGTTTATGTGAACAACCGCACAGCAGCACTGAGTGGCACACGGAACAGGGAATATATCATCTCCACCGTTTGTCAACTCTTCTGGGCATCTACCACGGTAACAGTCAGACTGGCGAGGTTCTCACAAACTCTCTCTCTCTCTCTGACTGACACACACACGGCTGAGAGAGGGACCTTGGGCTGTTGGGACAGCTGCTTCGGATACGCAAACAGAGACCTGCTAAAAAAACAAACACGGGGATGAGAGTGGTCGTAGACCTTCACCTCTGACCCACGGTATAAAGAAGATGGTGTTTTACCAAATAGGGCCAAGGCCATATTATGGCAAGATCAGCTCAAATAAGCAAAGAGAAACGACAGTCCATCATTACTTTAAGACATGAAGGTCGGTCAATCCGGAACATTTCAAGAACTGAAAGTTTCTTCAAGAGCAGTCGCAAAAACCATCAAGCGCTATGATGAAACTGGCTCTCATGAGGACCGCCACAGGAAAGGAAGACCCAACGTTACCTCTGCTGCAGAGGATAAGTTCATTAGAGTTACCAGCCTCAGAAATTGCATCCCAAATAAATGCTTCAGAGTTCAAGTAACAGACACAACATCAAATGTTCAGAGGAGACCGCGTGAATCAAGCCTTCATGGTCAAATTGCTGCAAAGAAATCACTATTAAAAGGACACCAATAAGAAGAGACTTGCTTGGGCCAAGAAACACAAGTAATGGACATTAAACCGGTGGAAATCTGTCCTTTGGTCTGATGAGTCCAAATGTGAGATTTTTGGTTGCAACGCTGTGTCTTTGTGAGACGCAGAGTAGGTGAACGGATGATCTCTGCATGTGTGCTTCCCACCGTGAAGCACGGAGGAGGAGGTGTGATGGTGCTTTGCTGGTGACACTATGATTTATATAGAATTCAAAAAGGCACACTTAACCACCATGGCTACCACAGCATTCTGCAGTGATACGCCATCCCATCTGGTTTGCGCTTAGTGGGACTGTCATGTTTTTCAACAGGACAGTGACCCAACACACATCCAGGCTGTGTAAGGGCTATTTGACCAAGGAGAGTGATGGAGTGCTGCATCAGATGACCTGGCCTCCACAATCACCCGACCTCAACCCATTTGAGATGGTTTGGGATGAGTTGGACTGCAGAGTCAAGGAAAAGCAGCCAACAAGTGCTCAGCATGTGGGAACTCCTTCAAGACTTTTGGAAAAGCATTCCAGGTGAAGCTGGTTGAGTGTGCAAAACTGTCATCAAGGCAAAGGGTGGCTACTTTGAAGAATCTCTAAATATATTTTGATTTGTTTGACACTTTTTTGGTTACTACATGATTCCATATGTGTTATTTCATAGTTGTGATGTCTTCACTAGTATTCTACAATGTAGAAAATAGTAAAAATAAAGAAAAACCCTGGAATGACTAGGTGTGTCCAAACTTGACTGGTAATGTATATCTGATGTTTACTTAGCTATTTCACTAAACATCATCGCGTTCAAAGAAGTGTCCAAATCAGTAACACCAAACAGATACAGCATACCCTGTTTCCAGTTTATGGTTGTTGACAACAGCCACGCGAATACGACAACAGGTTGTAAGCAAGTTCATTTTGCGATATTTGACAGATATTGTTTGTAAACCATTGAAGGCCAATATATTAATTTGAAAAAAATGCTGTCGATGGCCGCTATAGGTTCTAAATGGTTAAAAAGTGAGCCAACATGTTTAGTACTTATTTCAAAGACTGATCATAAATTATTTCATGCGCTCTCGTGGCTCTGTAGCAGACATACAGTGCATTCGGAAAGTATTCAGACCCCTTGACTTTTTCCACAGTTACTTCATAGCCTTAATCTAAAATATATTAACTAACAGAAATGTTCCGAGTGGCCTCCCGCATGGCGCAGTGCTCTAAGGCACTGCATCGCAGTGCTAGCTGTGCCACTAGAGACTCTGGGTTCGAGCCCAGGCTCTGTTGCAGCTGGCCGCGACCGGGAGGCCCATGGAGCGGCGCACAATTGGCCCAGCGTTGTCTGGGTTAGGAAGGGTTTGGCCGGCAGGGATATCGTTGCCTCATCGCACACTAGCGACTCCTGTGGTGGGCCGGGCGCAGTGCACGCTGACCAGGTCGCTAGGTGTACGGTGTTTCCTCCGACACGTTGGTGCGGCTGGCTTCCGGGTTGGATGCGCGCTGTGTTAAGAAGCAGTGCGGCTTGGTTGGGTGGTGTTTCAGAGGACGCATGGCTCTCGACCGTCGCCTCTCCCGAATCCGTGCGGGAGTTGTAGCAATGAGAAGACAGTAACTACTAACAATTAGATACCACAAAATTGGGGAGAAAAAGCGGGTATTTATTTTTTTTATGTTCCTCGTCAAGCTACACACAATACCCTATAACGACAAAGTGAAAACAGGTTTGGAAATTTATACAAAATAAAAAAACTGAAATAACTCATATACATAAGTATTCAGACCCATCGCTATGAGACTCGAAATTGAGCTCAGGTGCATCCGGTTTCCATTGATCCTCCCTGAGATGTTTCTACAACTAGATTGGAGTCCACCTGTGGTAAATTCAATTGATTGGACATGATTTGCAAAGGCACACATGATTTGCAAAGGCACACGAAGGAATTGTCGTAGAGCTCCGAGACAGGATTGTGTCGAGGCACAGATCTGGGGTACCAAAACATTTCTGCAGCATTGAAGGTCCAAGAACACAGTGGCCTCCATCATTCTTAAACGTATGAAGTTTTGCACTGCCAAGACTTCCCAGAGCTGGTCCCCCGCTTGGAGTTTGCCAAAAGGCACCTAAAGACTCTCAGACCATGAGAAACAAGATTCTCTGGTCTGATGAAACCAAGATTGAACTCTTTGGCTAACCCTATTCTGCATGATGCCCTACCTTAAATTGTGTCGTTGTCACCCCTCCCTTGGAGGTCTGGAGAATTTTGTATTGTCAGAAGTGTGCTCTATACACAAAATTAACAAAACCCCATCGAAATGTTGATATAAAGCTGCAATTTCCTGGCCACCCATACGCACTGTTGCATCTACAACACTAATCTAGTTAGTGCTATTGGAGAACCAGCCAACAAGTGCTCAGCAAATGTGGGAACTCCTTCAAAACGGTTGGAAAAGCATTCCAGGTGAAGCTGGTTGAGAGAATGCCAAGAGTGTGCAAAGCTGTCATCAAGGAAAAGGGTGGCTACTTTGAAGAATGCCAAATATAAAATATATTTCGATTTGTTTAACACTTTCTGTGGTTACTACATGAGTCCATGTGTTATTGCATAGTTGATGTCTTCACTATTATACTATAATGTAGAAAATAGTAAAGTAAATAAAAAACATTGAACGAGTAGGTGTGTCCAAACTTTTGACTGGTACTGCATGCATGCATGCATGCATGTATGCATGCATGCATGTATGCATGTATGTATGTATGTATTTTTTACTCAAGCCACCCGCGGGCTGGATTGGATCCGCAGGCAGTATGTTTAACACCCGATATGGTGTAATGTGCTAACCCACTGTGCTCACACTTAAAATAGCCTAGTCATCTTCTAAATGCGTCTTTTAGCCATTAACATGCAAATGAAGCTAGGCAGTAATCCGCTGTGGGCAACATTGCATGACCATTTCCTAATATAACATCTACCCGTCTCTCATACACAGTTTAATTGGGCCAGATTAGCTACAGCTGAACTGAGGCTCTGCTGTCTTTTCCACATCTTCTCTTGTTCAGAATCTAATCCGATTTAAGTTGTGTTGAAATGACCGTGAGACTAACGGTCCACTGTGTAACATTTACATTAGTTATAGAAAGAGAGTGATCTTTGTGTGGGTGCAAGACAGTCGGATGAAGTTGTCCGTTTCCCTAGATGAGGGGTGTCAAACTAATTTGCACACAGGGGCCGCAGTCGGTCTTCGATCAGGTCCGGATGGCCGCATTGAAAATTGGTTGAATTTCCTCACCTTCAAAATGTGTGTACATTTTTAATTTTTTTTAATAGTCCTTTATCCATCGTTTTTTTGAATTTCCGTTGCTCCCTGACTGTCTAGCTTTAATATCTGTGAATAATTGCAAGCTAGACAGTAAAATATATATTTTTACTCCAACCACCCAGGGGCTGGATTGGACCCCCTGCTGGTCAGTTTTGTGATTCACCCCGTAATGAATTTGGGGAAGATAAGCTGATCCTAGATCTGTGCCAAAGGGTAACTTCTACCCTGAGCATGCCATGAAGGCTAACCAACATCAGTGCCAAGAGACTGTAGTCCTTCTGTGTGGCAGACACAGCAGCAAACAGCACCACCTACTGGTTATCTGGTAATGTTCACATTCTACAATAATCTGCTTCCAATCAGAGCCGTTATATACTGCTCAAAAAAATAAAGGGAACAGTTAAACAACACATCCTAGATCTGAATGAATGAAATCATCTTATTAAATACTTTTTTCTTTACATAGTTGAATGTGCTGACAACAAAATCACACAAAAACAATCAATGGAAATCCAATTTATCAACCCATGGAGGTCTGGATTTGGAGTCACACAAAATTAAAGTGGAAAACCACACTACAGGCTGATCCAACTTTGATGTAATGTCCTTAAAACAAGTCAAAATGAGGCTCAGTAGTGTGTGTGGCCTCCACATGCCTGTTTGACCTCCCTACAACACCTGGGAATGCTCCTGATGAGGTGGCGGATGGTCTCCTGAGGGATCTCCTCCCAGACCTGGACTAAAGCATCCGCCAACTCCTGGACAGTCTGTGGTGCAACGTGGCGTTCGTGGATGGAGCGAGACATGATGTCCCAGATGTGCTCAATTGGATTAAGGTCTGGGGAATGGGCGGGCCAGTCCATAGCATCAATGCCTTCCTCTTGCAGGAACTGCTGACACACTCCAGCCACATGAGGTCTTGCATTAGGAGGAACCCAGGGCCAACCGCACCAGCATATGGTCTCACAAGGGGTCTGAGGATCTCATCTCGGTAGCTAATGGCAGTCAGGCTACCTCTGGCGAGCACATGGAGGGCTGTGCGGCCCCCCAAAGAAATGCCACCCCACACCATGACTGACCCACCGCCAAACCGGTCATGCTGGAGGATGTTGCAGGCAGCAGAACGTTCTCCACGGCGTCTCCAGACTCTGTCAAGTCTGTCACGTGCTCAGTGTGAACCTGCTTTCATCTGTGAAGAGCACAGGGCGCCAGTGGCGAATTTGCCAATCTTGGTGTTCTCTGGCAAATGCCAAACGTCCTGCACGGTGTTGGGTTGTAAGCACAACCCCCACCTGTGGACGTCGGGCCCTCATACCACCCTCATGGAGTCTGTTTCTGACCGTTTGAGCAGACACATGCACATTTGTGGCCTGCTGGAGGTCATTTTGCAGGGCTCTGGCAGTGCTTCTCCTGCTCCTCCTTGCACAAAGGCAGAGGTAGCGGTCCTGCTGCTGGGTTGTTGTCCTCCTACGGCCTCCTCCACGTCTCCTGATGTACTGGCCTGTCTCCTGGTAGCGCCTCCATGCTCTGGACACTACGCTGACAGACACAGCAAACCTTCTTGCCACAGCTCGCATTGATGTGCCATCCTGGATGAGCTGCACTACCTGAGCCACTTGTGTGGGTTGTAGACTCCGTCTCATGCTATCACTAGAGTGAAAGCACCGCCAGCATTCAAAAGTGACCAAAACATCAGCCAGGAAGCATAGGAACTGAGAAGTGGTCTGTGGTCCCCACCTGCAGAACCACTCCTTTATTGGGGGTGTCTTGCTAATTGCCTATAATTTCCACCTGTTGTCTATTCCATTTGCACAACAGCATGTGAAATGTACTGTCAATCAGTGTTGCTTCCTAAGTGGACAGTTTGATTTCACAGAAATGTGATTGACTTGGAGTTACATTGTGTTGTTTAAGTGTTTCCTTTATTTTTTTGAGCAGTGTATAATGCCTGAATGCATGGAGAAGTCACAACATGCCATCCTTTATACGATAAGGGGGGGGGGGGGGGGAGTGCTTCACACGGACCACTCCCTAACCTCATCATCTCCACTACTGCAGCCAAACAAGTCAAACCGTCCAGGACTTATTTAACAAACAGTTTACAATAGAGCACCAAACCAGAGACTGACTGTGTGATCCAAACAAACACTATCCCCATGCGTGAGCTCATACACATTTGTGCAAACACAGACATGGCATGTTTAGGAACATAGTGTCTTTGGCAAATATTTACAGAATACATTGTCTAATGTGTAAGCTAGTAGCTGCGCAGACACACACACACACACACACACAGGGTTGGAGCTACGTAATCACTCTGCATAACATGTAATTTTCCACCAGAAGTCTCTTATTCTCTTTCCTGCCTGTGACTCACCCAGCCCATCCCCCGCAAACCACACTGACTGTGTGTGTGTGTGTGTGTGTGTGTGTGTGTGTCTCTGCTGTCTCTACACCCCACACTGGTGTCTTGTCCAACGATACCTTGCTCGGGGGACCATGATCGAGAGGGCGTGGAGGGGGGGCAGAATTGTCTCCATCTCCATGAGAGTCCAACATATGAACTGTCTAAGCAGTTCCCACAATAACAGTCCGAACAGGTACAGAGCCCTAGCCGATAGCCCTGACCTTCATCTTCCCTCACATCAACATGAAATTAAGTTAAAGCGGTCTAATTTTTCTCAGCTACGCAGGTCCAACAGAGGGTCAGTCCGTTCAGTCCGTTCTGCTCGTGACTCCTGCCTCTGGAATGCCATGCCAGTGATGACGTGAGGAGAGGTACTGTAGGGAACATGCAGAACAAAATGGAATGTCCCTGTACTGTCTATGTGGGTGTGTGCTCTAGCAGTATGTATTTTACAAACACAGTCCCCTCTGGTGCAGTAACAACTGGGAGTGCTTTTTAAAACAGTGGTCCTGTTAAAATAAGTCACCCCCACATTGACTGAGACAAAATGTTCTAACAATAAGAGAGGGATGTTACCCACACTTACAGTTATTCCTGACGCAGGACTTATAACAAATGAACAGGCTCTCCCCATTACCCAGCATGTTGAAAATCTGCTCCAGTCAAATCAAGATCACTGTCCCATGACAGATCTGTAAAAAAAAAAAAAAAAAAAAAATAAAATATATAAATTCTAACTTGGCAGGAAAGTAGGATAACTCATGAATCGACTTCTATTTTTAGATCATTGGCACGGTTTGTAAAGCCGACTAGACACACCCTGAGAACAACCACCTCATGTAACTGCCTCCATGTGTTCCCCCTCTCTCCAAGGGCTACTGTTCAGGATGCTCGTGTACAAAAATGGAAACCAAACCATGCAATTCAAACTGACACGCTGGCTTTAAAAATGTACCCAAGCCAAGGTGAAATGTCGTGTTTTTTTGTCTCTCTCTATCCCTTGACTTTTTCCACATTGTTCCATTACAGCCTTATTCTAAAATTGATTAAATAAATACAAATCCTCAGCAATCTACACACAATACACCATAACGACAACGAACAGGTTTAGAGATGTTTGCTAATTTATGAAAAAATAAAAACAGAAATGCCTTATTTACATAAGTATTCAGACCCTTTGCTATGAGACTCGAAATTGAGCTCAGGTGCATCTGGTTTCCATTGATCATCCTTGAGATGTTTCTACAACTTGGAGTCCACCTGGGGTATAATTCAATTGATTTGGAAAGGCACAAAACTGTCTATATAAAAGGTCCCAGTTCACAGAGCATGTCTGAGCAAAAACCAAGCCATGAGGTCGAAGGAATTGTATGCAGCATTGAGGGTTCACAAGAACAGTGGCCTCCATCATTCTTAAAATGGAAGAAGTTTGGAACCAGCAAGATTCTTCCTAGAGCTGACCACCCAGCCAAACTGAGCAATCGGGGGAGAAGGGCCTTGGTCAGGGAGGTGACCAAGAACCGATGGTCACTCTGACAGAGCTTCAGAGTTCCTCTGTGGAGATGGGAGAACCTTCCAGAAGGACAACCATCTCTGCAGCACTCCACCAATCAGGCCTTTATGGTAGAGTGGACAGACGGAAGCCTCTTCTCCATAAAAGGCACGACAGCCTGCTTGGAATTTGCCAGAAGGCACCTAAAGGACTCTCAGACTATGAGAAACAAGATTCTCTGGTCTGATGAAACCAATATTAAACTATTTGGCCTGAATGCCAAGCGTCATGTCTGGAGGAAACCTTGCACCATCCCTACGGTGAAGCATGGTGGTGGCAGCATCATGCTGAGGGGGTGTTTTTCAGGAGCAGGGACTGGGAGACTAGTCAGGATCGAGGCAAAGATGAACAGAGCAAAGTACAGCGAGATCTTGATAACCTGCTCCAGAGCACTCAGGACCTCAGACTGGGTCGAAGGTTCACCTTCCAACAGGACAACATAGGAGTGGCTTTGGGATAAGTCTCTGAATGTCCTTGAGTGGCCCAGCCAGAGCCCGGACTTGAACCTGATCAAAAATCTCTGAAACTCCCCAAATACAGGTGTGCCAAGCTTGTAGCGTCATACCTAAGACTCAGTGCTGCCAAAGGTGCTTCAACAAAGTACTGAGTAAAGGGTCTGAATACTTAGAAAAATGTATTTTCAGTTTTTTATTTTTAATAAATTAGCAAAAAATTCTAAACCTGTTTTTCCCTTACATTATTGGGTATTGTGTGTAGATTGAGGGAAATAACGATTTAATACATTTTAGAAAACCATCTGTAACGTAACAAAATGTGGGAAAAGTAAAGGGGCCTGAATACTTTCTGAAGGCACTGTGTGTGTGCGTGCATGCATGTATATATTACAGTGCCGATTTTTTGCAAAAATAAATTATATAAATATTATTTTGGGGGGGGGGGTCTTGTCTGTTTTGCATGTTATTTGGACGTTAATACGTGTCACATATCAGTTTGCAAAGAATGTAAAAATATATATATATCAGAGTTAATAAAGCTGCATACACACGGTCTCCAAAAGGCAGGTGTTTCAGCCTAGCTCAGTGCTTTCTGTGGTGGTGGGGCGAGCCAGCAAAAAAATAGGAGCATTGCTCCGTGATCGGCTAAATGTCCTGTACGTCATGGGGACACTACGTCATTGCGAAGTTGATATCCTTAGTAAGGGTAGACATCCAAAATGTCAAGCCTTTGGGTCCTGCCATTGAGTTATGTTACAAGTGCCCTTCCAAGAAGGCTCAATGTCATTGGCCACAGATAAAATAACGTCAAATCAAGTTATATGTACAGTAGCTTTGATTGGACTGATCATGTCAACATCTTACTTTCAAAGTCTTAGATAGCAGTCATCATCATGAATCAAGTCGACAATCTACTGGCAAATCATCTTTAATCCTTGTCATATGAAGAGAAACTATAGATAAAGCGTATCGGTGCTCATCGGCCATTGGATAAAAAGATTACACAAGTTGGAAATCTCATATTCAACAAATGAGTCTTTTGGAAGGAATCAGTGACTAACTGCAAGCAGTGCAAAGCAACCAGTAGCCTGCTATTCAATGGAGTGGCTGTGTGGGTTTTTCCCCCCTGAGTTCCCACCATAATCCAGACAATAGCAGACTTTGATGAAAGTTTGATGACAAAACTGCCGCGCCATCTTCATGTTTAAGTGAGCACATCACAAGCCAAGGTGAGTCCAAAAATGTCTTGTATGCTGCTGCATGTATTATGTAATACACAAGGGAGATATGTATACTGTAGCTAAGAACGTAATACTAAGTGTATGTTGTGTAGTAAGCTGTTAGTAGGCCATGTGCCTCACCCTAATAATTTGGTCTATTTTCTCCTCTTAATTTCGCCCAACGTTACTGACATGTAGCCTATAACCTGTTTTTGAGAAAAGTCATCTAATATTGTAAGAGGTTTCATTTTCTGCTTATATTCCCCCTTTATTTATCCTACAGTTCTGACTTGGTGTACAGGGAAAATTCTGTAAGAGCAGCCCATGTTCTGAATTCTGTCTACATTTCAAAAGTGCTCTACACATAGTCAATATAACTATGTCCATCGTCACACGCTCATTAATGTCTTAATTGAAATCACAGAATGCCTCTTATCCGCTCATCATTCCCTTATGCCATAGTGTGTACATCTCAATTGTCAGTAGAACCACATTCGTTTAAGCAAGTTTTTTTTAAAGACAGTAAATGAGACTGAATTAACGGTTTCGCTGCCAGACAAGGCTCTGCTGATAGCCAGGTGTAGCGGTGGTAAGGATTCAATCCATTGTGCTGGAAAGACAGCTCTGCTGTTGAGACAGCTTTATGTAGGCCCTAACAGTTTGTGGGCACAGCTCGTCGTCATTATAGTGCAATTAAATGTATTATTTAGTGTTGTGTCTCTTTGTTGGCATGCATCTAAAACATTTTTGGGGAGTTTGCCCCACCAAGATGTACATGCTAAAAATAACCACATACATACACAAACTCAGCAAAAAAAAAAAAAGTTATGGCCCTTTTTAAAGGACCCCGTCTTTCAAAGATAATTCTTAAAAATCCAAATAACTTCACAGATCTTCATTGTAAAGGGTTTAAACACCGTTTCCCACACTTGTTCAATGAACCATAAACAATTAATGAACATGCACCTGTGGAACGGTCGTTAAGACACTAACAGCTTACAGACGGTAGCCAATTAAGGTCACAGTTATGAAAACAGGACACTAAAGAGGCCTTTCTACTGACTGCAAAACACAAAGATGCCCAGGGTCCCTGCTCATCTGCGTGAACATGCCTTAGGCATGTTGAAAGGAGGCATGAGGACTACAGACGTGGCCAGGGCAATAAACCACGTATAACAACACCTGCACAGGATCGGTACATCCGAACATCCCACCTGCGGTAGAGGAGTCAACAACAACTGCCCGAGTTACACCAGGAACGCACAATCCCTCCATCAGTGCTCAGACTGTCCGCAATAGGCTGAGAGAGGCTCGACTGAGGGCTCGTAGGCCTGTTGTAAGGCAGGTCCTCAGACATCACCAGCAACAACATTCGCCTATTGGCACAAACCCACCGTCGCTGGACCAGACAGGACTGGCAAAAAGTGCTCTTCACTGACGAGTCATGGTTTTGTCTCACCAGGGGTGATGGTCAGATTTGCGTTTATCGTTGAAGGAATGAGCGTTACACCGAGACCTGTACTCTGGAGCAGGATCGATTTGGAGGTGGATGGTCCGTCATAGTCTGGGGCGGTGTGTCACAGCATCATCGGACTGAGCTTGTTGTCATTGCAGGCAATCTCAATGCTGTGCATTACAGGGAAGACATCCTCCTCCCTCGTGTGGTACCCGTCCTGCAGGTTCATCCTGACATGACCCTCCAGCATGACAATGCCACCAGCCATACTGCTCGTTCTGTGCGTGATTTCCTGCAAGACAAGAATGTCAGTGTTCTGCCATGGCCAGCAAAGAGCCTGGATCTCAATCCCATTGAGCACATCTGGGACCTGTTGGATCGTGAGGGCCATTCCCCCCAGAAATGTCCGGGAAATTGCAGGTGCCATGGTGGAAGAGTGGGGTACTTAATGCAGCTGGTGGCCACACCAGATACTGACTTGTTACTTTTGGTTTTGACCCCCCCTTTGTTCAGGGACACACTACTCCATTTCTGTTAGTCACATGTCTGTGGAACTTGTTCAGTTTGTGTCTCAGTTGTTGAATTTTGTTATGTTCATACAAATATTTACACATGTTAAGTTTGCAGGTTAAAATAAACAGTTGACAGTAAGAGGACTTTTTTTTTTTTTTTTGCTGAGTTTAGATGCATACATACATACGTCGGCGCACACACACCCCCCTTTCACGGTCGCACAGGTCAACATTGAAAGAAAAACGCTGATTACATTTTTCTTTTTTGACATGCGTGGAAACGGCTGAATGGTGTGAACCACAGCTGTTTTCAGTGAATTGGATGTGCTCTGTTGCCATTTTCTGTACGCACCGAAAACAAAAAACAGAGCAATTTGATAATGTTGCTTTGGGCTGTAATGTCAGTGTTGGGCGCCTCGCCAAGTAGGCTAATATCCATAGTCAATATTACTACCACGCTGCCAAATCAATACGCAACTCGCGGTTTGACAATATTGTTAATACAAACCAACATTTTTTTGACAAGGTAACTACAACTTACTTTGTAAACGCGTGAGCAAATGTTAAACAATGTAATACAAATGGGGAAATGGAAAGGAAAATAGTACAACTCTTACCACTCCGTCCAACACGCGAAACCTCCCCTGGTTATTCCCGAGTTGACCAAATAAATCTAACTCGCATCAATAGTCTCAATCAAAATGCGGTTGGACTGTGTTGCACAGTGCAAATCATTTAGTAGCCTATCCAGAATTCAGAGGTGCAAATATTTCCGTGGATACGTTTTTTTTGTTGCCCCGGCCGAAAGTCAAGTCTCCTTGCGACTTGAAGTTGGAGTGGATTCACCAGCTGACTGCACTTCAGAGACCAGACATATTGCCGCGTTAAAAGAAATACGCGGAATCGGAAATCTCCGATTTCATTGGGTTCAAGACAACTATGTACTCGGAAATAAACGAGCTCAGACAGGGTTTTTTTTTTTAGGGGCTTGCAAGTCGGAAACTTGGGCATCTGTCTGACCTTCCACTTTCCAAATGTCCGATGTCATGATTTGACCTAGGTTCTTTTCGAGCGAGACTTTTGACAGATGTTTCTCACGTTGTATTGTTGCTTGACCGCTGACCGATATCACGCTCAACTGTTTGGAGTAAATATCTTAACGTTATACTCGTTTATCCAAGAAAATACTTGACAAGGGAAATGCAGTTACAGTATATGCGAAATAACCTAACATAGCAGGCGTAAAATAAACACCTGAAACTAGATCCCCAACATACTGGTCTTGGCGGGAAATGGTTATCTTCTGCTGCTGTTTAACCAATCCAGTAAATGTGGAGGCGGAGTTAAGACGGAGTATCGCCTTGTTCACATCCAAAAGCGGAAGTCATGTCACAGGCTCTCTTTCCATTTCCCGTGAAAACCGGAACATCCGGTTGATAGGGACTCGGGTAGAGGCACTTTACTGGGGACATGAGCAGAACTCTGGAAGGGGGAAATGGAGTCCCTAGAGAAAGCAAGTACAAGATGGGTGTCAGGGATGAAGAGGCAGTATTATCATAAGGAGACGTGTACTTGGAAAACGGAGGAGGAATGGAGGGAGAAAAGAGAGGGAGAAGAGGTCTAAGAGAGTGAGGGAAGAAGAGGGTGAGCTTGAGGTGGATACAAATGGCGGAAAAAGGGAGATGGTTTGTCAAAGAAGAATGGTAGTGTTGGGTTTTATTTCACTTATTAGATGTGATGCATTACCATTTACAGTAGATGTAGGCCTAAGTATGAACGGACTGTAATGCACTAAGAGGTTTATATTGTATTAACATAGATTGAGCAACATATAATAGACATGACTAACTGGAGGGTTGCTGGCTAGTAGGAGTGTAGGCTGAGTAGACTCGTGACACACACACACACAATGCCTGGTTGTGGGGCCGCTCAAGGACAGGTGTACGGGAGGGGCTGGTAGAATGGAAGATAGCTGTAGCACAAAAGCAGATACTGTCCTAACTGTAGCATAAAAACAGGCACTGTCCTTGGGTGTCTGACTCTCGGGTACACACATGAAGATAAGCTAGAAGACAACTATGCTTGGCAACAAAGATGCGTCTAGAGGCTGGGACCAGCCTGCACGCCAACGATAGGATGAGTAAGTTTAAACCACGCTCATCCTCCCTCTGACAGGCCAGCAGTGAGCGGGAACTATCTCTGTCAGAGTATTTAATGAAGAACTTATGATGTCATGTTCAGTTCTCTGTTTGCCCTGCGAGGTGTTACAGTGAACCCGTATATACGAAGATTGCATTTACCATTTATTCTGCTTGACTAATTATATTGAATAAAAAAGCTGAGAATATATTCAGTGACTTAGTGTTAAATTCTGTTCTGATACCAGATGGAATTGACGCAACCCAACAGTAGAAAGTGTAAGCAGAGGGAGCTGAAGACAGGAGGAGAAATGAAGTGAATGAGGGTGACGTATCAGAGGTGGTAAATGCGGTAAAGTTATCGGAGACCGAGGTATGCACCGATGATCTGGATAAAGAAGAGTCTGTCACCGTAGGAGTGAAGTTTATGGAAAAAGTGAACCCTTGCCTTTTGGCTTGATCCATTTGTGGTTTCACAGTGGGTGAAAAAAGAGTCGGGTCATGTGGAATCGGTGAGGTTAACTAGAAGTGGTCTAGTGATAATTGTTTGTGTTTCAGTTGGGCAGAGGGAGAATGCGCTCGAAGTAAAACGAATGGGGGCAAGAAAAGTGAATCGTTTCGTTCTCAAGAAAAGGGCACCAATGAAAGGAGTGATAACTGGGGTAGCGGTAGATATAAACTTTGACCAGCTGAGGGCAAAGATTCACGGTGTACATGATGGTCGTCGTTTGATGCGACGCAGACGGGGTGGCGAGGGCGGGTAAATGGAAGAGTCATTGTCTGTTCTTTTGACTTTTAAAGTTGAGTCTTTGCCTGACAAAGTGAAGTTAGGATATATAAGTTATCCTTTACGAACGTATGTGCCGAAGACATTACCATGTTACAGGTGTCAAGCTGATGGGCATGTGGCAGCAGTGTGTAGGAGGGAGGGTCCAAGGTGTGAGAAATGTGCAGAAGGGCATGCGATAAAGGAATGTGTAGTATTGGGGAAAGTAGAATGTGTTAACTGTAGGGGTGTCCATGGAGCTGGGGATTAGAAATGTCCCGTGTGAGAGAGGCAGGTTAAGGTTTCCATGGTTAGAGTAGAGCAGAAGTTGTCATATGATGAGGCAGTGAAGAAAGTAGAGGAAGATGGGTTAAGGGGGAGGAGTGGTGAGAGTAGTAGAGATATACCAGTACAGATGGATAGGCCAAACAGTGAAATAAGTTTCAGTAAGATTTTTAGCACTTATAACAATGGTTATTAATTGTACTGCAGGCATGGATCGGAAGTCTCAGAAAATGGAGGTTGTGGTGGCAGCTGCAGAGAGGTATTTGAATGTGCCAGACTTGACAGCAGAAGAGTTACAGGATGTGTTAAGTGGTGATCTCCCATCCTTTCAGGGTGATGGCATGAGGTAGGAATAAATACATTTAATTAGTGGAGTAGGGTGGTGTTAATTTTATTTTATATAATTTTGAAATTAGTGAGTATATAGTGTTAGATGATAGGGTATTTATTTAGCACATTTTTCTTTTTCAAGTAAAGTACAAGGGAGTTGTACTGCAGTCTAGTAGGTGGCGGTAATGCAACAAATTGGATGCCAACCGCCGTTAAACCTCAGAAGAAGAAGATAGGGCCTCGGCAAGGGGTATTTGCGCACAGAATATATTTTCCCCCGCAGCGTGTTTCCTTGACTTTCTCATTGGTCAAAAAAACTACAGCACAATGAATACATTATTTTTTTTTTACTGATCTGCACTGTGCTTTACTCATGCGAATGTCCCGTTTAGAAGACCTGTCAAAAGCTGAAAACTCAAGCGAAACAGTTTTTCACTGTGCTCTGAAACGTCTTCATTACCAACCAGTGGTCCTAATGCAAATCACGAGAGCGTAAAATATGTATATCAAGTAATCACTTTGTTGCTTTTAGTTTACCACAGTTCTGACCTATAGCGACTGGCAGACATAGGATGCAGGTGGGCTCTCTCTTTCTCTCTCACACTTTACACAATCTTCAGTAAGCGCAATATTTTTATTGTTTACAAGCTGCTTACATATGCATTCACCATACCTATTACAATACTAGGCAAATTGTCATCTATAAAACATTCTTCATTATCAAAAATCTATCTGAATCCAACAAGGGAGTTTACATAGCCAGCTTTATTCAGCTGTTGGTTCCAAAGATATTATTTAAACACTAAACAACAACAACAAAAATATATATAAATGCTTGACTTTGGATTCACAAGCTTTCATTTCCAAAATGGTTCAAAATGATACTTTCTCAGTTGAAAATGACACAGAAAAGCACGTCCAGTCGACTGATAATATAGCCACGTTAAAAACGGTCTCGTAAAAAACATGAAATACGGGCCTAATCCCTGAGCGTTACGCTTAAGGGCTGGATTCAATCCGTATCACGGAAGTATCTAGGAAGATCCACGTTAAAAATGTAAAGGTCATTTTCGATTGAGCCGACATATGCAGCGTTTACCGCGAATCTAGTATCCGCGAATGCGGGATCATATAACGCAGATCTTCCTCGATATCCTACTTCTTGCGATAGGGATTGAATCTAGCCCCTAATTCTTCTAATAGCACCTAGGCATCTTTTTATGGCTGAAGTATGCTATGGTGTGTAAAAAGAACCCACTATGACTTAAGGTCACTGATAGATATGGGAAGGGGTTGGAAAGTTAACTGTAACATCAGTTAAAATGTGACTCCGACCACAAGCAAGTACACACTTCATCACACCCTGAGATGTAAGCACAGCATTGGACAGAGGATAGTTCTGAGGCTTGCTCAGCGTTGTTTTGTTCCCGCCTTTTTATTCTGCCTTTTCCCGTTTGGTTGAGACGGACACAATGAACACTTCCTCTGACTTTCTGCACCTCTTCCTGCTCATACACGCTCATTTCCACATTTTTTACACACACACACACACACACACACACACACACACACACACACACACACACACACACACACACACACACACACACACACACACACACACACACACACACACACACACACACACACACACACTCTCTCTCTCTCTCTCTGACCTCGAAACACAGTAACTCAGTAAAATTATTGAAACCCATTTGTGCTCCTGCTGTGTCAGACAGGACACATGGCATGACCCTGAATCAGCCAATCAGATTTCGACTAGTGTGATGCGTCACGGCACCAAAGAAAACCAACAGAGGACCACTCACTCTTAGTTCAAATACGAAGAAAAAGATAAGAGAAACACAGATGATTTCCCAAAGATTAAATGCTAAACATACTTTTAGAGTCAAAGACTAGTGTTCACTCCTGTGAAACAGACTACAAAAGAAAATGGCCTCTCTTTTAAAAAGGAATGGCTAAAGAAATATGGAAACCAGCAACATCTAGGTTTTGGTTAAGGCCATATTGCCTCTGTCACAGGTCCTAGGGGAGTGTGGCAGTACTTAGAAGCAGGAAGCAGTAGCAGACCTGGAGCTAAGCCCCCTGGGTAATGGAGTTTTATAACCATAAAGGCTCTATAGGATTATGAAGCATCAATAAGGATTAAAGGGGCAATCTGCAGTCGCTACATACATTTTTGAACATATACATTAATAATATGTACCCATTAATTCTTGAAGAATATAACTTATAAATGTCTCATGAGTTTAGTTCAACTGCCATACCGTTTCAGAACCCAAAATATAAGCTTGTTTTACTTCAATGTTTGTGAACAAAGCAAACGTAAACAAACACTATATAGCCTCAAAACATGCATAACACTACCTTTTGATATCATAGATGGTCAATCCTTCCATCCATAGCTCTATGAATTTGACAGTGGTTACATTTCTTCAGCACCATCCCACAGCTTTTTACCGAAAAAGGGACGGGAAGTACACGTTATTGTTTCAACTGCTAATTGCCGCTTTATGGTACTAAAACGCATTTAACACACACAACAGTGAGACCACGAGAGAGTGAGGGACAGAAGGGGCACACAGAATATCCCAGAATATGAAAGGATAACTCTGTAAAGTGATCTTTCCCGAGGGGGACATATGCCGTGTTCACGTCATGTCGGAAACTCAAACATTTCTGACTTGCTTACTCGTTATAGAAAGATGATACCCGAGTTTCCCACTTGGGAAGTATCAGAATCTACCAATAGGAAGCTCTACGCATATAACTTACGTTCATTTTGACTCGGAGATCCAGAGTTTCTGACATGAAGTGAACGCGGCAATAGAGAAATAATGTATTTTTTTTTGCCATTTCGGTCTGAAATCTCAGTCAATATACACACAGAAGAGTAGTGGGTGATCACAACATTTCTTCCCCTCTCTTTCTGTCAATTTCCTTCTCGGTCTCCTTCTACTTCTTCTCCATCTCCTCCTCTTCATCTCCAGGCTTCTGCTCGACGGACAGGAGCTCCTCGCCTTCGTGATGGCGTGTCATGCGGATGAGCATCATGCTGTCGGTCGTCTCGGAAACTGCATCTTCGTCATCCTCGACCCGGGCATCTGTAGGGGCGATGGGGGAGCGATGGTGCACCATCGGGGAGGGAGGAGATATGGGGAGGCCAGAGGACTGGGGTGAGAGGGGGGTTTGGGGGTGAGAGAGAGAACAAAGATTGATTTCAGACCATTTTCATCCACCCACAAAAAGAGAGAGAGAGTAGGAGGGAGGGTGTGAGAAGGGAGAGTTGCGGTCAGACACAGAGGTAGGTGTGTTGTGTGTATGACACTAGGTGTGTGCATGTAAATGCATGTGTGTACTGTTTACCTCAGTCTCGGCAGGTTTGTAGCCCTCTTTCAGCTTGGCGAAGGTGCCCTTAATGCCTGCCTGCTCTGTAACCACCAGGGCTGCTTTGAACAGCTTGGGGGTCTCTGGCCTGTCTGGGATCACCTCGGCAGTCTCCTTCGCCTCTGCCTTTTCCTCTGGCTTCTGATCCTTCGTCAGCATTTTCCTGGAAAGGGAGGAAGGCAGGGAAAAGTTATGGTCAGGTCAGTCAGACTGAGGTAAAGCTTTTAGATATGGTCTCACAGTGCATACACACTGTGTACATTGATGCATTTTGTGGGCTTGAAACATTTAGGCATTCACACATGTGGTATACACATGCAAACCAATACACTGTATACAGTTGAAGTCGGAAGTTTACATACACCTTAGCCAAATACATTTAAATTCAGTTTTTCACAATTCCTGACATTTATTCAGAGTAAAAATTCACTTTCTTAGGTCAGATAGGATCACCATTTCATTTTAAGAATGTGAGATGTCAGAATAATAGTACAGAGAATGATTTATTTAAGCTTTTATTTCTTTCATCACATTCCTAGTGGGTCAGAAGTTTACATGCTCTCAATTGGTATTTGTTGGGTTGCCTTTAAAATGTTTAACTTGGGTCAAATGGTTCAGGTAGCCTTCCACAAGCTTCCCACAATAAGTTGGGTGAATTTTGGCCCATTCCTCCTGACAGAGCTGGTGTAACTGAGTCAGGTTTGTAGGACTCCTTGCTCGCACATGCATTTTCAGTTCTGCCCACACATTTTCAATGGGATTGAGGTCAGGGCTTTGTGATGGCCACTCCAATACCTTGACTTTGTTGTCCTTAAGCCATTTTGCCACAACTTTGGAAGTATGCTTGGGGTCATTGTCCATTTGGAAGACCATTTGCGACCAATCTTTAACTTCCTGACTGATGTCTTGTCTGATGTTGCTTCAATATATCCACATAGTTTTCATTCCTCGTGATGTCATCTATTTTGTGAAGTGCACCAGTCCCTCCTGCAGCAAATCACCTCTACAACATGATGCTGCCACCCCCGTGCTTCACGGTTGGCAAGGTGTTCTTCGGTTTGCAAGCCTCCCCTTTTTCCTCCAAACATAACGATGGTCATTATGGCCAAACAGTTCTATTTTTGTTTCATCAGACCAAAGGAAATTTCTCCAAAAAGTACGATCTTTGTCCCCATGTGTAGTTGCAAACCGTAGTCTGTTTTTTTTATGGCGGTTTGGGAGCAGTGGCTTCTTCCTTGCTGAGCGGCCTTTCAGGTTATGTTGGTATAGGACTTGTTTTACTGTGGATATAGATACTTTTGTACCTGTTTCCACCAGCATCTTCACAAGGTCCTTTGCTGTTGTTCTGGGATTGATTTGCACTTTTCACACCAAAGTACGTTCATCTCTAGGAGACAGAGTTGTCTCCTTCCTGAGCGGTATGATGGCTGTGTGGTCCCATGGTGTTTATACTTGCGTACTATTATTTGTACAGATGCACGTGGTACCTTCAGGCATTTGTAAATTGGTCCCAGGGATGAACCAGACTTGTAGAGGTCTACAATTTTTTTTCTGAGGCCTTGGCTGATTTCCTTTGATATCCCTATGGTGTCATTATTCTGACATTTCACATTCTTAAAATAAAGTGGTGATCCTAACTGACCTAAGACAGGGAATTTTTACTAGGATTAAATGTCAGAAATTGTGAAAAACTGAGATTAAATGTATTTGGCTAAGGTGTATGCAAACTTCTGACTGCAACTGTATATATACAGTACCAGTGAAAAGTTTGGACACACCTACTCATTCCAGGGTTTTTCTTTCTTTTTACTATTTTCTACATTGTATAATAATAGTGAAGACATTAAAACTAAAAAATAACACATATGGGAACATGCAGTAAACAAAAAAGTGTTAAACAAATACAAATATTTTTTATAAATGAGATTCTTCGAAGTAGCCACCCTTTGCCTTGATGGTAGCTTTGTACACTCTTGGCATTTTCTCAACCAGTTTCATGAGGTAGTCACCTGGAATGCATTTAATTTGTGGAATTTCTTTTCTTAATGTGTTTGAGCCACAGTTGTGTTGTGACAAGGTAGGGGTGGTATACAGAAAATAGCCCTATTTGGTAAAAGACATTAGTCCATATTATAGCAAGAACAGCTCAAATAAGCAAAGAGAAACAACAATCCATCATTACTTTAAGACATGAAGGTCAGTCAATTCGGGAAAATTTCAAGAACTTCAAGAAGTTTCTTCAAGTGCAGTCGCAAAAACTATCAAGCGCTATGATGAAACTGGCTCTCATGAGGACTGCCACAGGAAAGTAAGACCCAGAGTTAACTCTGCTGCAGAGGATAAGTTCATTAAGAGTTAACATCCTCAGCAATTGCAGCCCAAATAAATTCTTCACAGAGTTCAAGTAACAGACACATCTCAAAATCAACTGTTCAGAGGAGGCTGTGAATCAGGCCTTCATGGTCGAATTGCTGCAAAGAAACCACTACTAAAAGACACCAAGAAGAAGACTTGGCGAGACTGTCTTGGGCCAAGAAACATGAGCAATGGACATTAGACCAGTGGAAATCTGTCCTTTGGTCTGATGAGTCCAAATTTGAGATTTTTAGTTGCAACCGCCGTGTCTATGTGAGATGCAAAGTAGTTGAACGGACGATCTCCACATGTGTGGTTCCCGCCGAGGAGGTGTGATGGTGTAGGGGTGGTTTGGTGGTGACACTGTCTGTGATTTATTTAGAATTCAAGGCACACTTAACCACCCTGGCTACCACAGTATTCTGCAGCGATACGCCATCCCATCTGGTTTGCACTAAGTGGACTATAATTTGTTTTTCAACAGGACAATGACCCAAAACACACCTCCAGGCTGTGTAAGGGCTATTTGACCAAGGAGAGTGATGGAGTGCTGCATCAGATGACCTGGCATCCACAATCCCTTGAACTCAACCCAATTGAGATGGTTTGGGATGAGTCGGACTACAGAGTGAAGGAAAAGCAGCCAACAAGTGCTCAGCATATGTGGGAACTCCTTAAAGACTGTTGGAAAAGCATTCCTCATGAAGCTGGTTAAGAGAATGCCAAGAGTGTGCAAAGCTGTCATCAAGGAAAAGGGTGGCTACTTTGAAGAATCTAAAATCTATTTTGATTTGTTTAACACTTTTTTGGTTACTACATGGTTCCATATGTGGTATTTCATCATGTTGATGTCTTCACTATTATTCTACAATGTAGAAAATAGTAAAAATAAAGGAAAACCCTTGAATGAGTAGGTGTGTCCAAACTTTTGACTGGTACTATATATATATATATATATATATATATATATATATATATATATGGTAAAAGACATATGTGTATATATATATATATATACACACACACACACACACACACACACACACACACACACACACACACACACACTGCACCGCCCTGTCCTCACTTATGAGATAAATTGATTCCACGGATGAGTTAGAGCAGGTCATGAGACTGTTTATCCAGACATTATTCCCTCCTAACTTCTGCCAGCCTCTCACTTAAACCAATAATACTTAATCAGGAGCTCAAACTCCTCTTAAGCATTATCTAAGAGAGAGAGAATTACAGTAGAGAGGGAAAGAGATACAGAATGGACGAACAAACAGAGGGAGATAGTGACAGATGGATGAAGAGATGAAGCGGAGAGATAGAGGCTATGGTAAAGAGAGAGAAATAGAGAGCACCTTTTGCCTCGCCATCATGTGAGCGATCACAAGGTCGGTGGGTATGATCAAAAGCCCTACGTACAATATGTAGTGGGATGTGTGTTGGCTGTGGTGTAGGTTAACCATCCCCTCCACCCTTCCCCAAGACTCATATCCCACGTCCCAGCCCATCCATTTGACCTTCCCGCTCAGGCCTTTTGGCTGTGTCCTGGGTAAGAAGAGAGGGATAGGTGAACTGGAAAGGATAGGAAAGTTGGATTCGAGAGGTCACCGCCTCACTTGGCCTTCTTGCGGAGGAGTTTCTGGGACTCGGGGTAGTGCACCAGGATGTCTGAGAGGTCCCGCTTATCCAGGATGAAGAGGTTAGCGAATCCGTGAGCCATCACGTTGGCCGTGCGTCTGTTCCCCCCGCCCCCTGCCAGCAAGCTGTCCAATCGGAGGACATATATGGGTTATACGACAAACAAACACCAAACACATGCTTAGAGACATGCTAGAGGCAAGCTAGAGACGTAGCATGCACATTTTTGCATGCATGAGTGCTGAAACAGGTTCATTGGGATTGTGTACAATGTACAGCCCTTAGATATTCCAAAACATGATACTGTATATGAGGAAAACATTTGGACCAGGGATTAAGGGGGAGCTCTCACCTAATTTCTCCAAACACAGAGCCGGCCCTGATTGTCACAAACACAGTCTTCAAATCAGGTCCTCCCACCACCTGAACCTCCCCCTGCTTGATGATATACATCTCCCTGCCGATCTCACCCTGCCCACACGGGACACACAGCACATTATAGCAGATCATAGCAAACACACACAGGGATGAATTAGAGGTATGGTTTACAGAGGGAGAATGGACCACGTGCAAGTGATTTAGGCTAAGCTTGGGGTAAAGCTGTGATGGGAGGGTGCGGGCATTACTCCATTGGCCTACCTTTTTACAGACAAAGTCCCCAGGCAGGTAGACCACAGACTTGAGCCTCATCAACATGTCAAAGATCATCTGTCTGTCACAGCCCTGGAATAGAGAGAGAGAGAGAAAGAAAGAAAGAGAGAGAGGGGGGCAGATATAGAGGCAGGGAATGGAGAGACATGAAAGAGGGAGTTTAGTACAATTGGAGAAAAAAAAGAGAACACAAGAGAAAGAGAGAAAGAGAGAGAGAGAGAGAGTATAGTATAGTATGTATTATTGAAGATTTGACAAAGACGAGGGCTGCAATGTCTCAGTTTCTGCGTTGGACTCTTTCCCTTACCTGGAACAGGGCCACTTTACTCACAATGGAGTAGTTAACATCCACAGCCATGTCCATCCTCATCTTATCTGGCAGCTGGATCAACAGCTCCTGCTCATCTGTAGAGAGAGAGAGACAGAGAGACCAAGAGACAGCAAGAGGGATAAAGGTAAGGAGGGAGAAAGATGGACAGAGAGAAGGAAAGAGATAGGGGGATGGTGAGAGAGCAAATAGGCCAGTAACAGAAACAGCATCTTTGTAACGTTTCGTCACGCAGCACTCTCACAACCTTTAGCCAACGTTCCTCACCCAGCATGCCCTGTATTTGCCAGGTGTAGTCGTACCAGGTCTTGACTCGGTTCTGGACCTCTGTGGGGATGTGGTAGGAGGTCATGTACTTGATGGTGTTGTCCATACAGGCCCGGTAGTAGTTCTGTCCCGCTGTGGCAGCCCCCACCACATCTCTCATCTGGAACAGCAGCAGAACAACAAGCCTTTATGTTCAGTAGGCGTGAAACGGAACAAAATGCTCAGAAACAAGAACATACTATCTGAGCCATCAATCTGAGCCATTATTTTCTGTTGGAAAACGTTTTGCTATGGCATGCCCTAACGAACATGAATTGTTTTTGCTGCACCTACCTGACCAATCATGATGGAGAAAGCAAAGACGCCGACAAAATAGTTGACTAGCTGGAATGTGATCTCAAACACGGTGGTTGGGTCCGGGAGACCACCGATGGTGATCAGGGTCTTTACAGCAAAGTAGTAACACCGGATATAACTGGGCAGACAGACAGAGGTACTGTATACACACAGATGTCCGACAAATACACACGCGCACACACGTCTGGGATAAATAAACACTTCTAAAGGTGACCGCAGAGGAGGACTTGGAAAAAGCTGGATGTTTCGTGGTAATGTGGTTGGTATGAGGTTTTCCACTGTTTTGTGACTGTTTAGCGGTATTCTCCTCACCTGTTCCCTTTGCCGTTGTAGACCCACTTAGTGGACCCGAGCCCCTCATAGTCAGAACCCCAATAGAACAGACAGGCGTTGATGTGGAGAGAATACAACAGGTAGGAAGTGGTCAGGATCACTCTGAGGGAGAGGAGGGGAATGAGAAAAAGTTACTAGAGCTCAGTAAGGGCTACAGCATCCTCTGCTGGCTAACTATGTGTATTGTGTTTTGAGTATGTTTGTGTAGAGTTTTCTCTGCTGAGTGTTTTGTGTTGAGCGAATGTCCAGTGTAGAGTATGTATGTGTGGATGATGGTCAGAGTGTGTTCTGTGTGTCCCTCTCTGGGACCTGTAGATGTAGGCTTTCTTCATTACTGCTTCCAAACGGTCGTTGAACTCAAAGAAAGCCATGTACTGAAACAGAGAAAGAGAGGCATCAGTCACTAATCACTAAGATCTAAGCACTCCAATGAATGTACGTGTGTGTGTGTGTGTGTGTGTGTGTGTGTGTGTGTGTGTGTGTGTACCTTCAGTAGGCGGGGGAATCTGAGGAGGGAGTTAACTCCGGTAAAGTAGTAAAATATCTCCATGGGGAACATACTGATACAATCCATCTGAAAGACAAATCATTCCTTTACAAACCAACACTCCTCACGTCCATCTGAGAAATATAGAGTTACTTATCTACTAGCCTAGTCAACAAGGAGAAACGGTGTAGCTTCAGCCTCACCTTGAATCGTTCTGTTGTCATGTAGTTGTCTCTCATGTCCTTTTTGTCACACTGCAAGAAAAGAGAAGACATTAAAACATCATTTTGTTCCTTGTATCTATAAATATGTACATGTATGTGTGTTTTAGAAGTGTTTCTGAATCTGTGCGTATGATTGTCTGTGTTGGCATACATTTTCTAGTACTACTTGCCATAGAGGGCCTGTTTGTGTGAGAGCCTGTTTGTGTATATGTGCCTCTCTGTATAAGCGTTGTGCATATGTGATTGCCTACAGTATATGTGAGTATCCAGATCCCCTTACCACAATATCTCCTCCGCGTACAAACTCCAGGCGGGGCTGAAAGACCAGGATGTCGGTGATGTAAATAAGGTCACAGGTGTAGTCCATAAAAAGCCACCAGTAGATGTTGTCTGCAGTCTGGTAGGGGAAGGCCCAGCGCACTGGGATCAGCCACACGTTCCAGTTCCACGCCATCATCACAAAGAACAGCCACACCACGTAGACAAGGTCTACAGGGAGACAAGAGGCACAAACATAGCAGAGCAGAGTCAACTACAGCGTGAATATAAAACCTCAGTGGGGGCTAAAGGGTATATTATGATTTCATTACATTTGTATCAGGGCTCAAGGTCAGGTTGATAAAGATAGTTTATATTTTATTGTCAAGATTCAGAAGTGAGTACCCCCTATCATTTAAATATATTGACAGCAAGACTTGAACTTGACATCAAATTCGCACTTCGGCCTCAGACAGAGCCTGACTGAGAATTCCAGTTCTTTTCCCCCTCCTTCTCTCCCAAAGTGTTTACTTGTAAGAGGCGAACTCATCAGCCAGTTGGTCATTTTTATATGTATTTTATTTAACTAGGCAAGTCATGTCGGTAAAGTAGTATCATGTGTTGTATAGGAATGTATAATGGTACAGGGGTATATGGTAGTAAAATTGGTGAGGGATATTGTCCACTATTATAAAGTTTTGGTCCTGGATACTGATTAGCTGAAAGTCGTGGTAAATTAGATTGTATACCCTGGGTATGACACGAAATGACTTGTTTACTGCTCTGGGGTTTGTAGCATATGGCTAATATACCACGGCTAAGGGCTGTATGCAGGCAATCCGCGTTGCATCGTGCCTTAAAAGTGGTATATTGGCAATATACCACACCCCCCCTAGGGCCATATCGCTTAAATATACCACGGGTGTGACCCAAAATTACTTGTTTACTGTATAATTATGTTGATAACCAGTTTATAATAGCAGTAAGGCACCTCAGGGGTTTGTGGTTTATGGCCAGTATACCACGGCTAAGGGGTGTACCAAGGCACTCTGCGTTGTGTCGTGCTAAGAACAGCCCTTAGCCGTGGAATATTGGCCATATACAGTACCACACCACCTCGGGCCTTAGTGCTTAAGTGTAATATGTTTTGGTATATAACTCACCAGTATAAGGGTCGATGCTGGAAGGGAAACGAAAGTCCACTATGGTTTGAAGCCAACTAGGAAGTGGGGGCATTTTGGGAAGTTTGAGGATTTTGATTGGGTATCCATAGAAGTCCCAGTACTCCTCCACCTCTTCCTCCTCCACCGGGGCTGAGATGTCCTTGGCCTCTTCTGGGGGAGGAGGGGGAGGGGGCGCCTTGGCTGGGGCTGGGAGTGAGAGGTCAAAAGTTATAGGTTATGTGAAAATGGATGTGGGTCAGGGTTGCATTTGTACATTTTAGAAAATCATTTGGCAATTGTATATTTTGCTTGTTGTAAGGTCAAGGGTCAGGGTCACAGGTTAAAGGTCATGTTTAGTGGTAACCTACAGGTTTGAGGGCTGTCTTCCTCAGAGTCGTCAGGGTCCATCAGTTTTTCCTTCTTGCGGACCGTCCTCGCCTTAAACAGCTTGACCAGTGTAGTCACTCTCTCTTGGACAATCACACTGCCATAGCTGGCCGCTGATGTTGGACGATCCCTGCAGGATATGACATCATCAGTGAGCGAGTGAGTGTGTGCAAGCGTACATGCGTGCGAGTGTGCCTGCGTGTTTGTGTTACAGGAGGTTGGTGGCTTCTTAATTGGGGAGGACGGGCTCATCGTAATGACTGGAGCGGAATAGGTTGAGTGGTATCAAATACATCAAACACATGGTTTCCAAATGGTTGATGCCATTCCATTTACTCCGTTCCAGCCATTGTTAATAGCTGTCCTCCGCTCAGCAGCCTCCACTGGTTTTGCATGCGTCTTGTGCATTTGCCTGTGTGGCATCACTCACTCATCTTCCACAGTCAGGAGGCCAGTCTGCATCTCCAAGTCATCAACACCAAAAACATCATCCTCTTCAGCACTTCTCTCTTCTACCGGGAGGAGCGAGCCACTAAGGGGAAGGCGATACAAGGTTAGGCAATAGGAGACAAAGAGACAAGGGTAGGATAAACTGCACAAACAAAGCTGCCATAACTTACTCTGCAGCCACAGCTTTGCTGAATGTGTGAGAAAAAAAGAGAGTGATATTAGGGCAATATGGCCAGTAAATTAAATGCTTGTCTGTCATCCTAGGCAAATCACTATAGAGCAAGTCTGTACAGCTACTATAATCATCGGATAGACTTTCGAAGCAGCAGAGTGCATAGTCAGTTTACCTGCGCTTGGTCCCGGGGGCGAGAGACACGGTCAGAGTGACGGACAGGGGGTCCTGGGAGGTGATGATCTGGGGGATGTTGTGACCCCCTCCCATCCCTACGTCTCTGTCCACATCCTCCACTTTAACCACTGGCAGCACATTACCTCCTTTGTCCTTACCAACGCTCCCTGAAGAACACAAGGAACTATTCTCTATAACTCTAGAAAACTCACTCAAGAGCGTTCTGTCGATACCTACCAACAATCCAGAACTATCAGATAAAGATTCTAGAACTTTTGTATGATGACGAAAACACTAGAATCCATGGGGTTTGCTTAGTACTGATAACTTCAGTACAACAGTAAAGAGGCTATTGTGAATTAACAGGTGACATCCTCGTGAGGCTGGTTGGGAGAGTGCCAAGGGTGCCCGGGGCTGTCATCGAGGCATGGGGGTGGCTACTTTGAAGAGTCTCAAATGTGGAGTGTGTTTTGATTTGTTAGGCACTTTTTTTGTTGCTACATGATCCCATATTTGTTATTTCATAGTTTTGATGTCTTCACTATTATTCTACAATGTAGAAAAAAGTAAAAATAAAGAGGCTATTGTCATTGATGTGAAAGAACAGAACGACACAACACAGCACGACATGGCACAACACGACACAGCATTGCACAACACAGAACAGCACGGCACAGGACATTTCACTCTAGAGGTTTCAGTTCACCTGAGCAGTGGGTGGATGGCTGCTGCTCTTCGCGATGAAGCAGGGGGGACGGAAGAGAGCATGATGGCAGAGATGTGGAGGGCGGTGGTCAAGGGGTCAGGGGTGAGGATAGGGTTAGGATGGGTCGGGAGGTCTCAGGATAGGTGAAACTTGACTTAGCGCTGAGGAGAAGGTTGATCTAATTTGACACTAATTTTATGAACTCCAGGTCTGCAGGGAGGGGCAGGCGTTGGGACAGGGGAAGGGAGTGTTACTCCTTGGAGACATCTTCCTGGGGTTGGGTTTGGGACACTGCGTTTGGGTTAAGTCTGTTGAGGCGATTGAGGATAATTTGGCAGTAGTGTCGCGCCTGCTTTGGTAGCTCGGATATCTCATGTTTTAGCAGGATTAGGTCTTCTGGCAGGGCGAGCATGGACAGTTTAGGAGGGTTCAGGTTGTTGTCGCGTAGCAACTTGGTGAGATTGTCGAGGCACTGGAAGGCGTGGGGGATATGCACGAGCAGGCTCCTGATTGGAAAGCAATTGGAGGGCACTGGGCGGCGACATGGTCAGACAGCCAATCAGATCAATACAATCAAGCAAAACAGGAAGTCATGATAAGATTGAAAATGTTAGAGTAGTAGTAGTTTTAATGTCTGGTAATTGTGCTGTCATATACAATATATATACAAAGTATGTGGACACCCCTTCAAATTAGTTGATTCGACTTTTTCAGCCACACCCGTTGCTGACAGGTGAATACAATCAAGCACACAGGCATGCAGTCTCCATAGACAAACATTGGCAGTAGAATGGCCTTACTGAAGGGCTCATTGACCTTCAACGTGGCACCATCATACAGTAGGATGCCACCTTTCCAACAAGTCAGTTTGTTAGATTTCTGACCTACTAGAGCTGCCCTGGTCAACTGTCAACTATTGTGAAGTGGAAACGTCTTGGAGCAACAACGGCTCATCCGGGAAGTGGTAGGCAACACAAGCTCACAGAACGGGACATTTGAGTGCTGAAGAGTAAAAATCGTCTGTCCTCTGTTGCAACACTCACTACCGAGTTCCAAACTGCCTTTGCAGAAGCAACGTCAGCACAAGAACTGTTCATCGGGAGCTTCATCAAATGGGTTTCCATGGCCGAGTAGCCGTACACACAAGCCTAAGATCACCATGTGCAATTCCAAGTGTGGGCTGGAGTGGTGTAAAGCTTGCCGCCATTGGACTCTGTAGCATTGGAAATGAGTTCTCTGGAGTGATGAATCACACTTCACCATCTGGCATGCCAGGAGAATGCTACCTGCCCCAATGCATAGTGCCAACTGTAAAGTTTGGTGAGGGAGGAATAATGGTTTTGGGCGCTTTTTCATGGTTCGGGCTAAGCCCCTTAGTTCCTGTGAAGGGAAATCTTAGCGCTACAGCACACAATGACATTCTAGACAATTCTGTGCTTCCAACTTTGTGGCAACAGTTTGGGGAAGGGTCTATCCTGTTTCAGCATGACAATGCCCCATGCACAAAGCGAGGTCCATACAGAAATTACTTCAGTGTGGAAGAACTTGACTGACCTGCACAGAGCCCTGATCTCAACCTCATCGAACACATTTGGGGTGAATTAGAACGCCGACTGCGAGCCATGCCTAATCGCCCAACATCAGTGCCCGACCTCACTAATGCTCTTGTGGCTGAATGGAAGCAAGTCCCTGCAGCAATTTTCAAACATCTAGTGGAAAGCCTTCCCAAAAGAGCGGAGGCTGTTATAGCAGCAAAGGGGAGACCAACTCCATATTAATCCCCATAGTTTTGGAATGAGATGTTTGACGAGCAGGTGTCCATATACTTTACTATATACACTACTGTTCAGCATTGATGAATATCCTCTTATTACATGAAGCAGGAAGACTCACCTTCACACCCTGCTTCGTCGGCACCTTCCTCTTCCTGTAATGAGAGCAGTGAACATAAAAAACATTCTCCATAGTAATAGCATTAGTAACACCTATGTAACTACAGTGTAATAACCTGTTGGCTGTTAAAATGTTCCCTACCTGAGTTGCGGCAGTAGGTGGAGCTTTCTGGTCGGCTGGTTCTGGCTGTTCGGTTACTGCCGGGGCCTCTGTCGCTGGGGGAGACTGTTTATTTTGTGGCTCTGGTTCTGGTTCAGGGGAGGCCTCTCTGGGGGGAGACACTGGGGGGCTTGGTTCGACTGACTCCGCCTCTGCCTCAACCTCGGGCAACCCCTCGGCTGGACACACATCCATCAGGCACCTGGAGAGGGAGTATGGTCCAATCAGTGCAGCTTTACTGTGTGATCGCCAAATAGGAGTAGCGTTATACACTGGGAGAACCTATCAATTCAATCTTAGTACTGGAAGTGAAGCAGAGAAAATAATTAGGACAAACACACATCCACCTAGCTCTGGTCCAGGGCGTTAGAGCTGCTTACTAGAAAGCTCAGCGTTACCATAGGCAAATGCACTCTGGGCATACAAAGTAAGTTGTCAAGATGCAATGTCTCACAATTGCAGATAATGAATTCTCCACTGCTAAGAAAACAATTTATATCCGTCACTGAAACAGATACAGCCATATCTCAACAACAATGTAGACAAATTGTTCCCTATTACACAACTTACTCAGAACCCATTGGAAAGTCTCTCTGAATATCGTTCTCTAAAGCCTATGTGGTCTCCTTCTTCCATGATTGTTTGCCTCTTAATTGTGGCAAACACAATGTAAAATACAGTGCGTGGTCTCACCCTCACAACAAATAATCCTGGAGTTCTGTCTGATTTCTGATAACCGGATTGGTTGGTTTGGAGGAACAACTTCTGAGCTTGATGTGAACTATGACTGCCCTGACAATCACAAACTCAGGATAAATCATCAGGACAACCATCGACAACAAGATCAGACAGGTGTGAATGGGAGGATTTCGGACAATGATGCCATAGCAGCATTGAGTTATCAAGATAATATTTGTCATTCGGGAGTGTGAGGATGGATACTGGGGAGAGGGATAGACTTAGATTTTGTCTTTGAATTGGCTTCTGTCTGTTTGACATTGGGTTAGATCTCAACTATGTTTTTATGAATGAAGCAATTGTTATGTGTAGAATGAAAAAAAAAGAAGACAAAGTTAAACATATCCCAGACTAGTCATACTTTGGAGGGCCTCGCCGCCGGCCCTCCAATGAGAATACAGTATCTGGATACTAAGTCATTCTTAATGGTCTAAATTTGGTTTTAGAACCTACCTTTTCAGGTCCACTCTGATTCAATGGGGAATTGGCGGCACAAGGCAATACAAGAGACATGTCAAACTGAATAAGATCTTGTCTCACCATTACTATCAGCTCTCAAGCTCGGCACAAAGCACTGTTGTTAGGCCTATGGACTGTTGCTTTAGCATTCTATAGTCTCCAAAGGCTGAACAGCAGATAGCACTAAAGCTGCTTAGTAAATTCATTACTCAACCCCCAAGTGATAGCTGTAACAGTGTAAACAATGTTGTACAATGCCTTCAGAAAGTATTCACATCCCTTGACTCCCCCCCCTAAAAAAAAATGGTGTTACAGCCTGAATTTAAAATGAATTGAAACGAGATTTGGTGACACTGGCCTAAATACGATACCCTATAATGTCAATGTGGAAATGTTTTTGAAATGTTTACAAATGAATAAAAAATGAAAAGCTGAAATGTCTTGCGACAATAAGTATTCAACCCCTTTGTTATGGCAAGCCTAAATAAGTTCAGGAGTAAAGCAATTCTACTAAGATAACACATGGAAAATATTTTTAATCTTAGGACCCCTTTTTATATATATATATATATATATATATATATATATATATATATATATATATATATTTGTACAAATTATTTGATAATATATTGAATTTGGTCATTACTACATTAGCCCATAGAAACGCATTGAATAACACATTCATAAATGGCAAAAAATACTTTCATTTTTTAAATCATAAGGGATACGGTTTTGAAGTGTCTGTCCTATATCTAGGAGATATAAGAAAGCTCAGGAAATATTCAAAAAAAATTTAATACATATTTAACAGCTTATTTTGGTTGGCACAAAACTATCTCCATACTCCCATTAATATGTATAGGTTACCTTCAGACGAGTCCAAAGACACTTGTGGGGGTCGTAGAGCAAAACAGAGCATCGTGAGAGTTGAGAGTTTCCCCTTTCCACAGTGGGGTCATATTAGTTTGTAGCCCAAATGCACATCAGCGTTACCGACTTCAGATGCATTCCTTAATATTTTCAAGCATGGTGGTGGCTGCATCATGTTATGGGTATGCTTGTCATCGACAAGGACTAGGGAGTTTATATATATATATAAATATATAAAAACAGAATAGAGCTAAGCACAGGCACAATCCTAGAGAAAAAACATGTTCAGTCTGATTTCCAACAGACATTGGGAGACAAATTCACCTTTCAGCAGGACAATAAACTAAAACACAAGGCCAAATATGCACTGGAGTTGCTTACCAAGATGACATTGAAAGTTCCTGAGTGGCCTAGTTACGGTTTTGACTTAAATCGACTTGAAAAGTTTGCAGATGACATTGTAGCGGTAAACCTGATCACCGACAACGATGAGATAGCCTATAGGAGGTCAGAGAACTGGCGGTGTGGTGCAAGGACAACAACCTCTCCCTCAACAAAGGAGATGATTGTGGACTACAGGAAAAAGAGGACCGAGCACACCCCCATTCTCATCGACGGGGCTGTAGTGGAGCAGGTTGAGAGCTTCAAGTACCTTGGCGTACACATCACCAACAAACTAACATGGTCCAAGCACACCAAAACAGTCGTGAATAGGGCACGACAAAACCTATTCCCTCTCAGGAGACTGAAAAGATTTGGCATGGGTCCTCAGATCCTCAAAAGGTTCTACAGCTGCAACATCGAGAGCATCCTGACGGGTTGCATCACTGCCTGGTATGGCAACTGCTCGGCCTCCGACCGCAAGGCACTACAGAGGGTAGTGCGTACCTCCCAGTACATCACTGGGGCCAAGCTTCCTGCCATCCGGGACCTCTATACTAGGCGGTGTCAGAGGAAGGCCCTAAAAATTGTCAAAGACTCCAACCACCATAGTCATAGACTGTTCTCTCTGCTACTGCACGCAAGCAGTACCAGAGACCCAAGTCAAGGTCCAAGAGGCTTCTAAACAGATTCTACCCCCAAGTCATAAGACTCCTGAACATCTAATCAAATGGTTACCCAGACTATTTGCATTGCCCCCCCCCCCTTTCACGCTGCTGCTACTCTCTGTTGTTATTATCTATGCATAGTCACTTTAATAACTCTACCTACATGTACATATTACCTAAATTACCTCAACTAATCGGTGACCCTGCACATTGACTCTGTACCGGTACCCCCGTATATAGCCTCCCTATTGTTATTTTACTGCTGCTCTTTAATTATTTGTTACTTTTATTTATTTTCTTTTTTTTCTTCTCTTAAAACTACATTATTGGTTAAGGGTTAAGGGCTTGTAAGTAAGCATTTCACTGTAATGTCTACACCTGTTGTATTCGGCGCATGTGACAAATACAATTTCATTTGATTTGAAAATCTATGGCAAGACTTGAAAATGGCTGTCTTGCAATGATCAGCAACCAACTTGACAGAGCTTGAAGAATTAAAAAAATAAGAATGTTCAAATATTGTACAATCCAGGTGTGCAAAGCTCTTGGAGACTTACTCAGAAAGACTCACAGCTGCCAAAGGTGATTCTAACATGTATTGACTCAGGGGTTTGAATACTTAAGTAAATTAGATATTTATGTACCTTAAAACATGTTTTCACTTTGTTATTACTATGGGTCATTTTGTGTAGATGGGAGAGAAATTTTTTTTTTAAATCAATTTCCAATTCAGGCTGTAACACAACAAAATGTGGAAAAAGTCAAGGGGTATGAATATTTTCTGAAGGCACTGTATGATATCATAACATAGCCTTTCATTACTAAGTATTCGCCTCCTCAGCTTCATATCTCAGTGTTTATTCTACTATGTATGAGATAATTCCTGAGGAATTATGACTGGGGATGGACATTACTTCTGAACACTCAAAATAGTCATCTTAATCTCCACAGAATAAAGAAATCACTCTTTGGCCTTTGGGTTCAGTAAAAGCCACAAAGCTGAGCGTATGTGGGGGGACAGCAAACCGTTTAGCCGCATGGGAATGCCATGAGGCGTGAGTAGCCTTGGTGTTGAAAACAAAGCAGAAATAAGCCTCTACCTGCTAATGATTTGGCTTACTCAGTGATCTTATTCTCCACTTTAGGCTCCACAGCTTTAGCTTTGTTGTCGTCAGATATCTCATTGTCTTCAGCAACTACAATATCCATTAGAATATTGTCTTCAACGCTCAGAATACTCTCAATGGCAGTAACCTCTATGACTTTATTTTTCTCTGGACTTTTATTCTCCACGCTCTCGTCGCTCTCGTGAAGCAGTTTCAACCTGGACGATTTGACCATGAGAAGGTTAGGAATTAGACATTCAAACTCGACCAACTCTATCAGCACTCAAGCTGGGGAGAAAGCGCTGCATGGAATGTTGGCTTTGAATCCATGCAGTTCAGAGTTAATATGCCCGATTATATGTAACCAATGAATAATCTGTTAATAATATGTGTTACCATAAATCTTAACATTGTTCAGCTTTGCAAGTTTGTGCCCAAACACTGTCCATATATACTGAACAAAAATATAAACGCAACATGTAAAGTGTTGGTCCCATGTTTCATGATCTGAAATAAAAGATCGCAGAAATGTTCCAAATGCACAAATAGCTGATTTCTCTCAAATTTTGTGGACAAATTTGTTTACATCCCTGTTAGTGAGCATTTCTCCTTTGCCAAGATAATCCCTCCACCTGACAGGTGTGGCATATCAAGAAGCTGATTAAACAGCATGATCATTACCAAGGTGCATCTTGTGCTGGGGACAATAAAAGGCCTAAAATGTATAGTTTTGTCACGCAGCTGTCTCAAGTTTTGAGAGAGCATGCAATTGGATTGAATGTTAATTTCTCTACCATAAGCCACCTCCAACGTCATTTTAGAGAATTTGGCAGGCCACGTGTAACCATGCCAGCCCAGGACCTCCACATCCGGCTTCTTCACCTGCAGGATCGTCTGAGGAGGGGGAGGAGGGTGCTGAGAAGTATTTCTGTCTGTAATAAAGCCCATTTGTGTGGAAGAACTCATTCTAATTGGCTGGACCTGGCTCCCCAGTAGGTGGGCCTGGCTCCCAAGTGGGTGGGCCTATGCCTTTCCAGGCCCATGGCTTCACCCCCGCCCAGTCAAGTGAAATTGTCAAGTTGAAATTGTTTCATGTCGCGTTTATATTTTTGTTCAGTATAGACGACGCTGGTTGAGTTTTTGTTTTCATGGTCCTTCGAGACAGAAAATGTAATTTAATTTTTCTACAGGTCTTGTACCTGTTGTCCCAATCGTGCTCCATTGAGCAAGTTTGAAAGTTTACACCAACCCCTTTGTCCCCATAGTTTAAGAAAAATCAAGTTACACCTTATCCCGAACTTCAACTTGTTAGGTAAAAGGCGCAAAGCATTAAAGCTGTACATCTGTGACATTGGGTGCCATGTGGAATGCGTAGCCTAGTTTATATGGCATCAAAGCACAACTTCTCAGCACATTCCAAAGCGGGAATAAGCCTCTATCTGGTAATGATTCAGCTTACTCAGTGATCTTATTGTCCTCTGTAAGCTCCAAAGCGTCAATGTAGTCCTCAACGACAATATTGTCCTCAGCAACTTTTATGTCTTGGTTGACCGTTTTCTCCTCTGGTATTTTATCGTCTTCAGTGATTATAATAATGACTGAAACTTCTGCTATCTTATTCTTCCCAGGACTTCTGTTCTCCTGAGATATCTTCTTCTCTACAGTTACTATATTCTCCTCTGCAACTTTTCTGGCTTCATCGATTGTTTTCTTATTGGATATTTCCCGCATAGTATTCTGTTCATTCATTTTAATTTTCACAATGACTGTCACCTCTTCTGTTATTTTATTGTCTTTATATATCTTATTATCCTGTGTGGTCGTAATGTCTTCATCGATCTTCATTTCCTCAATGACGGTAATCTCGTCTGTAACCGCTGGAATCTTATTTTCCTCAGAACTTTTATTTTCCTCTGCTACTTTAGCCTCCGCAGATATCGTCTCTCCAACGGCCATCTCTCCAACCGCTATATTCCTATCAGAAGATGTCTTGTCCTTATTTACATGCTTTTCCTCAGGTATCTTGATATCTGGTGTTAGGATGCTCTCTTCAATCTTAATTTTCTCAACGGCAGTAACCTTTGTTATCTTATTCTTGTCAGGTCTTTCATATTCCACTGTAACTTTTTTCTCCTCTGACATCTTATTGTCCTGTTTAGTTGTATTTTCTCCAGCATTCTGAATGATTTCCTCAATGACCTCAATAACCTCATCTGTAACCTCTGTCATTTTGTTATTGTCAGGACTTTTATTTTCCGCTGTTACTTTAGTCTCAGATATCTCCTCTCCTCTGACTATATCCTCCACTGTGGTCATATTCTGATCATATTCTTCTGTGACTGTAACCTCTTTTACTTTAGTCTCTTTAGAGACTGTACTATTCTCCTCAGCAGCAACTTTTTTGTCTTCGTTTATATTTTTGTCCTCAAATATCTTATTGTCTTGTATAAGGGTGTTCTCTTCAACAATCTTAATTTTCTCAATGACGGTAACCTCTGTTAGTTTGTCCTTGTCAGGATTTTCATTTTTCTCTGCTACTTTAGTCTCCACAGATATCGTCTCTCCAACGGCCATCTCTCCAACCGCTATATTCCTATCAGAAGATGTCTTGTCCTTATTTACATGCTTTTCCTCAGGTATCTTGATATCTGGTGTTAGGATGCTCTCTTCAATCTTAATTTTCTCAACGGCAGTAACCTTTGTTATCTTATTCTTGTCAGGTCTTTCATATTCCACTGTAACTTTTTTCTCCTCTGACATCTTATTGTCCTGTTTAGTTGTATTTTCTCCAGCATTCTGAATGATTTCCTCAATGACCTCAATAACCTCATCTGTAACCTCTGTCATTTTGTTATTGTCAGGACTTTTATTTTCCGCTGTTACTTTAGTCTCAGATATCTCCTCTCCTCTGACTATATCCTCCACTGTGGTCATATTCTGATCATATTCTTCTGTGACTGTAACCTCTTTTACTTTAGTCTCTTTAGAGACTGTACTATTCTCCTCAGCAGCAACTTTTTTGTCTTCGTTTATATTTTTGTCCTCAAATATCTTATTGTCTTGTATAAGGGTGTTCTCTTCAACAATCTTAATTTTCTCAATGACGGTAACCTCTGTTAGTTTGTCCTTGTCAGGATTTTCATTTTTCTCTGCTACTTTAGTCTCCACAGATATCGTCTCTCCAACGGCCATCTCTCCAACCGCTATATTCCTATCAGAAGATGTCTTGTCCTTATTTACATGCTTTTCCTCAGGTATCTTGATATCTGGTGTTAGGATGCTCTCTTCAATCTTAATTTTCTCAACGGCAGTAACCTTTGTTATCTTATTCTTGTCAGGTCTTTCATATTCCACTGTAACTTTTTTCTCCTCTGACATCTTATTGTCCTGTTTAGTTGTATTTTCTCCAGCATTCTGAATGATTTCCTCAAGGACCTCAATAACCTCATCTGTAACCTCTGTTATTTTGTTATTGTCAGGACTTTTATTTTCCGCTGTTACTTTAGTCTCAGATATCTCCTCTCCTCTGGCTATATCCTCCACTGCTGTTGTATTCTGTTCAACATTCCTGATTACCTCATTGACTGTTACCATAGGTGTATTCTCTTCAGTGACTACATTCTCATCAGCAGCAACTTTTTTGTTTTCATGTACATTTTTCTCCTGAGATATCTTATTGTCTCGTGTGGTCATATTCTGTTCAATGATCTTCATTTTCTCAACGTCTGTAACCGCAGATACTTTAGCCTTGTCCGGATTTTCATTTTCCTCTGTTACGTTTTTCTCCTCAGATATCTTATCGTCAGTGATTGTATTCTCTTCAGGAACAACTTTTGTGTCTTTGTGGAATTGACTCTCATTCGATATCTTACACGCCACTGTGGCCGTATTCTGTTCAAGGTTCTTCATTTCCTCAATGATTGTGACCTCTATTATTTTAGTCTCAGATATCGTACTATCCTGTGTAGTCATATTAGCTTCAGTTTTTGGAATTATTTTCTCAAATACTGTAACCTCCTCTGTTACTATATTCTCCTCAGATGCAACCTTTTTGTCCTCATTGAAATTAATCTGAATAGATATCTTATTTTCCTCTGTTATCTTATTCTCTTCAGGACTCTTAATGTCCATGCTCTCGTCGCTCTCCTCCTGAAGCATCTGCAACCTGGACGGTGTGCAGAAGGGGACAAACAGAGCTTCAGACAGTCTCAGACAGTTAGACAGTCATAAACCGTAGTTTTAAACATGTACAGAGCTTGATTTACACATCAATTTTCAATAGTGCTCCCCAAATAGTGGGCAAAACCAATATTGATAATTTTAATGCTAAATCCGCTTATTGAGGTGCCTTGATGAAACTCCGGTCACCTCTGTAATTTGAACGGCTGCATCCATATCATGAAGAGCAGACAAACAGCAGACGAACAGAGCCCCTCAGCCCTCCAGAATGTATGTAGGCTACTGTGCAGCAGTGTTAGAAATAGCAAGCTCTGTATCCTATCAAACATCTGGTTAATGAGTCAAACTATAGAGGGAAGAGGATGGGGTCAAAAGTTTGGATATGAGATGTTAACATGCCTGAGATAGAAGCTGCCCCTAACTACAGATTTAGGATCAGATTAGACAACCCCTGACTATAATCTTAACCATTAGGGTGGCGATTTAATGTTTGACTCCAGAGAAGTGGTTAAGGGCAACATTCATCTACTCTGCTGTGGATAGAAGCATGGAAGGATAACAGGAAGTAGGAGCGGGACTTACTCAGGGTCTTCCTCGTTCTCTTCCTCCTGGATATTGGGCAGTCTTTGCAAAACAGACAGTGAGCAGGATGATTATTAAGGGTCGTCTCCTTGGTGATGACATGTCCTGGTGTGCGTGTGTGTGTCTGTGTGTATATGTATGTGTTTGTATGCAAACATGCATGTATGTGTTTCTGTGTGTGTGTGTGTGTGGGGGGGGGGGGGGGGGGGGGGGGGGACAGGACACTTACTGCTCTCCATCAGCCTCTTGCTGTGAGTCTGTGGCCCTCTGGGCACTGGCGGCCTGCTCCTCCTCTAGTTGTCTAACTGCCATCTCAGCCGCCTGTCTGGCCACCTCCTCAGCCATCCTTGCTTCGTTTAACTGCTGCTGCAGCCTGGAGACCAGGTGAGAGGGCAGGGATCAATACATCGGACAATCACACAGAGCCAAAAGGCAGTGATGAACACAACGGCCAATCCCAATTCCTCCCTCATACAGACAAAGGGAGACAGATCTCTGGGAAATATACGAGATTGTAAAAAAGTGAGTGTGAGACAGAAAGAAAACCACATAGGGAATAGGAGGAAGAGGAAAACAGATGGTCTCTTTTATTACTTCTCCTCCACTTTCGCCACAGCAGCCTCCTCTGCCTCTTTCTTTATGCTCTCTATGAGGGGAGTCCATCTCTCTGTCTGTGTCTCTGCATCTTCTGCGTCTTGTTGCATTTCTAGAAACTGCTGCGACAGAGAAATACAGTACACACAGAGAGTATGGCTATTGCAGCTCCAGATAAAGAACATTATTAAGTTCAATGGCATTTCCATTAGGAAAATGGAACAGTTTTGTTTCGTCACATCATGTTGGTGACTTTCTGATCAGCTTTGAAGCTATTGCCACGTTTGTCCTTTCAAGCATGGTAATCTACTGACTACTAGCAAGGCTGTCTCTGATTCTGCCTCTGACCTGGGGTTTGAGTGAGGGTAAGGCCTGGAGCAGGGCCGCTCCCTGAGCCACTTTGTTCTCCTTCTCCTCCCAATCCGGGTCCACCTCCTCCAGAACCATGTCTTCATGGCCTTGCAGGATGAGGACTAAATTGGAAATAGGAAACAAGTTGCAATAAAAGGAGGTGGGTCAGTGGGTTAACTGTTAGAGGATATGGAACAGTAGGGTGGGATCAACCAATCAAGAGAAAGGCCTCATATTCAGCAGCCAATTAATGCTTAAACTGTATTCTTAACCAAGTGGGAAGGTGGTATTTATCACATAATGCTGGGAAAAATCCACTTGAAGCCCCTCCAACTGGTAATAACTAGTAGGAAGCTCATCTATCACCCCTGAGCTTCTACTTCTCCCACAAGCTTCGACTTCTTCAAGCTTCGACTTCTTCGACTCCTCCCACAATTTTCCTACATAGGAAATTACCTCGACAACAGCATTTTTGGCAAACGATTTAATCCCATCAGTCACAATAGGGATTTTTTTTGTACTTAACAGGTTCTACAGAAGTTAAAGTTTTCCTTATCAACAAATAAGGCATATATTATGCATTACCAAGGTGTCTAATATGGTTCAGAGAAGTTTCAAATGATTTCTCAAAATGGTCACAAAACCACAAGCATAAATCTCCAAGGTGTACTTTTAGCGATGAATTTGGCACCAGAAGTCTGTGTTTAACAGCTTCAAACATAATGTTTAAAGGGTGTAGTTTACATATGCACTCTAACTTTCAATAGATTGAATCCATGATGCTCGTGGTATATGAAAATATCTTAGTGGTCATATTTGTGACCAATGGGAAAATACAATGGCTTTGAAGATTATCCATTAGCCTTTACATATGTTTAAATCAGCGATTTTGACTGTAAAACGTCATATTTTGCTATTTTTGGGTGACTTGCCATTGGGGAATTACCAGACTTTCAGCACGCTTATAGGGAAGGACATTCAACAAGAACAAATGACTGATGATTGGCTGAGAGAAATTGATTATACAAATATTGTGGGGCTGTTTTGTTAAGCTTCAGCGTGGCATTTGACATTATCGATCATAGTCTGCTGCTGGTAAAACTGATGTATTATGGCTTTACACCCCCTGCTATATTGTGGATAAAGAGTTACCTGTCTAACAGAACACAGAGGGTGTTATTTAATGGAGCCTCTCTGACATAATCCAGGTAGAATCAAGAATTCCCTAGGGCAGTCTAGGCCCCTTACATTTTTCAATCTTTACTAACGACATACCACTGGCTTTAAGTAAAGCCAGTGGTATGACTCAACACTATACATGTCAGCTACTACAGCGACTGAAATGACTGCAACACTTAACAAAGAGCTGCAGTTAGTTTCAGAAGGGAAGATATAAGTTCGTCCTAAATATTTAAAAATCTGAAAGCATTGTATTTGGGAAAAATAATTCACTAACCCCTAAACCTCGACTAATCTTGTAATTAATAATGTGGAAATTGAGCAAGTAGTGGTCATGGTCAAAACATATTGATACAACAGTAGCTAAGATGGGTCTGTCCATAATAAAGCGTTGCTCTGCCTTCTTAACAACAATATCAACAAGGTAGGTCCTACAGGCCCTAGTTTTATCGCTCCTGTACTCAGTCGTGTGGTCAGGTGCCACAAAGAGGGTCGTAGGAATATTGTAATTGGCTCAGAACAAGGCAGCACGGCTGGCCCTTAAATGTACACAGAGAGCTAACATTAATAATATGCACATCAATCTATCCTGGCTCAAAGTGGAGGAGAGATTGACTTCATCACTACTTGTATTTGTGTTGTGAGATGTATTGACATGTTGAATGCACCAAGCTGTCTGTTTGAGGTACTGGCACACAGCTCGGACACCCATGCATACCCCACAAGACATGCCACCAGAGGTCTCTTCACAGTCCCCAAGTCCAGAACAGACTATGGGAGGCACACAGTACTACATGGAGCCATGACTACAATGGAACTCTATTCCACATCAAGTAACTGATGCAAGCAGTAAAATAAGATTTAAAAAACAGATAAAAATAAACCTTACAGAACAGCAGGGACTGTGAGGGACACAAACATAGGCACAGACACATGCATACACCCACGTACGCATGGATTTTGTGTTGTAGATATGTGGTAGTAGAGTAGGAGCCTGAGGACACACACTTAATGTGATGTTAAATCAGCTATGAATGTAGTGTAATGCCTTGGCAGCAGCTAATGGGGATCCTTAATAAATACATATAGACTCATACACTGAAAAAGTGTAATAATTGAACAAATATTTAACGTCAATAGGTATGTTAAGTGTCTCTACCAAAATGGTAGATCTGGTTTATGTGCGTTTTGCTGAATAGTCACGAAGGTAGACCTGAGTATTGGGACATAGCCACAGGTGTAAACCTGGTTCATATGGGTATTTGGGCTGAGATATAGATATGCAGATGTAGATCTGGTTTATATTAGCATTGGGACTCAGTCAAAGGTGGAGACCTGGTTTGTACAGTAGTAGTACTTGACCTGAGTAGCAGGGATAGACCTGGTTTACATTTTATGAGTATTCAGGCTACGACACATTTAGACCTGGCTTAGTTGACTAATTGGGTTCAAGCACAGGTCCAGACTTTGTAGGTATGTAAATTGGAGCTGAAGTACAGGTGTAGACCTGGTTTGTATGAATAGCGGGGCTGAAATACATAAACACACCTATTGTTATGACAATTGGCAGTGACATGTAACAGTAGGAAAAAATCGTTATTGGGTTAGAAGTGCAGATGTACACCTGGTCTGTAAGGATATTGAGGCTAAAGTACAAGTGTAGACCTGGTTTGTATGAATGTTGAGGCTTGGGCACTGGGGTAGACCTGTCTTATATGAGTATGCCCATGGATTTACCTGGTTTATATGAGTAATGGGGTGTAGGGATACACAAGGCTCATACAGGTAATGGGTCTTGATGTACATTTATTGCCCATTCAAATCCTTTCTGGCAACAAGTTTGTGGTAATAAAAAAGTGAATGGGGCTTTGGCACATGTGTTTTGCCACTGTACTATGAGTTTATCAATGAAATGATTAGCGAATACAGGTCAGAGGTCACAGTACTAAGATATGCAAATAACAATGTTGGGGTGTGAGGCTAATAGCTGGATATAGGTTACTGTTGTTGACTTGGGGAAGACAGGTATAAGGAAAGTGAGTAACAGGGCTGAGATAGGCAAGTAACATGGATGAGCTGTGTTGGCAAAGGAACTGGGGGTTAATGATTAACAAATAGGGTATTTAGGGCTAAAATATGGGTGTATCTGTACTTGATTGTATCAATATTAGGGTACTGGGATGTGAGTGTTAGTGTTTTTCTTAAATCAGCTATAACATTGCAGATATATTATGGCTTTTATCAATGTAATTGTCTGCATCATTTCCAATACCCCATATGTATTTTTTTTGTAAATATGCAGTACCAGTCAAAAGTTTGGACACACCTACTCATTCAAGGGTTTTTCTTTATTTTTACTATTTTCTACATTGTAGAATAATAGTGAAGACATCAAAACTATGAAATAACACATATGGAATCATGCAGTAACCCAAAAAGTGTTATATCAAAATACATTTTATATTTTAGATTCTTCAGAGTAGCCACCCTTTAACTTGATGACAGCTTTGCATACTCTTGGCATTCTCTTAACCAGCTTCATGAGGAATGCTTTCCAACAGTCTTGAAGGAGTTCCCACATATGCTGAGCACTTTTTGCCTGTTTTTCCTTCACTCTGTGATCCAACTCATCCCAAACTATCTCAATTGGGTTGAGGTCAGGTGATTGTGGAGGCCAGATTATCTGATGCAGCACTCCATCACTCTCCTTGGTCAAATAGCCCTTACACAGCCTGGAGGTGTGTTGGGTAATTGTCCTGTTGAAAAACAAATGATAGTCCCACTAAGTGCAAACAAGATGGGATGGCGTGTCGCTGCAAAATACTGTGATAGCCATGCTGGTTAAGTGTGCCTTGAATTATAAATAAATCACCGACAGTGTCACCACCAAACCTCCCCCACACCATCACACCTCCTCCTCCATGCTTCACGGTGGGAACCACACATGTGGAGATCATCTGTTCACCAACTCTGCATCTCACAAAGACACAGCGGTTGGAACCAAAAATCGCAAATTTGGATTTCCACCGGTCTAATGTCCATTGCTTGTCTTTCTTGGCCCAAGCAAGTCTCTTCTTCTTATTGGTGTCCTTTAGTAATGGTTTCTTTGCAGAAATCTGACAATGAAGGCCTGATTCAAACAGTCTCCTATGAACAGTTGATGTTGAAATGTGTCTGTTACTTGAACTCTGTGAATAATTTATTTGGGCTGCAATCTGAGGTGCAGTTAACTCTAATGAACATATCCTCTGCAGCAGAGGTAACTCTAGGTCTTCCTTTCCTGTGGCGGTCCTCATGAGAGCCAGTTTCATCATAACGCTTGATGTTTTTTGCGACTGCACTTGAAGAAACTTTCAAAGTTCTTAAAATGTTCCGTATTGACTGACCTTCATGTCTTAAAAATGATGGGTGCTGACCTCTAAACTTAAAAATATGAAATATCCTTATACATGTCACTGAGGGAGAGAGGGGAATGTAGAACGTTTACATTCTGTCAGAATATGCTATTGTTAGCCGTCAGGGATCCTATGGGAGGAGAAGAGACACAGTATGGTACAAGTCAACATGACAGCCGTGAGTTGGGGAGGAGTGAGGAATTTGGGCAGAGGCCAGGTTAGATGAAGTGAGGAAGAACAGATATCACTAAAGTTTTGTATAGCAACATAGGTGTACTGGCTGCTCAGAGGTGTAAAGAGGGGGCTCAGCATAGGAGAAAAGGTTAAATACCAGTACTTGTGTGAATATGTTTTCTTGTCTGTTCAGCTGTCCGACCCTTTGGGTGAATAAACTTGGCTTGAGCTTTTATAGTTTTCCATCAGTTTTTACCCTGTTATTTAGAACCTAACAAAGTAATGATGGACTTTCATTTATTTTTGCTTATTTGAGCTGTTCTTGCCATAATATGGACTTGGTCTTTTACCAAATAGGGCTATGTTCTGTTTACCACCCCTACCTTGTCACAACACAACTGATTGGCTCAAACGCATTAAGAATGAATGGAATTCCACAAATTTTCTTTAACAAGGCACACCTGTTAATTGAAATGCATTCCAGGTTACTACCTCATGAAGCTGGTTGGGAGAATGCCAAGAGTGTGCAAAGCTGTCATCAAGGCAAAGGGTGGCTACTTTGAAGAATCTCAAATATAAAATATATTTTGATTTGTTTAACACTTTTTAGTTTACTTCATTATTCCATATGTGTTATTTCTTAGTTTTGATGTCTTCACTATTATTCTACAATGTAGAATATAGTAAAAATAAAGGAAACCCCTTGAATGAGTAGGTGTGTCCAAACTTTTGAGTGATACTGTATATATTTTAAAATATATTTTCCTGCTTTATTATTTCCTGTAACCCTACCACCCCTCCCCTAATTTGATTAAACTAATGGACAACAACACTTAGGCTTCTACTTCCAGCTTATACGTATTATATACATTTTACGGACAATATATTTTACATTACTTATCTTTTGTTTGTTTTTAGTCCCAGCCTTCAGCTACCCTCAACCCCTCCCATTTATTGCATCTCTGAAGACCATCCAGTTTTGATTTCTAGCTGCCATATATTTTCCCACTGTGCTGAGATGTTTCACAAAGGTTCTGAACCTTTCTATTTTCATAGTTTATACAGATTGTAAATGAAGTATTATTATATTATTGACCGATTGACTAATCCCCCAGCAGTGCTATTTGTAGAGTTGGCTCCATGTAAATGTTGCAATTTTTCAGTCATTCCTGAACCTGCGACCAAAAACAGGGCAGTACCAAAACAAGTGATCTAATTATTCTGGGTGTTAGTTTTAGGGCATGAGGGTAACAGGGCTGGGATGTGTTAGTAATTGGGTTTAGGTGTGTGGGTAAGTGGGCTGAGGTATATAGAGATTGGGGCTGAGAAATAGGGGTACAGTGCATTCGGAAAGTATTCAGACACCCTGACTTTTGCCACATTTTGTTATGTTACAGGATTATTCTAAAATAGATTATATATTTTTTTATTTTCTCATCAATCTACATGCAATACTCCATGATGAAAAAGAAAAAACAGATTTTTCAATATTTTTTATTTTTTTTACAACTAGAACCCCCTGGAAATATCACGTTTGCATAAGTATTCAGACCCTTTACTCAGTACTTTGTTGAAGCACCTTTGGCAGTGATTACAGCCTAGTGTCTTCTTGGGTATGACGTCACAAGCTTGGCACACGTGTATTTGGGGAGTTTGTCCCATTCTTCTCTGGAGATCCTTTGAAGCTCTGTCAGGTTGGATGGGACACAGCTATTTTCAGATGTTTGATGGAGTTCAAGTCCGGGCCCTGACTGGGCCACGCAAGGACATTGAGACTTGTCCTGCAGCCTCTTCTGCGTTGTCTTGGCTGTGTGCTTAGGGTCATTGACCTGTTGGAAGGTGAACCTTCGCCCCAGTCTGAGGTCCTGAGCGCTCTGGACAAGGGTTTTGATCAAGGATCTCTCTTTACTTTGCTCCGTTCATCTTTGCCTCGATCCTGATTAGTCTCACAGTCGCTGCTGCTGAAAAACATCCCCACAGCATGATGCTGCCACCACTATGATGCTGCCACCACCATGCTTCACTGTAGGGATGGTGCCAGGTTTCCTCCAGACGTGACACTTGGCATTCAGGCCAAAGATTTTAAACTTGGTTTCATCAGACCAGAGAATCTTGTTTCTCATGGTCTGAGAGTTCGTCAGGTGCCTTTTGGCAAACTCCAAGTGGGCTGTCATGTGCCTTTTACTGAGGAGTGGCTTCCGTCTTGCCACTCTACCATAAAGGCCTGATTGGTGGAGTGCTGCAGAGATGGTTGTCCTTCTGGAAGGTTCTCCCATCTCCACAGAGGAACTCTGGAGCTCTGTCAGAGTGACCATCTGATTTCTCAGTTTGGCTGGGCGGCCAGCTCTAGGAAGAGTCTTGCTGGTTCCAAACTTCTTCCATTTAAGAATGCTGGAGGCCACTGTGTTCTTGGGGACCTTCAATGCTGCAGAATCTTTTTTGGTACCCTTCCCCAGATCTGTGCCTCGACATAATCCTGTCTCAGAGCTCTACGGACAATTCCTTCAACCTCATGGTGTAAGGTGTGCGTACTAGCGGTAGAGAAGTCAGGCACAGGAGAGCAAAAACTGTGTTACCAACGGCGCAGTTTAATAATAAAAACCACCGGAAAACAAATGGGTACAAAACCCGTCACACACCAGACATAACGTGCACAAGCACTAACAATAAACATTTCCGGACAAGGACATGGGGGGAACAGAGGGTTAAATACACAACATGTAATGATGGAATTGAAACCAGGTGTGTGGGAAGACAAGACAAATGGAAAATGAAAAGTGGATCGTTGATGGCTAGAAGACCGGCGACGCCGAACGCCGCCTGAACAAGGAGAGGAACCGACTTCGGCGGAAGTCGTGACACATGGCTTGGTTTTTATTCTGACATGCACTGTCAACTGTGGGACATTATACAGTATAGACAGGTGTGTTTCTTTCCAAATCATATCCAAACAATTGAATTTACCACAGGTGGACTCCAATGAAGTTGTAGAAACATCAAGGATGATCAATGGAAACAGGATGCACCTGAGCTCAATTTCGAGTCTCATAGCAAAGGGTCTGAATACTTTATTATATAAAGTTTTTATTTTTTTTATTTTATATTATTTGCAAAATGTCTAAAAACATTTATTCTCATTATGGGGTTTTGTGTGTAGATTGATGAGGAAATGTTTTTATTTATTCCAGTTTAGAATAAGGCTGTAACAAAATGTGAAAAAGATTTTGAATACTTTCAGTGTCCAGCGACTGTGAAGCCAACACCTTAACCATTACACCAAGAGGTCAGAACATTTTGACTAGGTTGCTAGGTGTTGAGTTAAGGTCGCTACATTACCGCCTTCCTTCAGGAGCGTATTCTAAGTCCCTCACCTGTACACGCCTCTCCGATGGCTTCACAGGCACCATCCCACTTCAGACACCAATGTAGCAAATTCGGGGGGTAGCCCCAACTGGGACTCGAACCCGGGTCCAGCAACTGTCAAGGCTTAACCATTACGCCAAGAGGAACGGACATCTTGACTAGGTCGCTAGGTGTTGGCTTAAAGTCGCTGCAATACATTGCAGTACTGCGCTTTACCAAAGGTTAGCACTAGCAGTACAGATCCATTGAAAATATATTCAACAAATACAGTGTTCCCAACTTTTAATCATATCATGTAATTCAGACCCCTTTATATACTTGGCTGTTAGAATGTTTATAGGTATGAGCCTAGTTGATTGATTGATTGATTGATTGGTAGATTGATTTGTAGATTGATTGGTAGATTGATTGACTGTCACACAAAACACCAGACTGCATTTCAAACTCTTTATTAATCATAAACAAACGGCATATAATGTAACAACATCTTCATAATAATACGATTGCTGCCTGGGCTTAGCTAGTTATTATGTTTGTCTCATTGGACAAACACAATAACAACAGTACTAACAGTAGTGTGTACTATGCTAACAGTATGTCGACTACAAACCGTGTGTGAAATATAGTGCCAATTCAACTGTTTTTTTACTGTCACGGTTCTATGCAATCTAAAAACAATTGATAGCAGTGTATTGATTCTACACCGTTTAAAATGAGAATAGAAAGTATTGGAAAAAGCTTATACTAGCTGTGATCACCCTGTCTGTCTGGAGAAAACAGAATTCCTAGGCTTTTTGAGATTCCAAGGCTTTTTGGAGATAATTGTTTATGGAATAATCATTAGCATCATTGCGCTATTGCAGTTAGAGTGAGATATTGTTCCCAAAGTTATGATTCTAACAGATAATGATCATAGCATGATCACGCCTATGTTTACACAGCCATCCTAGCGACCCGATTCAGATTTTGTTTCATATTCAACCATTTTTTTCTGACTGTTCACACCCAGTTTTATACGGGATAAATTTGCACATTTACACTCATGTGACCTCTGAAATAGCACACATATGCAACGCTAATTTACAATTTTTTTCATGTAAAAAACAACCTTTCAGAGCAAAAATAATTATTTGATCTGAGCATCCACACGAGGTTCCATATGGAGCATCAGAATCGTATCAGAATTGAGAGTCACATACGGATGTGGAATAAATCAGAACTTAAAAGATCAGATTCCATGTGTTTTTTTTTTTTTTGCTGTGGGGGAAAGATCATATATGTCAGATATGCCAAATAATTGACATAAGATCAAAATTGAGCTACCTGTGTAAACACAGCCTTTATAAATTAGACTATATTCACTCCCATGCTTAGTTAATTCTCCTGGTTTATGGGTTCTTAAACCTAATTACTAATTTCATTCAGAATCTCTTATTATTGGCTCAATCGTTTGTGGGAAGGAGAGGGTGAAAGTGCATTATGCGTTGTAGCTGCGCAAGAACTGAAAGCTCTATAGGTTTACAGAGCCATTGACTATTTCTAGCTATGTGTGTGTCAGAAGAGGCTGGTGGGAGAAGCAATAGGAGGACGGACACATTGTAATGGCTAGAATGGAATAAATTGAACGATATCAAACACATCAAACCTATGGCACCCTTATTGGAGTTAAAAAACATGACCTGGTGCACACCCAGAGAAAATTATTTCATGTAGAGGTGCTGACTAACGGCGAATAAACTATAAGCTATAAAAATGAAGAGAGTCGCACACTCTATATATAAACTCCCAGTAATTGAATGGGTAAATCACCAACGTTTTGGCATAACTGTGCCTTCTTCAGGGTAATGTCATGAATGCTTGAACCAGGTTATGGAGACAAAAGTGCAATTAGTGCAACCAATGACCAGTGTCATAATTATTTAGTTAATGCATTGAGGGAAACTGTTAAAGCATATACAGTTGAAGTCGGAAGTTTACATACACCTTAGCTAAATACATTTAAACACAGTTTTTCACAATTCCTGACATTTAATCAGAAAAATTCCCTGTATTAGGTTAGTTAGGATCACCTCTTTATTTTAAGAGTGTGAAATGTCTAAATAATAGTAGAGAGAATGATTTATTTCAGCTTTTATTTCTTTCATCACATCCCCAGTGGGTCAGAAGTTAACATACACTCAATTAGTATTTGGTAGCATTGCCTTTAAATTGTATATATTATTAACATCAACATACATTATTGTTTAATTCAATTTCACATATATATTTAATTGTTCCCTACTTCATTAAAACATGTTGTTACATGTCATCTTTAGGTTCAACCATAATGCATAATAAGCATCATCAACTGGGGGAACATATTGGGTGCTGATTATGCTGATAAGCTGTTGGAAGAATATGTCCATTTATAAGACTTGTTTATAAAAGAGAGAATTGTTCATTTAAATTTAAAAAAAATATTTCACCTTTATTTAACTAGGCAAGTCAGTTAAGAACAAGTTCTTATTTACAATGACTGCCTACCCCAGACCAATTGTGCGCCGCCCTATAGGACTCCCAGTCTGGATTCAAACCAGGGACTGCAGTGACGGATCTTGCACAGAGATGCAATGCTATAGACCGCTGCGCCACTCTGGAGCCCAAACGAAGAGTTCATAAGAAGGGCCTGAGATCAAAGTCAATATTCAGACCACTAGGGGTCAATGTTTTTCGAAGGGTTTCCAGTAAGCCTCCCTTTGCAGTAGTAGGATCTCGATGTTACTTCCTCTCCTTTGTAGAGCAAAATGCTCAATGCCTGTGTACTTGAGGGAGGACATAGGACCTGATGACTCTGATCACTGAACAACTTTTAAAAAGGATATTACAGAGATCGCAACCTGTTTAGCTTCAGCAAAGTGAGCTGCTACTGGATAGTCAACGTTCTTACACCTGATTGAGCTACGGTGTTCAGCTATGCGTTGTTTTAATCGTATTTTCGCTTGTCCTACGTAGGCTTTCCCACATGAACAGGTGATGAGATTGCAGAATATGTCAGTGGTTTTTCAGGATTGCTTTCATTTTCTCCAAATACTTGGTGTACTTGGTGCAAAAGACCTGTTGCATTGTTTTTCTTCTTTGGTTGAGTTTTTACATGTTCCTCTCTTGGTTTTTGAGATCATTGCAGCGTCAAGAGTTTTGTCCTTGCAGCCTCTCATTTTGAATTTATCTGTCATTTTTTTTGTATTGTTGTCAAAATCTGTCTGGTGGCCACAGATTGGTTTAACCCCGCATAACTGGATATATGGTAGATGATTCTAAAGGGGAAGGGGATGCATACTATTCGCACATAGCAGGGTATTGCGGTCTGTGGGTTTTGTGTATAAGTCTGCGTGTAATGCATCATTCTCTCTGATGATTCATAAATCCAGGTAGTTTATTTTTCTCTCATCAGTCTGCATGGTGAATTTGAGGTATTCAAAGCTCTCATTTAGTAGAGTTTGGAATTCATTTAGTTCCTGCTGACTGCCTTCCCAGAGTACAAAGACATCATCTATGTATCTCTTCCATAGGAGGATTTTAGAAAGTTGGGGGTGCGTCTCTGTTTTGAAAATGAGTGTTACCTCAAGATGTCCCACATACAGGTTTGCATAGTTGGGGGCAAAGCCATTGGCTACACCCCGAATTTGAAGGAAAAAGTCTGACTCAAAGACGATGGAGAAAGGGTAGAGTCTCTCTGCTGAAGGAAGTGTTGCAGTGCCTGCAAGCCTCCAGTGTGTGGGATGTTAGTGTACAAGCTCTCCACATCAAAAGTGGCCAGCAGGGTGCCCTCTGGTATCCTTCCTAAGCCCTTTATCAATGAGATCATGTGACTAGTGTCTTTGACATAAGATGGGAGATTTTCAACCATCAGTTTAATGTGGTGGTCCACAAACGTAGAAATGTTGGACGTCAGAGTCGACTGCTGCTACAATGGGTCTACCTGGGGGAGGAGACACTTGTTTGTGCAATTTAGCGACTGTATAAAAAGTTGGTATCTTTGGAAATTTCATACATAGAAATTCCCATTCTTTTTGGGGGATTTGTCCTGATTCCAAACAGCTCTCCACTGTAGATGAGATATTATGCTGGAATTCTAGGGTAGGGTCATAATTTAGTTTGCGATAGAAGTGACCTTTAGATAGTCATCGGCGACATTCATTCACATAGTCACATTTGTTTTGTATACAAATTCCTCCTCCTTTGCCACTTTCTTTTATGATAATCGAAGGATCTGTCTGTAAGTCCTTAAGAGCCATTCTCTCATCACTACTCAGGTTATCATAGGATTTGTGTTTCTGTTTGTCTTTCAGTAGGTCACCTACATCATTTTCAACAATCCTTCAGAAGGTGTCTTTGGACGCATTGCGTTTGGGGGGGATGTAAAAATGTGGTTCTCTCAGAGTTCTCAGGTACCTCAGCTGTGTTGATGGCTTCATCTCCTGCTTGACTCGCAGTAGGGCAGATAAGTCTATTGATTAACATGGTAGACTATGTATACATCTCACTGAGGATGACATTTCAAGTGGAGTCATGTAAGTTTCACTCTTATCAAAGAATCTCAGACTACAGAAAAACTTGAATAGATCTATCTGGGCGTCAAAGTCATTAATGTACGTAGTGGGTACAAATGATAACCCCTTGTTGAGAACATTGAGGTGAGCTGATGTCAGGGTCTTACTTGATCAGTTGAATACATTTAGCTCCTGTTGGACTGGGGGCCCGTCTTGGATCTCAATTGATAGATGTCGCGGGGTGGTAGTGGATTTGTTCTTCCCCCGACGTATGCGTCAAACCCTCTTACGTGCTGGGGGTGTTATCCTCAACGTTGTACCCGGTGTCCCCGTCCTCTTTTGAGAAAAGCGCTCACCGTTGGTAGAGGAGCCAGAGGTATCGCTGCCTGTGGATAGTTGGTCTGACAGAGGGACTCTGCGTCTGTCATCGGCTTGTCTCTTCCTGCTTTGTGGTTTCTTGTGCTCAGGATCTCGCCAGAGGTATATTCGTCCGTTGTTCTTTCAAATGGCGTTTATACTTTTTGATTTACCTCTCCCTCAGTTCGGTCGTAATCTTGGTCTGAAGGTCAGCGTTACTCTTAATGAGATCATTCAGTTTGAGAGGGTCATTAAGCTCATCTCGTAGAGCTTGCTGTGAATTTTCAGTGGAGGTTGCGATCTCTGCAATATCCTTTTTAAGTTGTTCAGTGGTCAGAGTCATCAGGTCCTATGTCCTCCCTCAAGTACACAGGCATTGAGCATGTTGCTCTACCAAGGAGGAGGTAACGTTGAGATCCTACTACTACAAAGGGAGGCTTACTGGATATCCTTTCTGAAAACATTGACCCCTAGTGGTCTGAATATTGACTTTATATATATTAAATATGTATGTGAAATTGAATTAAACAATAAAGTATGCTGATGTTAATATTATGTACAATATTTAATTACGTTTCCATATGATAACAATAGCCTAATATATTTAATATGCTATAAACACTTTTTTTTTAACAGTTTCACTCAATTCATTGTAATCAACTAAATAATTATGACACACCCCTCACTATTGTCCTTGGTTGCACTAATTGCACTGTTTGTCTCCATAACCTGGTTCAAGCGTTCACGCCATTACCCAGAAGAAGGCACAGTGATGCTGAAACCTTGGTGATTTACCCATTAAATTACTGGGAATTTAAATTTAGAGTGTGCGACTCTATTTTTTATAACCCTTAGCGGAGTTGCCAACAACTGAATGCATTTGGTTTTCAGGGATACAGCTATCTATGACCTAGGTTCCTTTTCCGCTGAAAAGCGGATATGCTCAGGCGTTTCTTTTACACCTGCTACGTTAACTTTAAACATATGGAAACTACACGTTTGACTCCATTCTATTTATATCACTCCAGCCATTACAATGAGCCTGTCCTCCTATAGCTCCTCCCACCAGCCTCCTCTGCTAAGTGTGTGTCCATTTATTAATTCTTCCGTCTTTTTTGCCTGTCTGTTGAACTGCCTGTCTCGCTCCAATCATCAGTGTGTGCCTGCGGTTTAGTCTCCTCTTCTATGTGTGTGTTTATGTTTTTGTGAGCGACTTTTCCCAGTCTTCCTTCTCCTTTTGTTTAAGGGGCTCTCAGCGCACCTTCCCCCCTGAAACAGAATGAGAAGAGGAGCCCAGTTAGAGTCTGCCTCATCATGGACACTAGCCGTAATCAACCAATCAATACACCTTGTAATTAACCAATCAACCAATCAATGAACCTGCAAATCACCGCCCCACTATACTGATCAATCAATCAATCAAACTACCTCAAAGCATAACTCAGGTCACTGAAGTGTGTCCACAGCTGATATCAGACTCAAAGGAACAGTGCCAATGTCTGGTTGTACTCTCTGTTGTCCTGCCTGTCTGTTGTCTATTGGAAGTTCAGACATCTTTGTACACTGTTTTGGATTTTATATGTCTATAATGCTGATCGTTTCTTTGAACACCATTTTGAGTTTCATGATCTGTGAGATGCTGTATGTGTATGAGAAAGCCATGAGACCAGCTTTACTTACTGTTCTGCACAGCGTTCTCCTGGCAGAGGGGGAGACACAAAACAAAAGATGTTAGACTTCAGTTCCCATTTGCCTACGTCCTCTTTCAGTTATGTCCTGTTCAGTTGAAGTTTAAGAACAACTTTGAATAAAACGTATAATTTGATTCTAAAGAACTCCCCCGGCCTTATCTCTAACCCAAAACCAGGGTCTTGTTCATTATTTGCACCGAATGGAAGAAGATTTACTGAAACAGGGAAGGACTACCTGAACTTATCCAATAAGACATGTGGTTTACCATGCAAAGTGTTTTGCTACAGTGTGCCTTAATGAACACTGTCCTGGTGTGTTGCCTTGTGCTATTAGGAGGTTAGTCACTCACCGATCCACTGGGAGTCAGGACAGGCTGAGGTAACATACGACCGAAGCCCTGTACAATCCATCCCACCACACTGTAGAAGGAGAACAGAGATATCAGAATATGGACTGTCTACATCACATGGCATGTTTAACAGCTGCTATCATGCTTTAGCAGTAGAGCACATTTCAGGGCTATTACTATGTTATAACAGCATCATGAATGTGTCTGCAAGCCGTTCCCATGTTATAGCAGCGTAGAGAATGTGTAAGACCATTGGGAAGGGAAAAGGGATACTTAGTCAGTTGCACAAATGAATGCATTCTACAGAAATATGTCTTCTGCATTTAACCCATTTATCTCTCTGAATCAGAGAGGTATGGGGGCTGCCTTAATCGTTGTCATCGGCGCCCGGAGAGCAGTTGTTGTTGGAGGTTAACTGCATTGCTCAAGGCGATTCGTATCAGCAACCGTTCGGTTACTGGCCCAATGCTCTTAGCAGGTAACGTAGAGTGGACACGGTAGAATTATATTTTCCACCTTTTTTGCTCCTCTCTAGGTGGGCCAAAAGCTGCTAGGGTGAGGCAGTAACGTAGGTATGAGGGGCTTTGATAGCTAAGCTGCGGCCAATATAAGCTGCGGCCATTTTGTCACCTACTTGGGCTGTTTCTCCTCCTCACTGTCATGACAACAGATACAGTGGCAAGAAAAAGTATGTGAACCCTTTGGAATTACCTGGATTTCTGCATAAATTAGTCATCAAATTTCACAACAATAGACAAACATAGTGTGCTTAAACTAACAACGCACAAATTATTGTGTTTTTCTTGTCTATATTGAATACATCATTTAAACATTCACAGTGTAGGTTGGAAAATGTATGTGAACCCCTACGCTAATGACTTCTCCAAAAGCTAATTGGAGTCAGGAGTCAGCTAACCTGGAGTCCAATCAATGAGACGAGATTGGAGATGTTGGTTAGAGCTGCCTTGCCCTATCAAAAACACTCACAAAATTTGAGTTTGCTATTCACAAGAAGCATTGCCTGATGTGAACCACGCCTCAAACAAAAGAGATCTTAGAAGACCTAAGATTAAGAATTGTTGACTTGCATAAAGCTGGAAAGGGTTACAAAAGTATCTCTAAAAGCCTTGATGTTCATTAGTCCACGGTTAGACAAATTGTCTATAAATGGAGAAAGTTCAGCAACGTTGCTACTCTCCCAAGGAGTGGCCATCTTGCAAAGATGACTGCAAGAGCACAGAGCAGAATGCTCAATGAGTGTCAGCTAAAGACTTACAGAAATCTCTGGAACATGCTAACATTTCTGTTGACGACTCTACGATACGTAAAACACTAAACAAGTATGGTGTTCATGGGAAACCACTGCTGTCCAAAAACAACATTGCTACAAGTATGAAGTTTGCTGAAGTTCACCTGGATGTTCCACAGCGCTACTGGCAAAATAGTCTGTGTACAGATGAAACAACATCAAAACCTCATCCCAACTGTAAAGTATGGTGGAGGGAGCATCATGGTTTGGGGCTGCTTTGCTGCCTCGGGCCTGGACAGCTTGCTATCATCGACAGAATAATGAATTCCCAAGTTTATCAAGACATTTTGCAGGAGAATGTAAGGCTATCTGTCCGCCAATTGAATCTCAACAGAACTTGGGTGATGCAACAGGACAATGACCCAAAACATAGAAGTAAATCAACAACAGAATGGCTTCAACAGAAGAAAATACGCCTTTTGGAGTGGCCCAGTCATAGTCCTGACCTCAACCCGATTGAGATGCTGTGGCATGACCTCAAGAGAGCAGTTCACACCAGACATCCTAAGAACATTGCTGAACTGAAAGTTTTGTAAATAGGAATGGTCCAAAATTCCTCCTGACTGTTGTGCAGATCTGATCCGCAACTACAGAAAACGTTTGATTGAGGTTATTGCTGCCAAACGAGGGTCAACCTGTTATTAAATACAAGGGTTCACATACTTTTCCCACCCTGCACTGTGAATGTTTACACGGTGTGTTCAATAAAGACATGAAAATGTATTATTGTTTGTGTGTTATTAGTTTAAGCAGACTGTGTTTGTCTATTGTTGTGACCTAGATGAAGATCAGATCAAATTGTATGACCAATTTATGCAGAAATCCAAGTATTTCCAAAGGGTTCACATACTTTTTCTTGCCACTGTACATAATAATTAAACAGCATTAAAGAGATTGCAGAAAAATGTATTTTTTCATTAAACTGTTTAAATAGTTCCCTTTACAACCACTGTACAATCTGTAATATTTACATGAATAAGTACATATTTGTGTATCAATGAGCTTGTAGTGTAAATACAAAAGCGTAAATGTGTGAGACTCACTTTGCTTTGGCCTCCTCTTCAGTTTCCGGAGATTTGGAGGTCACTGCAAGGGATTTGGAGGTCACTGCAAGGGCAGAACAAACAGCTCATAAATATGCAACAAATGTAAAAAAAATATATAAAATAATGATATAGGCTTGCTGGTGCATGAGGTTTCTAGCCTCAGAACAAGATATAAGATTGGTGATAGACTGTGGAACCAATATAGAGTAACCTATTGCTCAGCACCCCCAAGCATCCCTGTAATAAATATGAGGATCTCTGCGTGTTAGAAGATAACCTTTCTGTGGGCAGGGGGCCTTCGCTGAGATGTCTCTGTTGATGTCAGCTGGCTGGGGTACCACTTTCTCAAAACCCTGTTTGATCCACTCATACACCCTGAGAACAGAACACACGACACACAGGCACAAACACACACGTTAGAATGTCATTGGAGACAACAAAGCGGGTAGAAGAGAGAGATTGAAGGAGAGAGGCATTCATGCACGCACGCACACACACACACACACACACCTGGGTGGGATTCCCTTCTCTTCTTGAGGCTCTTCATCTGACATAACCTCCACCACAGGAATATGAGGAAGAGGCTCTGCATCTAGAGATAAGGAGATCATCATCATCATCATCATCACCCCCCCACCCCAACATCATCAATAGAACCACACGCAATGTCATTATTATTCTCATGCTACTACTTCTACCCACAGGAACAATATGCTGTTAGCTCTCACCTGGGACATCTTGGATAGCATGCACCTGAAGGGAAACAAACATTCACAGAAAATCTATCAGTATTCAACAATAACAGATTGTAATGAGTCGTAAGTAGTTTGTGTACATTCAGAAAGTCTTCATAACCCTTGACTTATTCCACATTTTGTTGTGTTACAGCCTGAACAAAACATTTATTAAATATATATATTTTATACCCATCTACAAACAATACCACATAATAACAAAGTGAAAACATGTTTTTAGACATTTATGGAAGAAAATATTACAGAAAGTTAATACATGTTAGAATCACTTTTGGCAGTGATTACAGCTGTGAGTCTTTTTGGGTCTCTAAGAGCTTTGCACACCTGGATTGTTCAATATTTGCTATAGTTCAAAAATTATTCAAGCTCTGTCAAGTTGGTTGTTGATCATTGCTAGACAGCCATTTTCTTGCTATAGATTCTCATGCAGATTTAAGTAAAAACTAACTAGGCCCACTCAAGAACATTCAATGATGTCTTGGTAAGCAGCTCTAGCGTATATTTGGCCTTGTGTTTTTGTTTATCGTCCTGCTGAAAGGTGAATTTGTCTCCCAGTGTCTGTTGGAAAGCAGACTGAACATGGTTTTCCTCTAGGATTTTACCTGTGCTTAGCTCTAATCTGTGTCTTTTTATCCCAAAAAACTCCCTAGTCCTTGCCGATGACAAGCATACCCATAACATAATGCAGCCACCACCATGCTTGAAAATATGAAGAGTGGTTCTCAGTAATGTGTTGTGTTGGATTTGGCCCAAACATAATGCTTTGTATTCAGGAAATAAAGTTCATTTCTTTGCCACATTTATTTTTTTACTTTAGTGCCTTATTGCATGTTTTGGAATAATTTTATTCTGTACAGGCTTCCTTCTTTTCACTCTGTCATTTATGTTAGTATTATGGAGTAACTACAATGTTGTTGATGTATCCTCAGTTTTCTCCTATCACAGCCATTCAACTTTTTTTAAAGTCATCATTGGACTCATGGTGAAATTGCTGAGCGGTTTACTTCCTCTCCGGCAACTGAGTTAGGAAGGACGCCTGTATCTTTTTAGTGACTGGGTGCAATGATACACCATCCAAAGTGTAATGAATAACTTCGCCATGCTCAAAGGAATATTCAATGTCTTTTTGTATTTTTACCCATCTACCAATAGGTGCCCTTCTTTGCTAAGCATTGGAAAACCTCCCTGGTCTTTGTGGTTGAATCTGTGTTTGAAATTCATTACCTGACTGAGGGACCTTGCAGATAATTGTATGTGTGGGGTACAGAGATAAGGTAGTCATTCAAATGTCATGTTAAACACTATTATTGCACACAGAGTGAGCCCATGCAACTTATTATGTGATTTGTTCAGCAAATGTTTACTCCTGAACTTATTTAGACATGCCATAACAAAGGGGATGAATAGGTATTGACTCAAGACATTTCAGCTTTTAATTTTGTATTAATTTGTAAATATTTCTAAAAACATAATTCCACTTTGACATTATGGGGTATTGTGTGTAGTCCAGTGACACCAAATTCTATTTAAAATTCAGGCTGTAACACAACAAAATGTGGAAAAAGTCAAGGAGTGTGTGTACTTTCTGAAGGCACTGTAGGTTTGTGCGTTTCGTCATAAAATTGCAATTTTCTCTTAGACAGGGGATGCTATTCATGTCTTAAAAGGCCTTCTCACATACTGTACAAGCCACAGCAGGAACCTGCACATATAAACAACTCTCGACCTGAACAGCTACAGGGTTAGAAATATCCTGGGTGTTTCTCAAAATGCATACTACCGTGCTCCGCAAATTGGAGCGTGGGAGGGTCAGAGTATGAGTCCAAATCAAAGGTAAGCGAAATGGAGCAAGGAGGGCACTTCTCGGACGCGTACTCCGTTTGTACATATTTTGAAGGACGCACCGATGCAAGCTTCAACGGAAAGTACCCATAGAAATATGACGGGAACCATGTAAAAAACTACGCAAAACTTCTTGAAATCAATGTTGTCCATTATTTGAGCTGAAGCGAGAGCAAATAAACCCAGAATTTAGAAAGAAATGTTGCCCATTTACATCTCATATGTTGCCTTACTACAATATTTTATCTTGATACATTAATAAGTACATACTGTGTTAATTTTGGCATTACCTGCCTACAATACCCACTGTAGTGTATGTAGATTGCAAGCCCATAGTAAGTCAATAGGGCTAACGGCAACTGGCTAGCTACTACTGTTCGCTAGCTAGATAGCCACAAAGATTTGACATCTACCTTGCATAACATTTGCTTTTTGTATATCTTATTTCGTCTCTATTGTTGCCATTATCCTTGGCTAGAAGAAGGTTCAGTGAATGGGGAGGTCCAGTGTGAGGTAATACAGTAGGGGGAGTGCGAGTGCTTTTCAAATGTAATGTTTTATTTGTTCTCCATACTCTCGTCCTCACAATAACGTACTCAAGAGAACGTCCTCGGAGAACGCACTCGGAGTATGAGAGTGTTGAACATGGTAGTATGCATATTGTCAAACACCCGCTGTATTCTTAATTCATTATCACACAGTGATGCATGCATGGACTGACCGCTGTCAACTTCTTCCAAAGGCTGCCACTGAAGTGATGAGACATTCAAATGGAGATGCTATGTGATTGGATAATATCATTCGGTTTTGATAGCTGACTCATATAAATTTGATTCTCCAATCAGGGATGGTGGAAAACCCTTTTCTCTCCAGGTCGAGAGTTATCTATCTCCGTCGATCATCAAACAGCTAAACCACAGGAATCACCACCTCGCAGAACCTGCTTGAGCAGATGACATGTATATCAGTGAATCAGTGTTGCCAGCAGGAACCGGCCCTCTCAGCCTTAAGGCACAGCTGGGGTGGGAGAGGGGTAGCAATGGGACATTGTGGCGAATGGATCTCTAGAACCAAGTTTGAACACAGCTGCAGCAGGTCCGTTAGCATTGGGTTTAAGTTAGCATAGCATAGCAACGTCCATATTATAGCTAGCTACTTACGCTTGGTCACTTCTGGAATCTGAATGGAAATTCTATTAAACATGACTAGCTTAGCTCCAAGTACAGAACTGAGAGTCTGAGAAAGCAAATGCTACACGTTAGCATAAGCCATGAGTAAGTTTAGTTAGCATATTAGCAAGGCCCTTGATTTAGCTACTTACGCTAGGTGTTTTCTTAACTTCCGGCACCTTTCTGGCTTCTGCGATCTGAATGGAAATGTTGTAACACATGGCTAGCTTGGCTCCAAGTACATAAATGAGAGTTTGAGAAAGCTAATGCTACACGTTAGCGTAAGCCATGAGTCATTTTAGTTAGCATATTAGCAAGGCCCTTGATGTTGCTACTTACGCTAGGTGTTTTCTTAACCTCCGGTGCATTGCTCACCTCTGCAATCTGAATGGAAATGCTGTTAAACATGGCTAGCCTGGCTCCAAGTACAGAACTGAGAGTTTGAGTAAGCTAATGCTACACGTTCGCGTAAGCCATGAGAAATTTTGGTTAGCATATTAGCAAGGCCCTTGATGTAGCTACTTACGCTAGGTTTTTTCTTAACCTCCGGCGCCTTGCTCACCTCTGCAATCTGAATGGAAATGCTGTTAAACATGGCTAGCCTGGCTCCAAGTACAGAATTGAGTTTGAGAAAGCTAATGCTACACGTTAGCATAAGCCATGAGTAGTTGTGGTTAGCATATTAGCAAGGCCATTGATATAGCTACTTACGGTAGGTTTTTTCTTAACCTCCGGCACCTTGATCACCTCTGCAATCTGTATGGAAATGCTGTTAAAAAAAATCTATCCTGGTTCCAAGTACAGGACAGAGATGAGTCAAAGAAAGCTAATGCTACACTTTAACCATGAATAATACATTTTGGTCCTCTCTAACTGAGAATGTTTTTATTTATTACAGCTTGCTGATTGAAGTTAACAAATGCTTGAGGGGCTGCCTAAGTCCTCTTTACTTTAACATTTTTAGTGCACAGTGTGATTTTAGGTAGGGGCTGTTCTATAGCTACAACACTTAACTACAACCAATTAACTAACCAATTTAACTGACTTAGATGAAAGTTCAGACAACACTGCTACAGGCTATTACTCAAATAAAATCTGTGGACCCTTCAGGGCACCTGTCAGACCATTCCATCTGTACCTCTGTTGTCTCTGCAGGCTCCACCTCCTCCACGTTTTTTAATTCAGGCTGGGGAACCACACTGGCCAATCCCTGGGCAATCCAGCCAATGACTGTCGACCCCTGCCTGTGGAGAGATAAAATATGAAAATTGTTTTGATTAACAACCACTTTTATTGACAGCTTTGTCCGCGGCTTTGCTAAATATATGCATTAGAATGCAGTGGGGGGCTGTGAAAGCAGTTTACAGTAACGCAAGAGTGGGCAGTGGCAGAATTGGTAAGAGTTTTGGACTTTTTAGGTTTGACATATCAAAAGATGGTCAGGGGTTTTAATTCAGTCAATTCAGGTATTGTAGCTTATATTTCTTACATTGAACTTAATATTTTCACCATGGTATTCTAAATCTTAATTTAAAAAAAATAGATGCCAATGAATGGGAAGGATTGGCAGCATTTAGATGGTGCTAATACCTTTCCCATTAGGTTAGTGAGATCTACAAAACTCATGTAGTACAAAATGTATTAACTTTTATTTATTCAGGGGAACCGAATTGAGACCAGTGTCCCATTTACAATGGTGCCCTGAAGACAAAAATGACATCAATACGGCAACAACAAAACGATGAAGAAATACTACAAGACAGCTATAAATGTATTACATCAGTTTATTGCAACAAGCTATAACAATCAATTGAAAAAATTGCACACTTCGGTGAACACTTTTAACAAGTGAGTTTTAAACTGACCTATCCAGGTGTAATTTGTTTTGTAATGTATTCCATAACTGTGGTGCATTAAAACTAAAAGCGGTTTTACCAAACTTTGTTGAGACAAGCAGCCCCTCAAGAATGAATGGGTTTGGTAACTCTTTGTAAACAAGGGAGTAATGAAGTGAGCTACCTTCTGATACAGGATGCAGTGATAAGTATTAACTTTATTACAGGTGAAAGTTTTAAGGGCGCTATTGTAGACGGCATCCAAAGAGTAGTGGCTTCTGCATTCTGGTAAATGGTGTCACCATAGTCAAGATCTGGCAGGAAAGTTGACTGTACATTATGCTGTACAAGCCCACTTTAAATCTTTACTTTTAAACTAGCTCATCAGTATGTTTTTTTTAAAAGTTCTTCATCAATCCAAATGCCCAGATATTTATAGGCGGGAACCCGCTCGATGAGAGAACCATCCAATGAGTGAATATATAGCCCATCTGAGACATTTTTACATGAATTAGAGAACGACATATATTTAGTTTTGCCCGCATTCAGTGCAAGTTTTAAATCCACAAGGGCTTTCTGTTAAGTATCAAAATCAGATCGCAGCTCTTACATAGCTTGATCAACTGTCGGTGCAATGGCATACATTACCGTATCATCTGCATACTGATTAACATTACAGGATTTAATACATAGACCAATATTATTTATAAATAGTAAAGAGAACTGGTCCCAAAATCGACTCCTGCAGTACACCTTTCATAATATTGAGGAAACATTGTGCCCTGTCTGTCAAATGGTTGTTAAGTTCTTAACCCTTGTGTGGTGTTCTTAACCCTTGTGTGGGACCCTTTTTCAATGTCTACTAAAAGAAAAATGATACAATTAATTATTTTTTCAACCTGAGAATCATTGACCTTGGCTCATTTTCTGTGAAGAACACGTAAAATAACACAATTTTGTTGAGTGCACACTGTGCATCCCCTTACACATTTATACTACATATTTATTGTTTGGTTCCACTGGACCCGAAGGTAATAAAAGTGTGGAAATGTGTGTGTGTAGGTGAAAACAAGCAAAAATGAAACAAAAAGGTTTGCTGTGTGCCTTCACTCTGTCTTTCTCCTCCCTGGGCCTGCTGTTTCAACATAACACCAAGAACCTGTCTGTCTCCCTGCCTGTCTGCCTGTCTCCCACTTTTCTCGCACTCTTTACCCTTTGTAGTGTGTGAAACTACATAATGTCTTGCGGGAACCTGCACAATGTTATTACAATACATTATTTAAAATACATTGTAAAAATTCAGTATTTTCCCACACTCTACCCCAGCCAGGTGCAAATTGGGGGAGGGACACAATAAATAAATTGCTTTGCGTGTGAGGCTCCTTACCACAATCAATCAGTATGGCAAAAATAATCTCTGCTCAGAGGGCCTTAGAAATAATTTTTGCAGAGAGAGAAATTAGTTAGGATGGAGCGTCTACCACTTTGGAGGATTAAGACATTTCCGAATATGAGGATCATGTCTCTGTCAATTCGGAGTCTGATAGTGAGTTGGAAGAAGAGGATGAGATTGACCCTCAGCCAGCCCCAGGACCAGCCCGTCAGCAACCAGCCCCAGGACCAGCTGGTCAGCAACCAGTTTATCAGAAGCCTGCAGGAGGAGAAATATGGATGTAAAAAAATTGTGAAATTGAATAGTCTTCTTGTCCAAGGAATGAGCCAACCCGCATGGCTGCCAATGTGATAAGGATGCAACCCGGGCCGACGCGGATGGCGGTTACTCATGTGCAGGACAAAGTCTTCTTTTGAACTGTTCATCCCAGACCCCATCCAGAAAATCATTCTGGACTGCACCAATTTGGAGTGAAGGCGTGTTTTTGGAGAGAGATGGAAGGAGATGGACCAAACTGATTTACATGCATGCTTTGTGATTATATTCCTTGCTGATGTTTTCAGATGCAATGGGGAAACCACAGAATCCCTGTGGGATGCAGAAACTGGCAGAGAACTTTTCCATGCAACAATGTCTCTGGAAAACTTCCATATTATTTCCAGGATTATTTCGATAACCGAGACACCATACCAGCTCGGCGGCAGAGAGACAAGCTAGCTGCAATCAGGTCAGTGTGTGACAAGTGGGAGGACTGCCTTCCTCTGTTTAACTCTTGCGTATATCCTACCACTGGGGGCGCCACAGCGCATTTTGGAAAAAATGTGTTCCCATTTTCAACGCCCTACTAATCAAACTCAGAAGCCAGGACATGCATATACTTATTTTATATGGATGGAAAACACCCTAAAGTTTCTAAAACTGTTTGAATGGTGTCTGTGAGTATAACAGAACTCGTATGGCAGTCAAAACCCCGAGACCGATTGAACCAGGAAGTGGGATTCTGAATTGTGGACTCGACTTCACAGCCTTCCCTGTAATTCACAACGTGAAAAAATTATAATTGAGCACTTTCCAGTGCTTCCACTAGATGTCCCCAGTCTTTACAAAGTGTTTTGAGGCTTCTGCTGTCGAAACTCAGTGCAGGAGACGATGTGGCAATTGGTCACAGTAGGAGGGCCATCAGCATTGTGACGTCGGCGGCCGTGTCTGCCCCCACCTTTGGAAACGTTTTGAAACACAATGAAATCGTCCCACTCGAATCTGATTGGCTCTCTTGTTGAAACAGGCCCTGAAGATTAATGTTATACAACGTTTGACATGTTTGAACGAACCTACAGGAGGGAAAAAAGTCATTTTTCGTTAGCAAAGTCCCGCGCCCGTATCAACATTTGGATACAGCCTTCTGACGCGCTAACAACAGCAAGCTAATGGAACATAAAGGATGGACTTTTTCGACCGAAAATACATTTGTCGTGGACCTGGGATTACTGGAAGTGCTTTCTGATGAAGACAACTAAAGGTGAGGGATTATTGGCAATATTATACAAGATCAGATGTGATGTGCGATTGTTCCAAGATGGCGACGAGCTAGGCTTTCTAGCTCATTTTCTGAATATCGCATCCCCTTTTATCTCAAAGTGTGATTACCCTGTAAAGTTAATTTAAAATCTGTTATGACGGGTGTTTTCAAGAGATATTCATCTATAAATCTTAGATTGACAATATAAAAAAAAAAAATTGTTTTCGAATAGTAATTTATAAAATTGTAGCACTGTTTCCCGGGACGCATTTTATGGGAAAATAGTTAGTCAACGTCAGGTGCCGATGTAAAATGCTGTTTTTATATAGAAATATGACCTTTATTGAACAAAAGATTGCATGCTGTGTGTAACATGATGTCCTAGGTGTGTCATCTGATGAAGTTTGTAAAAGGTTAGTGCTGCATTTAGCTGTTTTTTGGTTATATGTGATGCATGTGCTTGGTCGGAAAATTCATATGATGCTACTTTTACCATGTACTCCTCTAACATAATCTAATATTGTGCTTTTCCTGTAAAACCTTTTTGAAATCGGACAACGAGGGTCGATTCAAGAGAGGTGTATCTATAAAACGATATGAGACAGTCCTATATTTGAAAAAAATATATATTGAATTTCGTTATGCTAATGTCGCTAGGAGTTTTTCGCTGGAAAATGATCCCTCTAACGGGATGAGAGTCTCAAGAGGTTATTAACAACCCTGGGCCCAACGTTACTGTTGATGAGCAGCTTATGCCATTTAGGGGCCACTGCCCCTTCAGGCAGTACATACCGTCTAAATATGGAATCAAGATCTGGTTTGCCTGTGACGGTGCTTCATCATAAGCGTGGAACTTGCATGTGTCTACGGGGAAGCCAGGTGGAGGAGCCCCTGAGAAGAACCAAGGGATGTGGGTTGTCCTGGACGTGACACAGGGACTTCGTGGCCACAACATCATATGCAATAACTTTTTTACTTCGCACAAGCTGGGACAGGAGCTCCTCAAGAGGAACCTGACGATGGTAGGAACAATACAAAAAAACAAGCCAGAGCTCCAACCGCAGCTGTTGAATACACGGAACAGGCCTATCAATTCCTCTAAGTTTGTGTTCACGGCCGACACAATCATCAAGGATCTCTCTGTACTTTTCTCCTGACTTGTCTCCCAGTCCCTGCCGCTGAAAAACATCCCCACAGCATGATGCTGCCACCACCATGCTTCACCGTAGGGATGGTGCCAGGTTTCCTCCAGACGTGACGCTTGGCATACAGGCCAAATAGTTAAATCTTGGTTTCATCAGACCAGAGAATCTTGTTTCTCATGGTCTGAGAGTTCTTTATCTCTCTAGGGTAGGGGGCAGTATTTGCACGGCCGGATAAAAAACGTACCCGATTTAATCTGCGTATTACTACTGCCCAGAAACTAGAATATGCATATAATTATTGGCTTTGGATAGAAAACACCCTAAAGTTTCTAAAACTGTTTGAATGGTGTCTGTGAGTATAACAGAACTCATATGGCAGGCAAAAACCTGAGAAGATTCCTTACAGGAAGTGGCCTGTCTGACCATTTCTTGGGCTTCTACACTCTCTTTATTGAAAACTGAGGATCTCTGCTGTAACGTGACACTTCCTACGGCTCCCATAGGCTCTCAGAAGGCGGCAAACCGGTGAATGATGTCTTTGCAGGCCCTGGCTGAAAAACACTAGCGCATTTGGATAATGGTCGATCAGAGAACAATGAGACTGAGGCGCGTGCACGAGGCGACACCATGTTTTTATTTTTTCGTCTTTGAACTAAAACAGGGTTTCCCGATCGGAATATTATCGCTTTTTTACGAGAAAAATCGCATAAAAATTGATTTTAAACAGCGGTTGACATGCTTCGAAGTACGGTAATGGAATATTTAGAATTTTTTTGTCACAAAACGCGTTGGGCGCGTATCCTTCGGATAGTGTCTTGAACGCACGAACAAAACAGAGGATATTTGAACATAACTATGGATTATTTTGAACCAAACCAACATTTGTTATTGAAGTAGAAGTCCTGGGAGTGCATTCTGACGAAGAACAGCAAAGGTAATCACATTTTTCTAATAGTAAATCGGAGTTTGGTGAGGGCCAAACTTGGTGGGTGTCTAAATAGCTAGCCCGTGATGGCTGGGCTATCTACTCAGAATATTGCAAAATGTGCTTTTGCCGAAAAGCTATTTTAAAATCGGACATAGCGATTGCATAAAGGAGTTCTGTATCTATAATTCTTAAAATAATTGTTATGTTTTTTGTGAACGTTTATCGTGAGTAATTTAGTAAAGTTTGCGGTGGGTATGCTAGCTCTGAACGTCACATGCTAATGTAAAAAGCTGGTTTTTGATATAAATATGAACTTGATTGAACAAAACATGCATGTATTGTATAACATAATGTCCTAGGATTGTCATCTGATGAAGATCATCAAAGGTTAGTGCTGCATTTAGCTGTGGTTTGGGTTTATGTGACATTATATGCTAGCTCGAAAAATGGGTGTGTGATTATTTCTGGCTGTGTACTCTGCTGACATAATCTAATGTTTTGTTTCCGTTGTAAAGCCTTTTTGAAATCGGACAGTGTGGTTAGATTAACGAGAGTCTTGTCTTTAAAATGGTGTAAAATAGTCATATGTTTGAGAAATTGAAGTAATAGCATTTCTAAGGTATTTGAATAACGCGCCACGGGATTCCACTGGCTGTTGGGTAGGTGGGACGATTTCGTCCCACATACCCTAGAGAGGTTAAGTGCCTTTTGGCAAACTCTAAGCAGGCAGTCATGTGCCTTTTACTGAGGAGTGGCTTCCGTCTGGCACCTCAGTCATAAAGCCCTGATTTGTGGAGTGCCGCAGAGATGGTTGTCCTGGAAGGTTTTCCCATCTCCACAGAGGAACTCAGGAACTCTGTCAGAGTGATCATCGGGTTCTTGGCCACCTCCCTGATCAAGGCCCTTCTTCCCCGATTGCTCAGTTTGGCCGGGCGGCCAGCTCTAGGAAGAGTCTTGGTGGTTCCAAACTTCTTCCATTTAAGAATGATGGAGGCCACTGTGTTCTTGGGGAACTTCAATGCTGCAGAAATGTTTTGGTATCCTTCCTCAGCTCTGTGCCTCGAAACAATCCTGTCTCGGCGCTCTACAGACAATTCCTTCGACCTCATGGCTTGGTTTTTGCTCTGACATGCACTGTCAACTGTGGTCCTTGTATAGACAGGTGCATGCCTTTCCAAATCATGTCCAATCAATTGAATTTACCACAGGTGGACTCCAATCAAGTTGTAGAAACATATCAAGGATGGTCAATGGAAACAGGATGCACCTAAGCTGAATTTCTAGACTCATAGCAAAGGGTCTAAATACTTATGTAAATAAGTTATTTGTGTTTTTAAAAAAATGATAAATTAGCAAAAATGTAAAAAAAATATGTTTTTCACTTAGTCATTATGGGGTATTGTGTGTAAATTAATGCATTTTTTAAAATTTAATCCATTTTAGAATAAGGCTGTAATGTAACAAAATGTGGAAAAAGGGAAGGGGTCTGAATACTTCCGAATGCACTGTACATGCAGGCAGGGTAAAGTGGTAGATAATAATAAGAGTAAAATAAAAAAACAGAATAGCAGCAGCAAACAATGAGTGTAAAAGTGTGTGTGAGTGAGTGTGTATATTAAGTCTAGTGAGTGTGCGTAGGGTCAGTGCAAGATAGTTTGGGTACCATTCGTTGACTATTTAGCAGTCTTATGACTTGGGGGTAGAAGCTGTCTTAGAGCCTGTTGGTCCGAGAGCCGATGCTCTGGTACCATTTGCCGGACGGCAGCAGAGTGAACAGTCTATGAATTTTGTGGCTGGAATTTTTGGCAATTTTTGGGGTTTTCCTCTGACACCGCCTGATATAGAGGTCCTGGATGGCAGGGAGCTTGGCCTCAGTGATGTACTGGGTTGTCCGCACCACCCTTTGTAGCTCTTTGTGGTCAAGGGCGGTGCAAGTGCCATACCAAGCGGTGATGCAACCAGTGAAGATGCTCTCGATGGTGTCACTGTAGAACTTTTTGGTGTAGCCCAATCACGAGGCATGCCTAGAGTTGGGAACGCGCTGCAAATCTGTCAGTGAACAGCATACAGGCAAAGCAGCTATTTCGCTATATTTCAAATACAATGGAGGGAAAACACAGATTGGAAAGAAAATGATTCCTACTGAAAGAAAGACTAATCTCCCTGTAGGCTACCAAATATGTTATCAACTTCCAAATAGGCCTATTGAGTGAACAGTATTGTACAGACTAAAACAAGATAGAGGCTTTTGACATGGGCATCAGCCATCGCCAGTGAGTGAGCTGCGCATCATTGGGTGAGTCAGTGAAACTGGAAAGCTTTTATAGGACTATAATTTTCCCTAATATTGTACAATATATACAGTACCAGTCAAAAGCTTGGACACCTACTCATTTTTTTCTTTATTTTTACTATTTTCTACATTGCAGAATAATAGTGAAGACATTAAAACTATAAAATAACACATATGGAATCATGTAGTAACCAAAAAAGTGTTAATCAAATATTTTAGATTCTTCAAAGTAGCCACCCTTTGCCTTGATGACAGCTTTGCACACTCTTGGCATTCTCTCAACCAGCTTCACCTGGATTGCTTTTCCAACAGTCTTGAAGGCGTTCCCACATATGCTGAGCACTTTTTGGCAGCTTTTCATTCACTCTGCGGCCCATCTCAATTGGGTTGAGGTGGGAGGATTGTGGAGGCCAGGTCATCTGATGCAGCACTCCATCACTCTCCTTCTTGGTCAAATAGCCCATCTATAATTTAGCCCAAACAACTACCTCTTCCCCTACTGTATTTATTTAGCTCCTTTGCACCCCATTATTTCTATTTCTACTTTGTACTTTCTTCCACTACAAATCTACCATTCCAGTGTTTTACTTGCTATATTGTATTTACTTTGCCACCATGGCCTTTTTGCCTTTACCTCCCTTATCTCACCTCATTTGCTCATATTGTATATAGACTTATTTTCTACTGTATTATTGACAGTATGTTTGTTTTACTCCATGTGTAACTCTGTGTTGTATGTGTCGAACTGCTTTGCTTTATCTTGGCCAGGTCGCAATTGTAAATAAGAACTTGTTCTCAACTTGCCTACCTGGTTAAATAAAGGTGAAATAAAAATAGCCCTTACACAGCCTGGAGGTGTGTTGGGTCCTTGTTCTGTTGAAAACAAATGAAAGTCCCACTAAACGCAAAACAGATGGGATGGTGTATCGCTGCAGAATGTTGTGGTATTCATGCTGGTTGAGTTTGCCTTGAATTCTAAATAAATCACTGACAGTGTCACCAGCAAAGCACCCCCACACCATCAAACCTCCTCCTCCATGTTTCACGTGGTAACCATACGTGCGGAGATCATCCGTTCACCTACTCTGCGTCTCACAAGACATGACGGTTAGAACCAAAATTACAGATTTCCACCAATCTAATGTCCATTGATCGTGTTTCTTGGCCCAGGCAACTCTAATGAACTTATCCTCTGCAGCAGAGGTAACTCTGGGTCTTCCTTTCCTGTGGTGGTCCTCATGAAAGCCAGTTTCATCATAGCACTAGATGGGTTTTGCGACTGCACTTCAAGAAACTTTCAAAGTTCCATAAATGTTCCGTATTGACTGACCTTCATGTCTTAAAGTAATGATGGACTGTCGTTTATTTTTGCTTATTAGAGCTGTTCTTGCCATAATGTGGACTTGGTCTTTTACCAAAAATGGCTATCTTCTGTATACCACCCTTACCTTGTCACAACACAACAGATTGGCTCAAACGCATTATGAAGGAAAGAAATTCCACAAATTAACTTTTAACAAAGCACACCTGTTAATTGAAATGTGCAAATCTGTCATCAAGGCAAAGGGTAGTGTCATGCCTGCTCTCGCTCTCCCTCTCTGGCGCTCTCTGGCGCCAGACGGCCTATCATTATGCACACCTGTCAAAAGCTTCGATCCTCACAGAATGCTGACACCAAAATTGGAAGCATCAGGGAGGCCTTGTTTGTTGTTGGTGACATTGGGTCCGGTTCCGGGGGTGCCTCAGCTAGCTCGTCGGGCTTCCATGCCATAGCTGGCTCGAGAGGTTTTTCTTGCACCGGTGGTCTCGGCAGGCGCCCACCCCACGTCATGCTTCAGCCGGCCATTAGGCTCCCACGCTTCAGCCGGTTCGTCAGGCTCCCACGCCTCAGCCGGTTCGCCAGGATCCCACGCCTCAGCCGGTTCGCCAGGATCCCACGCCTCAGCCGGATCGTCGTGGGAGCGCCAGACTGCCTATCATTACGCACACCTGTCCCCTACATTACGCGCACCTGAACTCCATCATTATTTGATTGCCTCCCCTTTATCTGTCTGTTCCTCATGTTATTCCCGGTGTCTGCATTGATGTCGTTATTTTGTCCCCTGTCCAGACGTCATTCCTGTCCTGTTTCATGTCCATTATTTATTAAATGTTCTCCCTGTACTTGCTTCCTGTCTCCAGCGACGATCCTCACAGGTGGCTACTTTAAATAATCTCAAATATAAAACATATTTTGATTTGTTTAACACTTTTTTGGTTATTTCATAGTTTTAATAGTTTCTACAATATAGAAAATAGTAAAAATAAAGAAAAACCATTGAACGAGTAGGTGTGTCCAAACTTTTGACTAGTACTGTGTATCTCCACACACCTAAGCTATTGACGGATTCAAGACGAGGTCATTTTTTAAAATCTCAGAATCTCAGTTTGTCAGTGTCAAAGTAGTCATTTGGATAATTTGTGAGGTATAAAAAAATTCTGCTAAGTCTTCAATCATCTAAAATGATTTATGAAAGGCAACATTTTTCCCAGACCCTATGCTACAAACTCCCCTCCCCCCATGTGTGCAAATTCTGAAAGTGCCTCTACTCTACTGCTCTATGCCAGTATGCAAAATCAATGAAAACGCATGCAATGCTTGATTACAAAAGGTGATTTTCTTTTTCATGCGTTCCTGTACCACCCTCGGGCTCACTATTTGTTCCGACACCTCCCAATTTACAAATTAATCACTGAGTGTACCATAGTACATAGTATTAATCAGCGTGAGACCATTTACTAACTCTTGAGTAGTGATGTCCACACAGGAGAATAAACAGAATAAACAACACTCAGTAGTAAACTGCCTCTGGAAAATGCACAGACATGCACACATGGTAGTTCTGTACCTGTTCTCCTCCTGTTTGGTGGAGGGCTGAAGGATAAGGATAAACAGAGAACATAGTCAAACACTGCACACCGAGATTGAACTCAACACGATCTTGCAGTAACGTTGACTGTAGTGGATTTCCATTTCTTACCAATTAGAATTCCACCAACATTAGTATCATAGCGCTTACCTCAGTGTTGGCTCTGCCTAGCCGGGGTGTCCCAGCAGGCTGGGGAAGAGAATTAGCAAAGCCATGGGTGATCCAAGTCAACACTCCAGCCTCACCACTACACAGAGATGGAGAGAGGGAGGTAAAATAGTTAGAGGCAATATACACTGAGTATACAAAACATTAAATTACATAGACTTACCAGGAGAATCGAGCTGAAAGCTATGATCCCTTTTTGATGTTACTTGTTAAGGTTAAATCTGCTTCAATCAGTGATTAAGGGGAGACAGGATAAAGAAGGCTTGAGACAAGCAATGAGACAATTGAGACATGGATTGTTTATGTGTGCCATTCAGAGTGTGAATATAGCGAGTCAAAATATTAAAGTGCATTTGAATCGGTGTGGTAGTAGGTGCCACCGGTTTTTGTGTCAAGAACTGCAACGCTGCTGCGTTTTTCACGTTCAACAGTTTCCCGTGTGTATCAAGAATGGTCCACCACCAAAGGACATCCAGCCAACTTGACACAACTGTGGGAAGCATTGGAGTCAACATGGTCCAGCATCCCTGTGGAGCGCTTTTGACACCTTTTAGAGTCCATGCCCTGACGAGGTGAGGCTATTCTGAGTTGACATTATGTGGTGTTTGTGTCCCCCCCCCCCCCCTGAAAATGTATTTCTCGAAATTCATAACATACTGCCTTTAAAGGTACATTTAAAAAATGTTCAACTTCAACATCTCCAGCACCACCCCAACATCAACATACTGTATGTGAAAATGGTAACTTGGAAAGTATACCAACTACATATAATTGTTTTACATAACTTTGCACAGTGAGTAGTCACCACCCTGGAGTGAGGTCAAGGAGCCTGTTGGAACCACCCCTTTCGGGCAAAAGGTATGAAGAAAAAAAACATTAGACCAGAAAAGCGTGAAGCTGCAGCTGCAGCTGCACGTTTAAAATGGTTTGAACTTTGAATCTCAATACGAGGTGGAGACGATAAACTCACCTCTTGGACAATCACTGATACGGCTGATTAGCTGTTCTAAGTAAAGTATCTTCGAAAGTGAATTTAAGTAGGACCACCCTGTTACTCTGCTCAAACCATCGTATTGCGCTAACCTCATCATCCCATTGGGGAACCATCGATAAGGTTGGCTAAGCCTATCTTCAAAGAAGCGTCTTCAAGATCGAATGGAAGGAAAATCAACTCTGTATTTCTGTTCAGGACTACACGACAAGTCACTAGATACCGGAAAACTAAGATGAAGGACTACAGGAGAAGAATTGTTGGAACCATTTCAGACAATCAGAGTCTTACAAGCGAAAGGGCCCAAACCCCTTTCCAAGGCTACCCCTTTCACCAAAAGACCCCCAGCAAACACAGGCATTTCATAAATATATATACATTGCAATTATTCTCGAATGAGCGGCCGTTCATATGCAAAGGATTAGCATTTCAATGAATATTATTGTAGACTGTATGTAGTGAATCTATTTGTCTTTCCCACTCTTTCTCAGTCCCACCCCTTCCCTTTGTCTACCAAGCTGTCATATCGGCTTAGCCCACTAGGGACTTTTCCATCATTGTTAGTTACCGATATCCAATATCTGTTTTTATGTATTTCTGTGATTATTTAGTTAGTTAGTAAATAAATAATTAAGCCAATATGTATATTTCTGATTCATCATTTATGCTAGGGTTTGTGCAGATAACCAATACTTTTACGATGTTCAGATGAGACTGATAGAAGGTAAATAATAATTAATGATTGACTGCTATTGATATAAAATATCTTCAGATCTTTAAGAGTGGATTCGGGGGATAGCTGCTCTATATAAACTAATGTTTCCATGGTGCCCCAGATTCCTAATGAGTTAGTTATTGCCTGATTAATTTAAGCAAATAATTCAACGTTAGGTAATCGATTTGAAAATAGCATTTAACCATAGTAAAGACACATCAGTGGGTTCAATAGCATTCCACTATAGGATTTCCTCTGATCCTGGTCTGATCACTCTGATCCTCTCTGTCCTCCTGGCACACCATATGTGCCCACAGCCAACTAGGCCACCGGGTCATATGGCCACTGTCTCAAATGTAAATGAGCTTCATTGGCAAGAGGGGAAATCAATGTTGACAAAGCAATACAATACAGAAAGAAATAGTGTCAAATCAATGTTGAAAGATCCCCTCCATTTCTCTGTTGGTGAGCATTGACAAACTAGAAGTATTGAATTCCGGCCGTTGATACACTCACCCATTCTCTTCGGCGACCTCCTCCTCTTTGGCCTTGGCAGGTTTTGGAGCTGTCAATCATAATTAAAGAACAGTGTGAGACGGCTGTCCCTCTATGCTGCCGATACAGATCAATTTACTGACTTGTTTAGTAGACAAAGGGAATTGTTTATAGATTAGGTTTAAGTCAGTTATTACCTTCTTGTTTCTTCTCTTCTTTGAATGTTACTTGTTTTACCTGTTTTAAACACAAAGCGATAGTTTGAGTAATAAAACATTTAAATGGTGATACAATCCCCCTTTTCTTTCTCTCGCTTTTGGGGGACTTACTGGTGCAGGTGGGGCGTTGGTCTTCTCCTCATCTCCTAGTTTCCCAGGAGGCTGGGGAACCCCTTTCACCACCCAGCTGAACATCCTGCAACATACACAAAGTGACAATTACTGTGCTAAATATTTACGTGAATCCACTACCATGGTAAACTCGCAAACAGGGAAACCGCTGGTAAACTGGATCTTGAGGTAAACCACCAGGCAAATACACAAATAAGTTGTTAAAGGGGCAATCTGCAGTAGATACATCCATTTTTGGATGTACAAATTAATAATGTGTTCCCATTCATTGTTACAGAATATACAGTGCATTCAGAATGTTTTCAGACGCCTTCACTTTTTGCACATGTTGTTATGTTACAGCCTTGTAAAAAAATGATGAAATGTTTTTTTTCCTCATCAATCTCCACACAATACCCCATAATGACAAAGCAATAACAGGTTTGTATAAAAAAAAAATGAAATATGATATTTTCAGAAATATTCAGACTCTTTACTCAGTACTTTGTGGAAACACCTTTGGCAGCGATTACAGCATTGAGTATTCTTGGATATGATGCTACAAGCTCGGCACACCTGTATAAGGGGAGTTTCTCCCATTCTTCTCTGCAGATCCTCCCAAGCTCTGTCAGGTTGGATGGGGAGCTCTACGGACAATTCCTTCAACCTCATGGCTTGGTTTTTGCTCTGACATGCACTGTCAACTATGGGACCTTATATAGACAGACGTGTGCCCTTCCAAATCATGTCAAATCAATTGAATTTACCACAGGTGGACTCCAATCAAGCTGTAGAAACATCTCAAGGATCATAAATGGAAACAAGATGCACCTGAGCTCAATTTCGAGTCTCATAACGAAGGGTATGAAAAGTTATGTAAATAAGATAAACTTAAAACATTTCTTAAAACCTGTTTTCACTTTGTCATTATGGGGTATTGTGTGTAGATTGATGAGGAAAAACATTTATTTAATCCATTTTAGAATAACGCTGGAACGTATCAAAATGTGAAAAAAGTCAAGGGGTCTGAATACTGTCCGACTGCACTGTAGCTTATAAATGCTTCAAGAGCTTAGTTCAACTGTTGTACCCCGTCAGAACCCAAAACGTATGCTTGTTTTACTCCAATGTTTGTAAACAAAGTAAATATAAACAAACCTTCATGGCCTCAAAGTGGGGATAAAAAGGTTTGTAATTGTTTCAACAGCTGATTGCCACGTTAAAGTCTTTGAGTATATGTGAGTCAATCTGGGCATGCAGCCAGACACCTGGTGTGTTTTCTGTCTGTTTTTCTACCCTCTCTCTCCTTACCCTACCTCTATTGTTCCTACCCTGCCATTAGCTCGTTAATTAACCTGCCTGTTCCTGTCCTGCTGGGCTGTTTGTACCTCCATCTAACCCTCCCTTATCTCTTTGTTGTATTTCTCCTGTAATTCCCTTCCCTCCTTTCTTAGCTTATTAACCTTCCTGCCCTACCTACTGTATATCCTGGATAGGGTCCTGCCACCTGAGCATGGCGGATAGAGGGGTATTTGCAGCCATGTTTGGTAAGAAGCTCTTAACACAGTACTCTAAATAGCTTACCAGACAGTCTTGATGTTTACTTTCGGAAAACACCCACCCACCAAAAACCACATAACGTTAAAATAATTGCCATAATACAGTAGTTAAACCAAATACTGCTACAAATCATAGCTTTATTGAATTAATATGCAGATAATTCTGTAGTAAGCCTATGAGTATTGTAGAGTTTGGGAGGACATTTCCCTACATAATGGTGCCCCATGTGAGGAGACAATCCCCTACAGCAGTGTTTCTTAACCTTTTCACGATTAAGTTACAAATATTTTTAATGGTCCCTCCAAGCGTGAGTGATATAACGTAGGGACGAAATCGAGAGGTTTGCTTCCAAAAAGTGGGCCGCAACTGGGTAAGTTGAGTTTTTGCACCTAATGTTGCTACGATGCTCCGAGATACGTACTTTTAATTCACGCTTTGTTTTACCCACAGAATTTTTTACCACAAGGGCAAGTTCTAAGATAAATTACTGCCTTAGTGGAGCACGTAATAACACCTTTGATTGGGGTCTGTTTCCCTGTTTGTGGGTGTTTGAAGGATCTACATTTATAAGTGCCATTGCATTGAGCACAGCCATTACACTTGTAATTTCCATCCAGTAGGGGCACAAATACGCGTTGTGCAGGGATATCTTGGGGTGGTAAATCAGAGTTTACCAATGGATCTCTGAGGTTTCTGCCCTGCGAGAATACGCCCAAGGGAAGGTCCGAAAACACATTACCGATACTATCATCAGATCTTAGAAATGTGCCAATGTTTGTGAACGATTCCCTTCATTTGTTCAGAGCACTTTGAATATGAAGTGGTCTAATCACACCGGTTTGAGCGTACGCTGCAGAGACCACTGTAGAATGATCAAACCAGTGTGCTCGTACGCATCAAAGGGTTAATCCTGGTCCTGGGCACCTAAGGGGAGCACATTTTTGTTTTTGCCTTAGCAGTACACATCTGATTCAAGTCATCAAACTTGATGATGAGTTAATCATTTAAATCAGCTGTGTAGTGCTAGGGAAAACACAAAAATGTGCACCCCTTTGTGACCAGGACCAGGATTACGAAACTCTGACCTACAGTTTTGATGAAAAACGTGCCTGCAAATGTTGCCAACCAGTGATACTCATCTCTTATATCAACTCTTCTTCCATTTACAAAGACACACGATTCAGTTCCAAAGCTACGTCGATGTCTCTCCCTAAAACAAAAGCAGAGCCACCACAGAGACACAACGGCCACGAACCACTGAGGGGACACCCACCAAGTGCTAGGCGATACTATTTGGAAGACGTGTAGACATATAGCAAACGTATAACAAAGGCTGGTCTAGTTTATAGTCAGTCACTTTTTAGCAGTAGTCTCTTGTTAGCGGTATGGTATGCCATAGATAAAGTCTACACCAGCGGTCACCAAGCCTTGGCCTCAATACCTTGATTAGCTGAATCAGGTGTACTAGCGCTGCCTTGGAACATAACTCTGCTTACCCAGGGTTTACGCCCACTGGTCTACCTGGAATCTAACAGTAGTTTGAGGATGCATAGGGGGACTTCTATAAGGGTGAGGGTGCTCGGACTTACCTGAGGGTCTTAACAGTGGCCCGTCATCCCAGAAGCGGTGAGAGTGTGTAGGCTGCGGAGCGCTGGGCGATGTGGGAGGATTAAAGCAAGCTAGGCTGTGCCAACGGGATTAGCCGCCTGAAGGACAGCACTCGCTGCTCCGCTGAAAGGGTGGGGCAGGGATTAGCCCGCAGAACCCACAGAAACCTGGAGAACATTTCAGAAGAAGCAGAGAAGACCCAAAGGCTCAAAACAAGGGTCTGCATGAAGAACTGGAGATCAAGGTTTGGCAAGACAACCTTTATCCTGTCAAATAATATTTGTTAGGTTGAGAAGCTTAGAGAACCCAGAACCAATAACCAAGATCTCGGATTCCGGATCCCATAACCAATCCAACAGAACCAGTGAAGCTGGAGAAGCCCACTTAGGCTTTATTTTTATTGTTTGTCTGTATTCTGATATGCTATTTGGGGGAAGAAAACTACTAAATCAATATACACTTTTGCAGGCCTCAAGTGTTGACAGGTGTTTTCAAGGGTCTTGTCTCCTACCTGTACTGACCTGTGGTGGAAAAAGTACCCAATTTTTATACTTGAGTAAAAATAAAGATACCTTAAAAGAAAATAAATGTAAAAGTAACCCGGTAAAATACTACTTCTGTCAGAAATGCTCAAGGAAGCAGGAGGTTTGAAGTCAGGCGCAGGAGACACAAGTCCGTGAACACTCGTTTCTTTTTAATAAATAATCCACGCTTGCCAAAAACAGGTAGGGCAGGGCAAGATAAAACAAATACCCATAAACAGCCCGAACACAGCGTAGGGACGCAGCCCAAAACACACTGGTATAAAACCTACAGGCAGAAGGGAAAAAACACCTGTTCCCCAGACGTACAACCTGACGAAAATAATCACGCACAAACACAGACATACCTTGCTAGACTAAATAACCCCCCCTACTAATAACTAAACCAAAACAGGTGCGTGCCTACCTAGACCTAACCAACAGAAAGTGAAACAAAAAGGATCGATGGCAGCTAGTAGGCCGGCGACGACGACCGCCGAGCGCCGCCCGGTCGAGGAGGGGCGCCACCATCCGTCGGTGTCGTGACAACTTCAGTAAAAGTCTAAAAGTATTTGTTTTTAAATGTACTTAAGTATCAAAGGTAAAAGTATAAATCATTTAAAATGTCTTATATAAAAATCAAGATTTAAATTTATGGATAGCCAGGGTCACAGTTCAACACTCAGACGTCATTTACAAATGAAGCATTTGTGTTTAGTGAGTCTGCCAGATCAGAGGCAGTAGATGACCAGGGATGTTTTCTTGATAAGTGCGTGAATTAGACAATTTTCCTGTCCTGCTAAGCATTCAAAATGTAACGAGTACTTTTGAGTGTCAGGAAAATGTAAGGAGTAAAAAGTACATTATTTTCCTTAGGGATGTAGTGGAGGTAAAGTAAAAGTTCTCAAAAATATAAATAGTAAAGTGAAGTATAGACACCCCAAAAAACTACTTAAATAGTACTTAAGTAAAAATACTTTTAAGTACTTTACACCACTGGTACTGACTCAAGGACTTGGTATCGTCACTGAGTCAAAAGGAGTATTTAACCCACATTCCTGTCTAACCTCCTCTCTCTATTCTTTGTTTACCTCATGCCCACCCGCAATCTACCCATTACTTTCTCTCTATCTACCTCTGTTTGTCCTCACTTTCTTTGATTCAGTCTTTGACTGTGAATGCAGTGTCTAGATGCAGTGTCTAGATTGTCTAGATTATGAGAAAATCTCAAAGCAAAAGAATGCACTTTCACTTTCTTTGCCCCTCCCCCTCTAGTGTTTCATTTCCAATCATAGCATTAGCAGGATGATGGAATGGTCAGCATCACAAAAAGAACAACCTGTCATCTGCTCAACGAACCCTGACCCTGAGTTATACCACTTCCTGTGTCGTAAGACCCTGTTTACGCCAATCCACGCAGCCAATCATCACAGAGAGAGAGCGAGAGATAGGGTATGTGTTGGGTATGTGTGATTGCAGGGGATAAGGGGATATGGTGTTTTGGGGTAGGGGGGTTGGAGTAGCTATTTTGAAATAGGATTCTGCCGTGGTTACATTTGGCTAGTTCCTGCTACAATCCATAACTTTTGATTTTTTGTGTGCCTTTGTAATAAACAATTTGAGTTTTAGTTAACTAGGACATAGATCCTTGTGCCTTCTGGGATAGACCCACAGCACAGATGTATCTCTATCTCAGGTAACTGTGGACACAGGGCCAAAGCTGTTAATGTGGCCCGAAGAGGATTAGCCGCATCCAGCGTCAGCGAAAAGAGAGGATAGTCTTCTGTGCCTGAGCTCCCTTGACCCTGACTGTACACACACACACACACACACACACACACACACACACACACACACACACACACACACACACACACACACACACACACACACACACACACATAGTGATCGATCCCATAAGGAGATAAGGACAATAATACAACTGGGTTTTACCGGGTTTTTTAAAATCGCTTTGGTACTATTTTTGTAAGTATGTGGTGAATTATCTAAACTCTTAGTACAAAACTCCAAACTAGTAACACTTGTTACGCAGCTAGTCTTACATTCAAAACCTTTAATTTTGCATACATTTTGTTTGTAGACATCTTTCACCACTCAACCATTGATCCAAAATATACGTTTACTGTGAAATATAATGAGTACATTGGTTTAATCACCAAAACATAACATAATGATACCTTCTTAATTTAGTTGTTTTAACAACCAATTAATCCAAAAGGCAAACATTTAAGATAATGTTTCACAATTAACCTTTGAATGTAGTATGCTTCAGTACTGTAAATTACAGTACATTACACTGTTTTCACATTAGGAAATACACTTGCACTACCCATTAAAATGTCCATAATTTATATCCCATGTGAGGATGTAAAGGGGTGATCATTGAAGACATCTTTCACAGTGTAATCAAATGAAAGAAAGGAAAGAAACGTAATGTTTAGCAGGCACTAGTTTGCATCAAGCCTGTAGCCATCGGTTCTCATCGAAATTGCAGTAAATATCCTCATTGGTCATGCACCTGGGGAAAAACCTTTCGGCATGGTGAATCCAAGCCTGACATAGGCCTGATACGCTCATGGGTATGGCAATCTTACATCTTCCACCTGTATTGACCCCAGCAACTTCATTTTTGATACATGTTTATTGTAAAGGGGATGCATTTATTTTTTGTTTTGGACTTTCTGGGTTATTTGTGAATTGGTATATTGTATTGAGCTAGAACTACTTTACTACTGTGAAGTGAAATCATAATAGTCATCATAGTAGTACATTGAAGTATGTATCATACTTTTTATGTTTGTACTTTACAGACATACTATTTCATTGTGTACTTCTCAAAATCTGTAGTAGACAAACCAGTTTACATGTAAAATATAAGGGAAAGGAAAGGGAAAGAAATATATATAGGTTAACCAAACGTTTAAGTTATCATCAAGTAAGAGAAGTAGGAGTAAAATGTATTTTAACAAAAGAGAAGAGAATCATATCAAAAATTAAAAACGGAAGAGGAGGAAGAGGAGGATGAGAAGGAAGAGCAGTCCAGGGCTCGTGACCCGCTGTGACCTCTGCAGGAAGGATATACCCAAAGATGATCTATTATATTGACAAGACAGCAGAGTGACTGCTCTAACAATAAAGAAAATGTCCTCAATGACTGAAGGCAGACGAGACCAGATGGTACCGTTCTAGTCAATGAGAAGGGATATATGCATTTAAACAACTTGCACAACTAAATAGTTTTTTTCTCAAATTTGCCAGAATGCCACGTGCTTCCACTTAAATCAGGACGTTTGTAACAGCCTAAGCATTACGATACTTTTATTCGATCGATTAAGCCTCACGTAATTCGACACTCTTTCATAGACCAGACAACAAAGGCTTATCTCAGACAGATTTTGCGCGGAGTAAATCCTCTCGCTTCGCCTCTTCCTCTCTGATATACCAGATAATATCTACCACATGATTGGTCGAGGAGAGGAGCAACGCAACCAACCAGGACAGAGACAAGAAAAGAGAATAGCAGAGAAGACGGAGAGAGGAGAAAAAGAAAATAAGAAATTTAGAGGGGAGGAGAGGGTCGAAGAGAGGAGAGGAGAGATGATAGGAGAGGAGAAAAGAGAAGAGTGGGGAAGAGTTAAAAGATGGAAGGTGTTAGAAAAAAAGACAAGTAAGACATCATAGAGATTTCAATGCAATATATTCTATTCAGACAGAAAGTGATCAGAAATTGCCATCATATGAGCTGTCGGCTGTAATTGGTCATGGTAAATTATGCTAAAATATAGAAGTTGTTTTAATGGTGAGCATCCACCAATAGGTGGGGATGGAGTCCTACTGTTCACACATCCTGTTCACACATCCTGTTACATCCTGTAACACATCCTCACACCGCCTCCAGTGAGCGATACTTTAGTTTTGTCAAGACACTGGCAGAAACATCCCATTCCTAAAACGACAACTGGGGCCTGTTCAGGAGAATGCAATGTTATAGAATGTTCAGATAGAAATGTATGGGGTAGAACAGATATGATGTTCAATAGTTTAGAAAAGGGAATCGTGGCAATTCATCATCTGCAAAGTCCTGAATGTGTCTCCTCACTGTAATTATACTGGTAATCTGCAATAGCACTGCTCACAGCTTCATTCCCACTGTGACTACATGTCAGGTAGTTTTATACTTTGGGACAGTGTTTGCCATTCATCACTTTTCGATCAAATTGTCTGTGTGTGTGTGTGCGCGCGTGCGTGTGTGTTTGCGTAAGATTGTGATAGAACTGTCTACCTTTGTTCAGGCATAATGGAAAAGGACATTAACTCTCTCTCTCCTTTCACTCCCCCCTTTTCTTTGTTTTTGTGGACGGTGTGTGAGCACTCATCTGCTCGGCACACACACAGAGAAAACTGCAGTCGACTGGCTGAGAGGCATGAAATTCAGCATGTTCTGATATGACTGCTGATAGCGAATATTACTGCTATGTGTGTTTTCTTCTACTCACTATTTTCCCCTGAGTACTCACTCTTTTCCCCCTGCATCTCCCTCACTGTTACACATATCTTGGCTTTTTTTTAATCTGTAAAAAAAATGTCTTTAGGGGTGGATCAGCTTTAACATTGCGGATAGATTGTAGCTTCCATCAATGTAATTGTCTGCATCATTTCCAATCCCCCATATATGTTTTTGGGGTATATATGTATATTTATATATATATACACATACATACACATACTCACATATACAGTTGAAGTCGGAAGTTTACATACACCTTAGCAAAATACATTTAAACTCCATTGTGAAGATGCTGGAGGAAACAGGTACAAAAGTATCTATAACCACAGTAAAACGAGTCCTATATTGACATAACCTGAAAGGCCGCTCAGCAAGGAAGAAGCCACTGTGCCAAAACCGCCATAAAAAAGACAGACTACGGTTTGCAACTGCACATGGGAACAAATATTGTACTTTTTGGAGAAATGTCCTCTGGTCTGAAGAAACAAAAATAGAACTGTTTGGCCATAATGACCATTGTTATGTTTGGAGGAAAAAGGGGGAGGCTTGCAAGCTGAAGAACACCATCCCAACCGTGAAGCACTGGGTGGCAGCATCATGTTGTGGGGGTGCTTTGCTGCAGGAGGGACTGGTGCACTTCACAAAATAGATGGTATCCTGAGGAAGGAAAATTATGTGGATATATTGAAGCAACATCTCAAGACATCAGTCAGGTGGCAAATGGGTCTTCCAAATGGATAATGACCCCAAGCATACTTCCAAAGTTGTGGCAAAATGGCTTAAGGACAACAAATTCAAGGTATTGGAGTGGCCATCACAAAGCCCTGACCTCAATCCTATAGAACATTTGTGGTCAAAACTGAAAAAGCGTGTATGAGCAAGGAGGCCTACAAACCTGACTCAGTTACACCAGCTCTGTCAGGAGGAATGGGCCAAAATTCACCCAACTTATTGTGGGAAGCTTGTGGAAGGCTACCCGAAATGGTTGACCCAAGTTAAACAATTTAAAGGCAATGCTACCAAATACTAATTGAGTGTATGTAAACTTCTGACCCAATGGGAATGTGATGAGAGAAATAAAAGCTGACATATATCATTCTCTCTACTATTATTCTGACATTTCACATTCTTAAAATAAAGTGGTGATCCTAACTGACCTAAGACAGGGAATTTATACAAGGATATAATGTCAGGAATTGTGAAAAACTGAGAGAAAATGTATTTGGCTAAGGTGAATGTAAACTTCCGACTTCAACTGTATAAACATGCATACATATACACATACATATACATACATACAAGCACAGATACATATATACATATCTTTAAAAAATATATTCCCTTTATTATTCCCCACAAACCCTACCACCCCTCCCCTAATTGGAGTAAATGAATAAACAACAACACTTAGGCTTCTGCTTCCAGTTTATACATACTATATACATTTTACGGACACTATCTATTTTACAATAGATCTATTTTTGTTTGTTTTTAGTCCTGGCCTTCCTCTTTTTCTCATGTCCATCCAGTTTGATTTCTATTGGCCATGTTTTTTAACTGTGCTATTTCACAAAAGTTCTGAACCAGTATACATCTTACAGACCCCGTATGTTTTACATTTGCTATCTTGTTGTTATTATTCCCACCCTTCAGCTCCATTCAACCCCTCCCATCTATCTCTCAACATCATCCTCTCTTCTCTTCGTTTTTTCTTTGGGCTTTCACCTCCTCCCTCTCTTTCCCTACTCCCCTTCTTCAAGAGTATCTCTCGATCCTCTCCCTCCATAAAATAACTTTGCTGCTGTTGCTTTTCAGACCTTCCTTCTCTCCCTCCCTCTCCACTTTCTCGCATCCTGTCATTTTCTTTCTCTCCCTCCCGTAACCGCCACAGCTCAATGCGTGCAGCACCTCAACTCCTCTCAGATTTCTGCACTTTTTCCCCTCTCATCCCCTTCTCCCCCTTTCCCTCTTTTCTCTCCATCTCTCATTCATATGCTCGTCTACCTCATGTCACCCAGCCAGAGAGGCGTGACGGAGAACAAAGAATAATCTATCTTTAATGGAACAATTATCCATCTGTGGAAGAGCGATGGGAAGACACAGGGTCCAAATATAGTTCTGCATCCAGACTAGTTTCATGTTAAGTTTGATCAGATCACTGAGGGAGAAGAGGAGAAGAAACACAGAACACGTGGTTGATAAAGCCTGAGAGCCTGCGGTGAAATGTCCATGTCACAATATGTGATGAGTTATGCCTGGTGCACACTGAGCCTGGTAGTAGAAGGTAGTATAAGGGGTTCTACTGACTATTGTTTGTGACCGGAGAGCATGGGTTTGAGACAATAGGTCTTCTTTCTATGGAAAATAGAGACAGAGACAGGGAGAAGGAGACAACCTTCTGGGGTGAAATACCACAGTGTGCCATCACAGCAGCAAGATTTGTGACCTGTTGCCACAAGAAAAGGTCAACCAGTGAAGAACAAACACCATTGTAAATACAACCCATATTTATGCTTATTTATTTTCCCTTTTGTACTTCAACCATTTGTACATCGTTACAACACTGAATACGTACATAATATGACATTTGTAATGTCTTTATTCTTTTGGAACTTCTGTGAGTGTAATGTTTACTGTTCATTTTTATTGTTTATTTCACTTTTGTATATTACCTACTTCACTTGCTCACTTGCTTTAACATATGTTTCCCATGCCATTGAAGCCCCTTGAATTGAATTGAATTGGGAGAGAGAGAGAGAGGGAGAGTGAGAGGGAAGGGGAGGAAGAGAATGAGAAAGATAAACAGAAAAGGATTGAGAAATAAAGACAATGACCAAAATAAGTGGTTGAGAATGGGGTTGGATTCCCTTTGAAAGAGAACACACGGTAGCTCTACCGTAAGAACCATGTGATCACGCGGTAGCGAAATAGAAAAGAGGCGGGTATGAAGAGAAGACAGAGAAAAAGTGGAGGAGAGCGGGAGGGGATTGCTGAGTGATAAAATTATCTCCCAGTAATGGGAATTCCTTTGGCAAATTAGCCTAGCGCTAACGAACAAGCTTCAGAAACAGTAATAGGGCTTTAATGAAAGAGGGAGTTAGAAACAGGCCGTGCTAACACCAGAACATAGACTTAATGCACTACTCATCTTAACCTCATTACTGACTGTTAAGAAGCCCATTTAGACCTGAAGATGAGGATTCAGGCTAAAAATCGGTTTAAATAAATGGTATAGATTTACCCACACCTCCCACTGAAGAAAGTGTTTTTCACAAAGTAGCTAAAAGTAAGTTGATCAAACATTTAATGAATCAACCATTTTTGTTGTTGTTGTAGGCTATAGACTTTTTCCTGACAAAACATTGGCATCAATACTCAAAGCGAATCAATGCAACTAGGAAAGGTAGAAAGGTCAGGTAGAAAAAAACACAACCTAGCAGCAATGCAGACTAACAACTTGTAATAGTTAAAAAAAATACATCTCAAAGTGAACGTAGAGTTAGGAATATGGAAACGGTTCAAGTTATAGACCACTCTGCTATAGAGCAGCTTTTCAATGGTGTCCATTCAATCCAGTGCTGTCCTCCCATTCATGGATACAACACTTACATTTAGCAGCTGTCAGTGTACCCCTAATTATCAGTCTCTGTCCAAATCCTGGCCTGAGACAATTTCTATTAAACAACACTCTCCAACAGTCTGTATGATTAAAGCAGCCAGGGAAATACACCTCAGCCAGCAACGCAAAGCAAAGCAGGGCCATCCATCAGCATCACTGATGTAATAGCTACACCGCCTCTCTGTCTACCTCATAACACCTTCGTCTCCCCCATTTCCCAAAAATCTTTCACCTGCTCTACATCCATCTATCCTAGCCTCCATCCCTCCATCTCTGATTATCTGGCCACACAGCCCACATGAAAAAATAAAGTAATTATTATAATACAAAAATCTTTGTTAAATAACATTCAAATGTGACACTTCATTCATTGGTCGTATGGCGAATACAGCCATTAAATACTATAGTATTCACTGTAGTGTTTTTGCAGACTTTACTGTAGTATTCACTGTAATGTTTTTGCGGACTAAAGTCTGCAAAAACACTACAGTGAATACTGTAGTATTTACTGTAGTTTTGTGGACATGACAGTAGGAAACTGTAGTATTTAAAGTTTACTATAGTATATATACTGTAATAAGAAAGAAACTGTAGTATAGTATAGTAATTACTGTAGTTTTTTTGCGGACTGTAGTATACTGTATTTACTGTAGTGTTTTTGCAGACATTATTGTAGTATTTACTATAGTATTTTTGTTTTATTATCTTTGACATAGCAGTGGGGGCTTTGTCCTTGAGGAAACCTACCGGACAAAATACTGAAAGACACATTTTCCATGACCTGAAGTTAGGTAGGACTGAGGTCTGAACGGACAGGTCAGAGCTTCTACTCTTTTTTTTATAACCTGTAGGGAACACAATATAGTCTACACTTGGCATGTACTGTAGGTTTCTCAATTATAGGTGGCACGAATTGGGAATTAGGGGACTCGGCAGGGTATATACAAATGAAATACTGTAGTATATACTATAGTAATAACTGTAGTGTTTTTGTGGCCATTACTCTATTCTTTACTGTAGTGTTTTTGCAGACTGCAGTGTTTTTTTTCAAACATTAGGTCCCCTGTGGCTCAGTTGGTAGAGCATGGTGTTTGCAACGCCAGGGTTGTGGGTTCGATTCCCACGGGGGGCCAGTACAAAAAAAATAAAAATGCATGAAATTTAATGAAATGAAATGTATGCATTCACTACTGTAAGTTGCTCTGGATAAGAGCGTCTGCTAAATGACTAAAATGTAAATGTAAAATTACTGTAGTATTAACTGTAGTGTCTTTGTGGTCTGTAGTATACTTAAGCAATAAGGCCCGAGGGGGTGTGGTATATGGCCAATATACCACGGCAAAGGGCTGCTCTTACGCATGACGCAACCAGAGTGTCTGGATACAGCCCTTAGCTGTGGTATATTGGCCACATACCACAAACCCTAGAGGTGCCTGTATTTCTATTAGAAACTGGTTACCAACGTATCTAATTACAGTAGTAAAAATAAATGTTTTGTCATACGGTCTGATATACCACGGCTGTCAGCCAATCAGCATTCAGGGCTTGAACCACCCAGTTTATAATGTAGTATTTACTATATTATTCTACAATATACTACACCATTCTATAGTAAGTACCAGGGGTTGCAACCAAAATTATTTTCCAATCGTTTTGTTCTGAACAGAACCATTATTCTTTCCATTATTTTTTTCATTCCGTTCCACTGCTCTGACCAGCCAAATAAAGTTCTGAACTGTTCGTTTCTGTTCCTTTTCAAAGCTCTGAAATCGGTTTTCAATCCCTGGTAAGTACTACACATGATCAAGATATACTGTACAGTGTGTAGTATAGTATTCTACAGTATACTACAGTTAATCCCATAGTTAGTACTGTAGTATTCTATAGTAAAATGTAGTATTTTTCATGTGGGAGGTAAGTATCAGGAGAATTGGAGCGAGGGATTGGGTGGAAGACAGGATAGATAGACAGGGCAGATCTGGAGGGAGGTGTGTTTGAGTTAATGAGATGGATGAGAATTGGCAGGCGCTGGACGTTGGCACCGGGCTGGAGAGATTGACGCCTCAATCTTCTCGGCTCTAATGAGTGAAGGGCGCCAAAACTAAACAAGGCCCCGGCACCCACTTTGGCTCCAACAATGTGAATAACTAACCAGGGCTTTATCCTAGAACACTGTCACAGCCTTGGATGATCTACAGCATTCTACATGAGTCAAGGTCTGTTCTATAACATTCTTGAAAGCTGAGGTTCATTCAAGACTATTTTAATTGACTGGGCTATATTCTAGACAACTGCCATGGAACTGAATGTTCTACAGTATTATATACTACCAGAGGTCTATTCTATAACATTGTTAAGACTCTGAAGAGGTTCATTCCAGAATGTTCTAAATGACCGGAGGTCTATTCTAGAACACTCCAAAGATCCAACTATCCAATTTAGGACTCAATCTTTGAGTTCTTGTCTCTGAGTACAATCTTGTGATGATTTACTGTAATACAAGACAGTTGGAAGGTGCCATGAGCAATCTGTCTGGTTCTAACCTTTTTTCCCCCACCCAACTCATGTCTAACTACCACATCTCAAACAGAAGGTGTTGTTTATAATATGTCAATGAGAGAGAGAGAGAGAGAGAGAGAGAGAGAGAGGAAGAGGAAGAGGGGAAGAAGGATAGCGAGAGGGGCGAGCTGATTGATAGGAGAGAGAGCTGATTGCTCTAGGGACCCCCAGGCTGCTGTTTGCCACGGGGACGCATCCCCTTTTATCTCTCCATCCACCCCATACTCACCCTGCTATAGCCTGAGGCCCAAATTCCTCCACTCATTCAAACTCTGACTACGTAGGCACGCACGCACGCACGCACGCACACACACACACACACACACACTATGATGCAACACACACACCCACACACACACACACACACACACACACACACACACACACACACACACACACACACACACACACACACACACACACACACACACACACACACACACACACACACACACACACACACACACACACTATGATGCAACACACACACAACACTCAACATTGCTGCCATATCCAGACAATTAACATTCCTCCTTTTCATCAAAATTCAACATATTCCCCACCAGACCCTTAGATACCTGCTTTGCCATGGCAACATCAGAACCCATCAGTGGGTAATGATGTGACCCAGTGGGTTCTGGGATTGGCTGAAGGACTCAGATCAGCGCTTTCTGATGACACGCCTAAAGTTGCTGTGGGCCAAAATGATCAATATTCATCACAGAGTGGTCATGAGTATTTTACCAATGTCCTTACGCAGCGTTTATTAACATTATTGTTTTATCCACAGGTTGTGGTGGTTTTGTTATGTTCAATTATGTTCTAGTTTTGTAACTTTAAGATAGTAGGTTGTAGGCCCAAAATGACATCACTCCTGGTCTAATTATTTTTGAATGACATCATAGACCCATGGAAAGATGATCAACAAATGGATTCTGATCTAATTTCATACTACCCCTAGGCAGTAGGCACAGACAAATTAGATAATAGTTCAATCCATTGGTTCATATTTATATCCTGCCATGCTAGGAACACGCACGCACGCACTCACCCATATACCCCCACACTCACACCCATGCGTGCACGTACACACAGACACACACTAAAAACGGACAAAGGTTCGTGTGGGAAATGAACAGCACACATTATATTTTCCCAGTAATGTACTTTCATTGACACATGATCGATTTACACACTGCTCTAAAGTCATGAAGCCGTTTTTCATCAGTAACTTGACACATCAGATCCACATCCTATATTTTCACCCATTCAATAAAAAACATTTACACGACTCAACCTAACCCGTGTTTAACCCCATCTTCTTACATTACATACCTCTCTCTCTCTCCCTCTCTCTCTCCCTCTCTCTACATCTCTCTCTACATCTCTCTCTACATCTCTCTCTACATCTCTACAGTAAGTCGCTCTGGATAAGAGTGTCTGCTAAATGACTCAAATGTAACGTACATCTCTCTCACTCAAACACTTTTTCTAGATCTGTCTCTGCTTTTGAATATTTTTCTCTCGCTCTTCTATCAAATCAACTTGTATTTGTCATATACACATGGTTAGCAGATGTTAATGCGAGTGTAGAGAAATGCTTGTGCTTCCAGTTACGACAGTGCAGTAATATCTAACAAGTATTCTAACAATTTCACAACAACTACCTTATACACACAAGTGTAAAGGAATGAATAAGAATATGTACATAAAAATATATGAATGAGTGATGGCCGAACGGCATAGGCAAGATGCAGTAGATGGTACAGAGTGCAGTATATGATATGAGATGAGTAATGTAGGGTATGTAAACATTATATAAAGTGGCATTGTTTAAAGTGGCTAGTGATACATTTATTACATACATTTTTCATTATTAAAGTGGCTAGAGATGAGTCAGTATGTTGGCAGCAGCCACTCAATGTTAGTGATGGCTGTTTAACAGTCTGATGGCCTTGAGATAGAAGCTGTTTTCAGTCTCTCGGTCCCCGCATTGATGCACCTGTACTGACCTCACCTTCTGGATGATAGCGGGGTGAACAGGCAGTGGCTCGGGTGGTTGATGTCCTTGATCTTTTTGGCCTTCCTGTGACATCGGGTGGTGTAGGTGTCCTGGAGGGCAGGGATTTTGCCCCCGGTGATGCGTTGTGCAGACCTCACTACCCTCTGGAGAGCCTTACGGTTGTGGGCGGAGCAGTTGCCGTACCAGGTGGTGATACAGCCCGACAGGATGCTCTCGATTGTGCAAAAGTCTGTAAAAGTTTGTGAGTGTTGTTGGTGACAAGCCGAATTTCTTCAGCCTCCTGAGGTTGAAGAGGCGCTGCTGCGCCTTCTTCACCACGCTGTCTGTGTGGGTGGACCATTTTAGTTTGTCCGTGATGTGTACGCCGAGGAACATAAAACTTTCCACCTTCTCCACCCGTCGATGTGCATAGGTGGCTGCTCCCTCTGCTTTTTCTTGAAGTCCACGATCATCTCCTTTGTTTTGTTGACATTGAGTGTGAGGTTATTTTCCTGACACCACACTCCGAGGGCCCTCTACCTTCTCACTATCTACTCTTGATCATATCTCCCTCCCCTATCTCTCCCTTTCTCCATCCTCTCTCCATTTCCATCTCTCAGTGTAAATTAGATCAGTGCCCAGCAGTGTTATTCCATACCTTCCATTACCTGCATGTCAGATTGCACACCGCCTCCGTGCCATTGCTCACTTAACTCCGAACCTCTCTCTCTCGCTCTCTTTCTCTCTCAATCTCTCTCCCTCCATTGCTAATCTGCCATTAGCTAAGCCCATTCGGTAATAACTGCTGGTTAGGGTGAGTAGTGGTACATGAGTTTCTGCTACACATCAGTGTAAAGCCGTAACAGTGAGAGGTTATTGAGTTTGACGTAATACGCACCCCATCTCTCTCTCTCTCCATCTCTCACTCACTCACTCTCTCTATTGTGTCTGTCTGTCTGTCTGTCTGTCTGTCTGTCTGTCTGTCTGTCTGTCTGTCTGTCTGTCTGTCTGTCTGTCTGTCTGTCTGTCTGTCTGTGTCTATCTCTTTCTCTATCCTATTCACACAGTCCTGTCGCTTCATCTCTCTATTTTTGTCTCTGTTTATCTTTCTCGATCCCCTTCTGCTTTTCTCTCGCTTTTCCTCTCTCTCTGCAGCTGAGCTGTATTGATGTACCAGTGAGGTCGATTTGGAGGAGTGGTGGGGACGGACACAGTGCTGGTAGAGTGATGTTGCGTCAAAAAATAGGATGTGAATAGGATGATATCTGATGCTGTGATGAGCAGTGTGTGTGGCCCGCATTAAATGCAAGCAAAACACCTCATATCTTTCTACTTATGAGGATCGACTGATCTAATGTAATTGGATTCATGTAATTGTGAGAATCTTGAGCTCACCAATCTCAATTATGTTAGATAAGAGATTATTTCAAAGAAGGAGATAGTATTTGGGATATTATTACAATTTTCTCAATGGAGTAATTCATAAAACACAGCATTTTTGGTTGTGTGAAGAGGATATGGGTCTCTAATGTACCTCACTGTCTATGTGAAGAACAGACTAGCTGGACATGGACTGATATAAAACTCATCTCGTCATATTCAATCTCTCCTTGTCCTTCACTTCCTCTAAAGGTGTCCGGATAAATAGGTTTGTATAAGGGCACAAGGCGAGACCCAGATGCAGACACAGGAGGCAGATGGTTAGAGTCCAAGATGTTTATTAACAATCCAAAAAGGGGTAGGCAAGAGAATGGTCGTGGACAGGCAAAAGGTCAAAACCAGTTCAGAATTCCAGAGGTACAGAATGGCAGGCAGAATGGTCAGGCAAGCGGGAATGGAGTCCAGAACAGGCAAAGGTCAAAACCGGGAGGACTAGTAAAAGAGAATAGAAAAAGCAAGAGCATGGGGAAAAACACGCAGGTTGACTTGAACAGACAAGACGAACTGGCACAGAGAGAAACACAGGGATAAATACACTGGGGAAAATAAGCGACACCTGGAGGGGGTGGAGACAATCACAAGGACAGGTGAAACAGATCAGGGCGTGACAGGTTTGGCTAGGCGAAGTGAACATTGAAGTGAACAATTAATCTAATATAAATCAAGAAATCTGTAATCAGGTCTTAGTCAGGCAATTTTACATCTAACTAAGATGTTTGTTGCAGTATAAGTGAAACATTTGCATAAAAACTAGTTGTCTCTCGTTAAATGACAAAAAACACTTAATTGAAGAATCCCTAAACTTGACAAATCACTGACGTAGGGGCTTAGATTTCGGCTACCGAACTTCGACATGCCTCAAGAAAAAGGTTGTGTGCGCTAACAGCAGAAAAAAAACCTGCCGATTGCTGCCGAACACCAAAACTAACAAAAACGTCACAAAATGTTGTCATAATATATGGGCAAACTGTTTCGACTAGGAAGCATACAGCACACTTTATTCCTCCCCTTCCTCCCTCTCTACCACACTCTAACATGTTGCGTGTCGTAACGCGTATCCAGTGTTGTATTTAGGGTATGCAAGGGAATCGTCCAGGACATGGCGGGACTCAGCCCAGTCTTTAACTCGTCTTGTCCTGGTAAATGTTTTCTCTGGTTTCATTCATGCCAGTTGATGCATCCTTTACCTGTGCTAAACTTACATTACCGGTCAAAAGTTTTAGAACATCTACTCAATCAAGTGTTTTTCTTTATTTTTACAATTTTCTACATTGTAGAATAGTAGTGAAGACATCAAAACTATGCAATAACACATATGGAATCATGTAGTAACCAAAAAAGTGTTTTATATATTTTATATTTGAGATTCTTGAAATAGCCACCCTTTGCCTTAATGACAGCTTTGCACACGCTTGGCATTCTCTCAACCAGCTTCATGAGGTAGTCACCTGGAATACATTTCAATTAACAGGTGTGCCTTCTTAAAAGTTCCTTTGTGGAAATTCTTTCCTTCTTAATGCGTTTGAGCCAATCAGTTGATGTCTTTACTATTATTCTACAACGTAGAAAATAGTAAAAAAATTAAGAAAAACCCTTGAATGAGTAGGTGTTCTAAAACTTTTGACCGGTAGTGTATGTCCAATAGTAGGGGCAGTGGAAAGGGAGGTGCATATACAGCGCTTGCAAAAGTAGGACAAAATTTTATTCTGTATTTCGAATATTGACAATTTCTTCTGTGATCACTAAATATGTAATGATACATTGCTAATGTATAGTGTGTGCCAGTCACTGTTTCCTGAAGCATATTCATGGCATAGATAAACATCGTTAGCTGTGTTAACGGCGCTTCCCAGATTATCAGCTACAGGAGAGGCAACAAATATTATAGCTAACTCTTATCTATCGGAGCTCTCGCTCCTCTGCCTTAATCTTGTGGAAGTGTCTGGCCATGTCCGAATACCCATGCGTGTGTCCTAAATAGTAGGCCATTTGAGTATGTGAAAAATGTACGTTGTATAGTATGTGACGTTTCGAATCTTCTGGTATACTTTAAATGCCCCGATGACATACTCATTTCAGCTTTGACAACAGTTGATCAATTAGATGTGGGAATGCTCTACCAAAATCAATGGATAACGTAAACAACGCAATTGCACATTACACATTCCCAGTATGCAAAAATAGAACGTTTTATAGTATGTGAATTTTTTGAAAAATCAAGAACGCTTTATTAAATGCTACGATGTTATGCTCATTTTGCCTTTTCGTCTAGTAGAATTCGCTGCACACTTTTATGGAATTTCACAGGCACAATGCATTTGCCTAGTTAGCTAGCTACTTGTAAATACCAGGGCTTGTGCCCAAACCGTTGCAGGGTCGGTTGACAACACCAGGCATTTCATTCAGTTTAGAAATGCTTCAAAACAGATTTTGAGTAAATCATGTGACCGTAGCTCTCTTGCCATTGCACGATGCACTGCCACTAGCAATAGCTAGTGTTAGAAATGGGGTAGCCTGCACTCCTAATTTCCACAGCGGTGCTGGTCCTAACGCTTCTCTTTTATTCTAGTGCTCCTGATTTGTCACTTCCCTTTATCTGTGTTGAGCTGATTGTAATGTTCAGGCTATGCGATATTAGTTTCTACCTGAATGTTTACTGCCTGAATGTCTCTAGCTAGCTAGTTTCATTGCGTATAACCTGTTGTAACGAAAGTAATAGTAAACTACACTCATTACTGTTTCACCTTGGCACTCAAGTATGTGGCAGTCTAGTTATCTATAGAAAGTTCACCCAATTCTACTTTGCTCATGTTTTGGTAAATAACGTACTTCATATTCTGTCTTTTCGGGATCTACGTCGAGGAGTGTGAGCTGGAGGGGCAGCTCTCACCTGCATGGCTGAAAAAGAAGTGGGAAAACCATAAGCAAAAATACATGGTAAGCTACTTCATGTTATCTTCACATTTGTTCGTCTATTTGGATAATAAAGTTCCCATTTTCTCTGAAAGCAGCCACACTTTCCCATCTATTTCCTTTGCTTCACTGGCATATTCATGTAAGTGTGAAGATATACATTTAGGTCAACTCTCTTATCCAGAGTGATTTACAGGAGCAAATAGGATTAAGTGCCTTGTTCAAGGGCCCATTATACAGATTTTTCACCCTGTCGGCTTGGAGATTTCAATTAGTGACCTTTTGGTTACTGGCCCAACACTCTTAACCACTAGGCTACCTGCCAGAAAGTTGCAAGTATTCCAGAAAAATGTATTGCAATTAGCATAATACCCTTTACAGGGCTTTACATGTAGATGTTTGATGCTGAAAGCTATCCTTTCCATATTTTTTCATGAGTTGAAAGCTCCCCACACCGGAGTCAGCACGGAGGGAGGGGAGGCCACAGCCGCAGCCTGGAGGTAGTATGCGGTCATCTCCTCATCCTCCCTAGGTGCAGCTGTGGGCTCCCTTCCAGATGTGGATGCTGGTGAAAGAGCGGGAGAAGGAGGTGATTGCCATGGAGGCACGCCTTATGGCCATTTTAGAGGCCATGTTAAGAAGTAGTTGTATGTATTTTATTTGTAGCTTTAATTTATTAATTTAATTTAAGTCCTTTTTTTAGTCCCAAATTCGATTTCTGTTCTCATTGAAAAGTGTTTATTGTTTGTAATAATAATATAACAAATATATCAGTACATCTACTGTTGGAATGTTTTACTTTCAACATTAAGAAATGTACTCGCACATCTGAGCTATCTCTTAGATAAGTTGAAAGAAAATAGAAACCTGCACACTGCTATTGCTAGCATCACTTTTTTTCTTGAAGCTTACGTGTCGGTCTCTTGGCCTTAATCAGAGCATTTTGCTCTAATAAACTAAATTCCAAAATTCTCAATTCGCATGGAGAGGTTCATGGCTTGATCAGAGGAAGGTGGTCACCGAGATGGTCGATGAAGCGATGAAGATGGAGTCTGGTGAAGATCTAGATGGCTAGCTACTCTGGGAACCAGCCTGAGTCATGTAGCCACTGTACTTCTTCACAATGTCTGGCACCCACTTGGGTGATGCCTCAGCGGCTCTGTGTGCCAGAAAGCTCACCACAGACAGTTCAGAGTAGTAGCTAGCCAGTCGTCCTCATTATGAGCCCTCTGCCTCAGCACTGCATTCCTCTACTGCATCACCCATTCCTTCAAGCTTCAGGTGACAATTGATTAATGCTTAGGCTTAATGCTTAGGCTCAAAACAACAACACTCCGGCACTTCGCTGTAGTTAAAGGTCACTGGGTGGGGCTACAGATGAGCCATAACTGATGGGAACTCAGACAACAGGGAACTCTGAAAAAATCACTGATGTCCCCGTCTGAGGTCATTTTGTTTACGAGTTCCCAGTTGAATTGAATGCACCAAAAGTAGTACGTTGCGGCCGTGGCATGCTACATACTTTTTTACTAAACAGTACGTGCTAAATTGTACGTAGTACGATTAGTACACAGTATGCAGTTTAAGTAAGTAGTATTCAAGCCAGACTTCGTACACGCCCTCTGTCTGTGTTTCTCCCCCTCTAGTTGTCCACTGCCCGCATTTGATCCAGCACGCACTGTGTCTTGGGAGGGTAACCTTGGGGTGATGTAAACTGGGGTGATGTGTGGACCCCAAGGGGTGCACATTTAGGTTTTTGCCCTAACACGACACAGATGATTCAAATAATCAATTCATCATCAAGCTTTGATTATTTGAATCAGCTGTGCAGTGCTAGGGCAAAAACCTAAATGTGGACTCATTGGGGTCCCCAGGACCGAGTTAACGAACATAAAAAGTGGTTTGTTCCCTTTTCAGTGATTGCAGCCTCCCAAACTCAACATCCAACATTCCAAAATATAGATATAAGCCAAGTTCTCATCTAACCAACCATGTATAGGTTATTCCAAGTTTCCATGTGGCCTTTGAATAGTGTTAGTTTAAACAGTGTTACACTCCAAACGTTTGCCCCCTGTTCTTTTGATTTCAGCGTGATATCGATGGAAGTATTTAACAATAAAAGTGTTGCGTGATTTGTACCGCATTGGCCACCCACTTGAATCAAAATGCAACACTTCAAAATGTAGTTAGCTGTCTTATGCAAAAGTCATCTAGCCAGTGGCAGGTATCCTAGTGGTTAAGGTGTTGGGCCAGTAACCAAAAGGTTGCTGAATCGAATCCCCGAGTTGACAAGGTCAAAATCTGTCGTTATGCTCCTGAGCAAGGCAGTTAACCCACTGTTCCCCGGGCGCCGAAGATGTGGATGTCGATTAAGGCAGCCCCCTGCACCTCTCTGATTCAGAGCTGGGTTAAATGCTGAAGCCACATTTCAGTTGAATGCATTCAGTTGTACAACTGACTAGGTACCCCCCTTTCCCAGTGATTTGTTGATTTTATTAGGATCCTGATTAGCAGACACCAATTCCGACAGATAATTTTACTGGGGTCTGACACATAACGAAAAATACATTATAGACAAAATACTTTTACAATTGACATACATTAAAAAACATGAGCATGTAGTGTGCATGTCTGTGCATCTATCAGTTACACATACATGTCAGTACATACAAACGAGTACACTCTTAGAGAAAAAGGTGCCATCGAGAACCTAAAAGGGTTCTTCAGCTGTCCCCATAGGAGAACCCTTTGAAGAAGCCTTTTTGTTTTCAGGTGAAACACTTTTCAGTACAATGTAGAACCCTTTAAACAGAAGAGTTCTACCTGGAACCAAAAAAAGGTTCTACCTGGAACCAAAAACAGTTTGCCTTTGGGGACAGCCGAAGAAAGCTTTTGGATCCCTTTTATCTAAGATTGTAGGTTACATGGGGGAGAGGTGTTGTGCCAAGAGGTGTTGCTTTATTTTTGAACTGTGTTATTATATTTGTATTTATTTTTTAAACCAGGTTTGCTGTTCACTTGCACTATGTAGACAGTATTTCCAGATTCTGTGTTTTTTGTTGTTGCTGTGTTAGATGTAACAGGATGTGCAACCTCATCTCCCTCTCCCGCAATTGATTTCGACTTGATAATCAATATGAGTGATTGACAAAACAGTTTTGCATTTCTCTTTTTGTTTTGGCGTATTAAAATGCAACATTCCAAAATGTAGCTGACTGTGTTCTGTGGGTTGCCCTTTAACCATTGATGTAAAAATATCTCCAGTTCCCATGTGGTCTTTGAGTTGTAGTAGTTTCAACAGTGGATCATTTTAGGAATGTACATGCTTCCTCCTCTTTGGTATTCTGTGTGGTTTGCTATGCTTTTTCTTTTGTCTGTATTTCCACATCACATATCTGCAGGTGTCGTGGAGGGGGCGCCGACGGCGCGATGGAACTGATCTCCAGGGGGGAAGCAGTGTGGTCTTGTTTTAAATATCCGAGACAAAATCATTCAACCTCTTTTGTGAAACTTTTTAATACTTGTAACAAAAAATTTCTAAAACGGCCTCATCTGGTGACCTGGGAAAACCACAGGTCACTGACAAAATAAAGGAAACACCAACATACAGTTTTAATATGTAATCAGGCCACCATGAGCCAGAATATCTTCAATGCACCATGGCATAGATTATACACGTGTCAGGAACTCTTGGAGGGATGAGACACCATTCTTCTATGATAAATTCCATCATTTGGTGTTTTGTTGATGGTGGTGGAAAACGCCGTCTCAGGCGCTGCTCCAGAATCTCCCATAAGTGTTCAATTGGGTTGAGATCTGGTGACTGAGTCGACCATGGCATATGGTTTACATCCTTTTCATGCTCATCAAACAATTCAGTTACCACTCGTGCCCTGTGGGTGGGGACATTGTCATCCAATGTGGGCATAGGCTATGATAGCCAAAATAATGGCCTGACGGGATGTTAATTGCTTAATCAATTCAGGTGATCACACCTGTGTGGAAGCACTTGCTTTCAATATCCTTTGTCTCCCTCATTTACTCAAGTGTTTCCATTATTCTGGCACTTACCTGTATACCCCATTACTTAAGGTCGAGGTCCTTCCCCTCATTAAACAGAAGGTGGCGAAATCTATTTAGCGGACCTATAGAGTTAGGTTACCACAACAGTACAGGACCATTCAACCACGGAGGGTACTCATGATTAGTCCAGACGTATAACCAACGTGAAAACTCTCTCACTCCCCCCCCTCCTTCCTTACTCCTCTCTGAAATAGTCTTCACACACCATCAGTTGCAGGTCTCAGCGTATCAGTCATAATGACTTTATATTACACTGTTGGCCTTTCTCTCTACGGTATGTGTGTAATAGCCCTGCTAGGCAGTGCGTTCGACCATTACGTTACAATAACCCTCACGGAGAACTGTTGTCGTGGCAGGTAATGGAGGCGTACTGCATTTGCCTTGAACCTAATTGTCTGATCTTTTTCCTTGATTATGATAACGACGCTAACAGCGAGTGAGTAATGAACAGAGTCATCCACAGAGAATGAGACGGATTGGAGAGAAAGAGAAATTTGGTTAGAGCTGGAGTGACTGTGTTGTAGATTTAGCGGGGCGGTTTATTCGGAGGATTAGCGAAGTCGCGCTTGGTGGGAACCTTTGCCTAATACCTGAAGATTTGCACTGGCTTGTAGGATGAGCGCCAGGGCTTTAGCTCATTGAGGAAAATATGGTCTTGTGTATGCAGTGCTTGAGCATTAGAACTCGGCAACACATAAGTGCACAATCTGATAAGTGCACAAACGTTTGGTCTTTCCGTGTCACCGGGTTCTGTGACATATTTCACGATGATCACTGGGTAGAAAGTGTTGAATTCCATGTTGCATAACTACACAACATCTGAATAGTTCCCATGCCTGATATTACTGTTCGTTCCTTTTATTGTTGTGAGAGCCCTTTTTAAAGTCACACACTTCCCATCATAAACATCCCCTGTCCCCTTACCTCTTCCCTTTCTACTGTAACAATGTGGAAGAGGTAGTTTACTGTAAAACTGTCCCATGAAAATCCTCATCAATCTAACATGTAAATGCACAGTTATGACTTTCACATATAATTGTATTCAACATTCTGGGACAAAGAAGTTATTTACTCAAATTACAAAACACATTTCACCCAATTCAGTGCTTCCTAGTTCCTTGTATCAAACAGTTAGTTATCTCAGTTATATTAAAACCAGGAAAATTTCTCCCCTGAAGGTTACCGACCTATTAGTTTAATTAATTGCGACAATAAAATAACAACAAAACTTATAAGCAACAGAATGGCAAAGGCATTACCAGACTTGATATATATTAATCAAACAGTGTTTGTTTAAAATAGACAAACAAATATAAGAATATGTTTCAGTATAATTCAATCAGTAATGTAGTGGTAAAAAAAAAATGGTGGGGTAAACTCTGATTGCTGGTTGCATTTTCAATGCACTTGCAAACAGTTAGCACGCACGCACCCACACACACTTCCCAATTCAAATACTTCATGAGGTTTCCCCAACATTTTCCTTCAGTTATCCTTGACGAAACACACTCTCTCTCACCAAAAAATGAGAAGGGCAGTGAAAGTAGCACTTAACAGTAATAGGCCTTACTGATTTTCCGGTAGCTGCTCCTTCTCACAGGTACAATGGATGAAAGAGGAGAGGGAGATGGGAAGAGAGAGAGAAAAGAAGAGAGAGGGAGAGGGGAAGCAATAGGCTATGCGGGACATTTTCAATCTAAATCGTCATAAATCAAGGTTACTCAATGAATCATATTTCCCCTTCCAATCAGAATGGTTGGTGCAGTGCTTGAGATGCCAGAGAGGTGAGAATCAGCATCCTCACTGTGAAAGAAAAATAGAGAGAAATATGGCGCGAAAAACAGTCAGTAAATCACTCTTTCAACAGAGGTGGAGGTGAATACAAATATTTATCAATTAGGAAGCAATTTTAATGCCCATTAATTCCACTATTTCTCTCCCCCATCTCTCCCTCTCATCTTTCTCTCATCACTCTCTCTCTCTCCCTAGCTGCAGTCTTAACAACCTGAATGGCATTTCAGAGAGGATCGATAGAGAGACATGCAGATAACTACGTTTCTCACCTCTCCTTAAATGTATAATCAGAAAGTTCCCTCCCCGTGGAGAGGGATGGACCAATCACAGAGGAGCTCAGACCCCAGAGAAGTTGCATTCAACAACCTGCAAGAAGGCGAAGGAGAGACAGAGAGACAGAGAGACAGAGAGAGAGAGAGAGAGAGAGAGAGAGAGAGAGAGAGAGAGAGAGAGAGAGAGAGAGAGAGAGAGAGAGAGAGAGAGAGAGAGAGAGAGAGAGAGAGAGAGAGAGAGGTCCTGGAGGTGTCACTGTGCAAAACAACACAAATTATGACCAGCTACACTCTAACTTAAGGGAACTTCAGGGAACTTCAGGGAACTCTCCTCTCGGTTTTTCACTGTCTCCCATTGACATCAATGCATAACTAAGTGAAAATTCAACTTAATTGGAAGTTAGATTACATTACCCGATAACTACGTGCATAGGTCTCCCTTGTTGTGGCTATGGATGTTCAAGATCATTTACTGATTAATTACTGGAATAATTCATTGATCCATTTTATCTAATTCATTTGGTTATCTAATCCAGGTGAATCATTCTGAATGGTCGTCGAGCTCTCAGACTTGAAGAATCCAATCGCTCGTTAAGGATTTTCAACAACGGATTTACTTCAACGTTTTATTACTATACTAAGATAGACTGAAAATGAGGTAGGTGCAATTGGCTTAATAGACACAAGATACAAATGGAATGCAGTACAATCATTGACGGGGGGAAACGCTACGCTTCAATACGACGACACTTTAACAGCACTTTGGAGAATTGGAAATTCTTATTCATGAAAACAGAAGTGACAGAGGCCACATCGGTAAAGGCTGCGTCAGTAAAGTTTCACGGCCGTGAAACTATAGGCTCCCTATCCAGAGGTATACCGGCCCGGTTATTAACGCCCGCTGTGGACAGTGCCAGGACAATATTGGTTATTGAGATGTAACTTAGACTAACAGCAACAATAATCAGTTATTGACACCACTTTCACACAGACACAGATTCACCCAAAAGGAAATGAAATACAATTATGGATTTACGTGTACGTTAACGGAATGTCATCTGGTTCATTTGGATTTCCGTTATGACGGAGATGAAGCACAGAAAAGGTCAGTGGTCCTGGCGTTGGAGCTTGCAGCCGAAGAAGTTTCTTCCCTCGTCGGAGCGCATACGCAGGGGAGCTCGTTGTTCTCAACTCTGTTCAGTCCAAAGAGTTAAAGTTTGTTAAGGCCCTAGGGTGCAGTGGAATTTTCGGGTCCCCTTAGGGAGAGATAGAACTCAACGGTACGTTGTGAGTGAGCAGAGTGTGTTGTTCGACAAAGTTCCTCTCGGGTGCTTCTTGTGAGTTGGATAAAGCTGCCTCCATCAGTGTTCTGGGTCTCCAAGGAGATGGGAAAGTCCCTTGCAGAACCTGATCTGATTTCTGGATAGTAAGTCCTCTTATTTATAGGGAGAGTCACAGAAGGTGGGCTCTAATGACCGAACAGAGTGATACGGGAACGCCCCGATGATTCAGACAACAAGACACATATAATGCTCATATTAAAAGATAAACCTGAGATTTCCTCATAACTGTTCACAGAATGTTAAAAATGTGTTTTGAATAAAAAAATCCTGTCTCTAGGATGAAGTACGTAAACTTTAGAGTACAAACACGACCATGGTAATATCCATACATTTTAAGTTCAGAAAAATCCACATTATACCTCTATTATGACATAGGAAAATCAGAAGATATAACCTGAAAAATATTTGTATATCAACATGTCATGTGTTCAACAGTTTAATACATTGATAAGAAAATGTTTTTATACGTCCTTTTTCGCTCTTGGCGGCATTTTTTCTTTGTTACAAAGAGTAACAATTCCTGACTCTCCTCTTGGGATACACATGAAGATCACCAGATGGTCTGCTGACTTGGTTTCTGTCTCTTGACCTGCTCAGGGCCATTCAAAGTTGTAAAATGAGAAAGGGAGAGCAGTTTATTGGTCTTGTGATGGGTTGAAAGTGGGCACTGTCAATTACAGACCTGTACATCTTGGACTAAAATGGGGTACTCTGTCCACTTGTGGGCTCACGAGTGGACAGAAATCACCCTGATTTCTCTTGTCAGGCATACTTTTTCTCCACATCTCAAAGCCTGGAGCGGATTAAAAGCAAACAGGAAATTAGTAGGATTCAAAGATGGGCTTTCGGACTGATTGATATTATTATAATATTTCGTATTTTGAAAAAGTGTCTCTGCTTTGATTCAAGATGAGGGCACCTTGTTTGTTCTCTGCTTTCATTCCAAAGTCTTTGATTGATAATCAGGAAGCTTTTATTCTGATGAAATTATTCATTCATTTCCCCAAAAATACAGACATTCTTGTATCCTGTGTAAAGATATCTTTGTGTTTAAAGTCTCCTTCAGACATCCTGAATGAACAGCAGGACATCCTATGTACCCTTGCTTTCTGCGCCACAGGAGACCAAACACTCCCTCTCTAAAACCCTAGGTGGGCCGTTGGATTGTTTAGTAAGGTGGGTGCAAAAATCAGGTCTTTCCACGATCATAGTACTGCCATTTTCCTTTCTCCCAGGCGCTTAACTGATTTACTGTACATCACTGATAGGAGAGTGAGGCCACATTACCATTGTAGAAATCACTGTAACACTGCAGCCCTTGATGCTTGAGCTATGTACTCCTGTTCTAAAGCCTTAGCTATGCACCTCTCCTGTTCAGCCACAGGGTCTACACTCACAGGGTCTACACACATCAAACTTCCACAGCCTGCAACCCTAAACTCAGGTTGCATAGCAACCATCCCTGTGGTGACATGCAGCCCATTAGGTCCACCACCAAGAGGCTGTTACTGGGGATGACAGGGTCTTGGATGGGGAGCCGTGCGGTTGTTGTGACAACAACAAGTGGTTGTCACTCCTGTTTCTCTCACCCTATAGATGGAGAGGGACACCCCTAAACTTACTTTTGTCAGTGTGCGTGTGTCTGTGTGGATGTGTGTGTGTGGATGTGTTTAACTATACTTGTGGGGACCAGATGTCCCACAAGACTAGTAAACAAACAACATTTGACCAACTGGTGACATTTTGCTCGTTCCCACAAGGTCAAATGCTTTTTCTAGGGGGTTTAGGGTTAAAGTAGAATTAGTGTTAGGGTTAAAATTAGGGTTAGGATTTAGTTTTATGGTTAAGGTTAGGTTTTTGGGTTAAGGTTAGGGTTATGGTTAAGGTTTAAGGAAAATAGGATTTTGAATGGTAATACATTGTGCCCGTTTGCATGCACATTTGTGTATGTACAGTATGCATGTCTGAGCTCAGAACTTCAACAACACAGAAGTCATGGCCCTTTGTCAAATCTGCTGACCTTTTGTTTTATTAATCTGTTCATCTTTTTTTCCTTTGCTTACTAAGCCTCGTTTCCCTCCCCACCAGGGATTTGTGTTAACACTCTGTCTCTCCCTCGGCGAGGGATGATGATGTAAGAGATGTGGGCTGTGGTGACGTCTTTTCATGTCTTGTCTCTTTCATATTGCTGATATTCTCGATTTCCTCACTGATCACAGGATTGCTGTTTATGCTGATGGACTGGTGTTTGACGTACCTACCCACCGCTGAGCTTATACCGATGCATCCGATTCTCAATGGGTTTATTTTGTCTAGGGTAACCTGAGCTTCATTTCTGTCCCTTGCAAAATGGTGGAAGGGATATCTCATGTGATGCTTCTTATCTTGTGGTAACAGTTTAAGGTCCAATGCAGCTGATTTTATCTCAATATAAAATTATTTCTGGATAACAATTAAATACCTTACTGTGATGGTTTTTAAATTAAAATGGTAAAAAAATGAACTAAAATAGCTTCTTAGCAAAGAGCAATTTCTCAAGCAAGAATTTTGCTCGGACTGTGTGAGTGTTCTGAGAGGGAAGGGGAAGACTGAAAATGATCTGTTGTTTTCAGAGAGGTTTGGAACTCTTTCTTATTGGTCTATTAACTCATTTACCACTTAGGGATGTCACCAGGCAGGCCAAAACTCCATCCCACCAAAACAGGCTGATATTTCAGGTGGTCTTTTCAAACAGCTCTTACACTAAAAGAGACTTATCATCATTTTCACAATTTCAAATCTAGTATACAGGCATTTGCACATCTCCAGTCAGAACAGGACTTCAGCACAATCCGTCTGTCAGACTAAAGATGTTATAATAAAATGAGGTGAAGGGATGGTTCACTCGTCTTTTGAGTAAACTTCCAGAAGTGAATGATCGATTGTGATTGATGGTAGACGACACACCCCCTTCAACATGCATTCTGTAAACACTCAACTCTTATATCCTCTTATCTCTGGTTGACGTGAAAAAACAAACATGGGGGAGTGCACAAACTACCCATCGTCGGATTACTTAACATTTTTAGATAGTGTTTTACTCAATTATTTTGATCACTGGTGAGCTCACCTGTGATGTGATGAATTGTAAATAGTTATTGCTATTAGCTAATTCATACTATGGTTTCTGTCAGCCGAGAGTTAGCTAAATATAACCTCTTGAGTTAGGTGACTATTTCCTCAGTTAGCGCTATGACGAATGTAGCCTACATTTTCCGGTTTGGATGAGAATTGTGTTAAGCTGTTGCTACTTCTGTGAATGTCTGAAAATTGCATTCAAAAATAAACAGCTCATGTTGAGGACATAACGTCGTAAAGACTGTTTGTGCAAAATGTTTCTGTAAAAAACAGTGTGTTCAGCTCAAATGCTGACTGTTGCGTCAATCGTAACTAGACGTTCTAAACAAGCGTTCTAATCACAAGTGTTATTTGAGCGTACGCTGCAGGGACCACTGTAGAATGATCACACCCATGTGTTTGTCAAAGGGTTCAAACAATACTATAGTATACTATGCTGCAGCATTCTGTATATTTTGCAGTTGACCAATGGCTTTCTTGGGCAGACCCAACAGGAGAGCATTACAGTAGTCAAGCATGCTTGTAATAAAATCCTGCTTGTAATAAAAGCATGGATGAGTCGCTCAGCCGGAGAGAGAAACGGCCGCACCTTGGCAATGTTCCTGAGGTGCTAAAAAGCTATTTTGGTCACATTCCTAATGTGTGATTCAAAATGTTGTTCAGAATCTAAAAAAAATACGTTTTTTTACATGGGGTTTTATCTTTATTGCCCGTGAATTAAAATGTGCGGCTAGATTCTCTGTTTGTGCTTTGGCTGCAACAATAAGTACCTCGGTCTTGTCTTTATTTAGCTGGAGGAAGTTGTGAGCCATCTAAGTATATAAATCGCTAATTCAGTCTAATAATTTATCGATGGAGCTAAAATCCTCTGGTGACACAGAAATGCAAAGTTGTGTATCGTCTGCGTAGCAGTGAAAGTCAATGCTGTGCTTTCTGATAATGCTGCCAAGAGTTAATATATACAGTTGAAGTCGGAAGTTTACATACACTTAGGTTGGAGTCATTAAAACTAGTTTTTCAAACACTCCACAAATTTCTTGTTAACAAACTATAGTTTTGGCAAGTCAGTTAGGACATCTACCTTGTGCATGACACAAGTAATTTTTCCAACAATTGTTTACAGACAGATTATTTCACTGTATCGCTATTCGAGTGGGTCAAAAGTTTACATACACTAAGTTAACTGTGCCTTTAAACAGCTTGGAAAATGCCAGAAAATTATGTCATGGCTTTAGAAGCTTCTGATAGGCTAATTGACATCATTTGAGTCAATTGGATGTGTACCTGTGGATGTATTTCAAGATCTACCTTCAAACTCAATGCCTCTTTGCTTGACATTGTGGGGAAATCAAAAGAAATCAGCCAAGAACTCAGAAAAAAGATTGGAGACCTCCACAAATCTGGTTCATCCTTGGGAGCAATTTCCAAACACCTGAAGGTACCACGTTCATCTGTACAAATAATAGTATGCAAGTATAAACACCATGGGACCACGTAGCCATCATACCGCTCAGGAAGGAGACGCGTTCTGTCTCCTAGAGATGAACGTACTTTGGTGCAAAAAGTGCAAATCAATCCCAGAACAACAGCAAAAGACCTTGAGAAGATGCTGGAGGAAACAGGTACAAAAGTATCTATAACCACAGTAAAACGAGTCCTATATTGACATAACCTGAAAGGCCGCTCAGCAAGGAAGAAGAGAAGCCACTGCGCCAAAAGGATGCCATCTCCCGTCTGGAGAAGGGTAATGAGAATCACAAGGAAAAAGCTGGACATACTATGGAATCGTGTCGAAGAACTTGAGAACATAAGTAGGAGAAATACGGTGAGATTGGTTAATCTGAAAGAGGGGAGTGAGGCTGGCGGTAGAATAATTTTGTGTGTGCATAAAATCATTGGAGAAGGATTTGGATTTGACAAGAATAGGCCCCCAAAAACGGTTCTCATCTGCTTCCTACGATCTACAGCCTGGGACAAGCTACTTAAAGTGACTAAAGAAAATGGTGGCGTTCAGTGGAAAGGCCGCCTGCTGTCTTTTTTCCCGGACCTGTCCAAGGAACTGGCAATGAAGAGGAAGAAGTTTGCAACGGCAAAGAAACAACTACATGAGAAGAACGTCAGGCAGACACGGGCATTCCCAGCGACCCTGCTCTTTACTTGGAAGAACATGATTTTCAAGGACAACGTGGCGGCAGAGAGATTCTTGCTAGAGCAAGGTGTTTAGCCTAGATAAAGAAGATGAGACAAGTTAAAATACAAGTTGAATTGTGTGCCGTTTACTTTACAAATGAAGGTAGCCTATGTGTTTGCGGAACTCTGGGGAGAGTTGCTAATTTAGCCTTTCAAGCATCTCACGGACCATAAGGAATTTTGAGTTGAGACTACAGGCTATCTTCTGCAGCATCAAAGACAGTTCTGTGATGATTGACTCTGTAACAGGTGTCAAATGGAGTAGACCAAGGTGCAGCGTGGTACGTGTTCATGATGGTATTTATTTTATCTGAACACTGAATCAAAAACGAAGTGGAAAAAAACGCACAGCTCTGTCAGGTGAAAAACACAGGACAGAAAACAACTACCCACAAAAACCCTGTGGGAAAAGGCTACCTAAGTATGGCTCCCAATCAGAGACAACGATAGACAGCTGTCCCTGATTGAGAGCCATACCCGGACAAAACAAAGAAATACACAAAACATAGAAAACGGAACATAGAATGCCCACCCTAGTCACACCCTGGCCTAACCAGGGTGTGACTAGGGTGGGCATTTTTTGGGGGGGGCCCTTAACAGAGTCACACCAGCCCTTTACCTGCGCTTCATTGAATTTCTTCACTTTGACATGAGGAGCACTTGCGAAGCGGGGCTACGTCTCTTTTGAACATCAGCCATTTGACCCTCGGTTGATCTGCATGGCAGGATGGACTCGTTTCCGACTTACCGACTGGCCGTCAGTCGCCGAAACACCTATGTACTACGCATTACTTACCTGGAAACGAGCCCCAAGGGCTGACACTGACCATCTAGGGTCCTCCAGCTGGGGAGGGCATCCGATTCCTACTGCTTGACTCTGTCCGTCACCGCGAGAGACCTGAGGGCGACAGAAGAGTGGAATTATTCAACCGTGTGTCGGATGGTAGTGCCCTCTGCATTGTATGGAACTGTAACACTATGTGTGGGTTTCACCGGTGTGAGTGATACATGTTACCTAACCGCTAAGCACCGGCCATCTCCCTTTAATGCTCACTCTTGACGGGCCCCATCAAGGCTGGCGTTCGATTCAAACCTTCGCGGTTTAGAGTTACCTAAGCATGCGAGGGATGTGCATTTAAATGTTTCACCAGAGAGGCTCTGTGATCATACTGATGTTGCCGAAGCTCCATCATCCGTCTCCCAGAGCTTAGTTCCCCCCCCCTCCCAGCCGGAGCCGGGGATGCGTTCGAGCCACCATACTCTGGTTGGCTACTCTTGTTTGCATTGGTATCGACACCTGAGAACAGGTGACCTACAAGGAGGGGTTGGAAGAGCCCTACTAGAGGGCACCCTCCCTTACCTCCCTGCACTAACATGCCAGAGATAGTTTGAATTGTCCCTACCAGGTGTCATACTAAGAGGGGTTGGAGAGGAACTACTAGAGGACCCCTCCCTTACCTCCTCGCACTAGCCTGCTAGAGACAGTTCAACTCACCTCTAACAGGTGTCATACAGGGAGGGGTTGGAGAGTCCCTACTAGAGGGCTCCTCCCTTACCTCCTTATACTAACCTGCCAGAAGCGTTTTTCCCCAAATAGGTAACACAGAGTAAGGATTGAAAAAGCCTCCAACAGGGGCTACGGAAGTATTTTATCCCGAAGTCTGGATCTGACTTTGTCATCCTCCCTTACCTCCTCTGCTTTAACCTTCCGAAGAATCCACTCTCAACCAGCTAGGACTTCGTTCAGGTGCGCCATGCGGCCGTGCCTAACAGGGAAAGGGGGAATTGAGCCAGTCGGGCGCAACCCAGGCGATGTGACGATGCGGGGAACTGCCACCCTCCAAGCCCAGAACCCCATACCGAGGGAAAGGAGGAGCCTATCCCGTCTTCGGAGAGTCATAGAGTCTCGCGCCCTTTACCTGCTCTTTATTGGTCTATTTCACTTGACGGCCTTCCAATCTGCTTTTGTTTAGTGGCCCTCCAACCGGCAACCGTTTTTATTTACGGTTAAATATTTTTCCCCTTTCTTGTAATGTATTTGATTGCCCATTACACTATTGTTCTGGGCTTATAGATCGAGACCTGCTGCGGATATGGGTACGGCCCGGTGTGAGATTTACATCCTCTCCCCTGGATTTTCAAGGGCCAGCGAGAGCTCACCGGACGCCACCGGACCGCAATGCTTTCCAGGGCTTGGGCCCCTCTCTCGGGGCGAACTCATTCAAGGGCGCCCTGACCTTCACAAAGAAAAGAATACTCTCCCCGGGGCTCCCGCCAGAAGTTTATCATAGCTCGTTATTTCCAAACAAAACGGGCTGATTATCCTGATAAGTAAAATACTTAATTTTGTAATGTTGAAGCAACGCTCTGATGAGTTTGGCAAGCTTATCTGCATTGAGGCTCTTATAAATGGGATTAAGGTAGTGTGATGCAACATATAGGCTCCCAACCAGGAGGACCCAGATTTTTTCATGAGGTCAACGTGATACTGGGACATATGGAGGGGAAGATCGTCCTTGCTGGAGACTTTAACCAACTCCACGCCAAAGGATAGACTTGCAATACATATGCAAGCAGAAGATATGGGCCTTACAGACATATGGAGATTAGTCCATCCTAATGATAAAAGTATCTTCTCTATCTCCCACAGTCAAAAGACACATTTCAGGGTTGGTCGCTCTCCCCTCTCCTGTTTACCATAGTTTTTGGAGCCTCTTGTGACAATGATAAGAACAGATCCAGAAACGAAGGTTGTACATGGAGGAGGAAAAGAACACAAGCTGCTTATGTATGCAGATTATATTCCACTGCTGGTCTCTGATCTTCTTCAGTCTGTATCACGATTACTTACTTGTAATGAATCATATTCTAGTATGTCAGGCTACAAAATTATTTGGAGTAAGTCGGAAGCAATGCCAATTAATGCCATATGTTACTCTAGAACTGTTACCCAATTTAATTTCAAATGGGTTCCTATTGCGATTAAATATTTGGGTATTAAATTGAGCACAAATTTGGAGGAAGCGATGGGACAATATATTTTGCCACTACTAGTCAAGATTAAGACCAATTTAGAAAAATTGGAAAATATATAACTTTCTTTATGGGGAAAGATCAACATAATTAAAATATAACTTTCTTTATGGGGAAAGATCAACATAATTAAAATGTCTGTGGTCCCACAATTTAATTATATCTCTGCAATGTTACCTATGAATATTCCAGACCGGTATTTTAAACAATATGACCAATTAACTAAATACTTTTTGTGGGATAGGAAAAAACCCAGGAATAATAATGAAGATGTGCCCACCTTAGGAGGCTTTGATTTACCACGTTAAAATGTAAAATGTATCATTTGAAAAGGCTAAATTGGTGAAGCATTGGAGCAAAAAGGACACTGGCTTGTATTGGATAACAATAGAATGGAAACTAAGTTATCCTTTCACCCCTGTTGATACTCTATCACATAGTCTTACAAGGGGAGAGGTCTGTTGAAACTCCCAACCCAATTTTGTTACACTCAAGAGGTGTGGAGAACAGTACACAAGATTTGTGGAATTTCACATCTAAAACAAAGATACTCATCATTGTGCCACAATCCTAGGCTACGGATAGGAAAGAAATATGTGTACTGGAAACAGTGGCTAATGAAAGGAATTCATACTATAGGTGATCTTTACAATGAAAATGTTTTAATGTCATATTCAGATTTGGTACAAAAATATGTGGGAGACAAGGGACATTTCAGGAAATATTTACAATTGAGAGAATGTTTGTTAACCGGCTATCAACAACATCCAGGAAAGAACCCAACAGCAGAGTATTTGGAATTACCCAATCATAAAGCAGACATGTTTTACTCAATATTTAGTCATCTGCAGAGTAAAGACTGTAAAAACCTCAGAACAATATGGCAAATTGACCTTAAGTTTGAAATTGAGGATGATACCTGGTTGAAGATCTTGTCCAGCTCAGGGAGGAACATAATGGAAGCCAGGGGGAAACTTACCCAATATAAGATACTACATAGGTTTTATTGGACCCCAACAAGGCTTCATAAGATGTGGCAGACCAACAATTCTCAGTTTTGGAAATGCCAAAAAGACACTGGGACATGTTTACACGCAATATGGGAATGTACATTAGTACTACCTTTCTGGAAGTATGTTTTAATATATCTGGAGGAATGGTTGGGGTTAACCATTCCAGTTTCACCGAGAATATGTCTCTTGGGCGATATAACAGAGTTACCTAATGTAACAAATGAGGAATTTGCACTGATCACTGTTGGTGTCATTACAGTAGTTAGAGTAATCCTTAGAATTTGGAATGGTCATGCCACTCCTACTCTGAAACAGTGGATAGAATCAATGTTGGAGGTAGCATCTTATGAACAAATGCTTGCCAGGATCACTGGTAGAAACAACAATTCTAGAAGCTGAACACGTTTTATTTGTCATGTTTCTAAGACTGGGAGGCGATTACTTATGCTTGGGAACCCATTTAGTTCTGTATTGTAGCTTGTGAGATAATATTTGACTGTGTATGTGTGCTATGTTGGAGGATGTCTGGATGTCATGCTCAATGTTCTTATGCTGTAAAATGTAATTTTTTAAATTGATTTGCTTGTGGAAAAAGGGAAAAAATAAATACAACTTACATTTTTTTAAAGCTGTAGTCCGGGGGGAGAGATCAATAAGAGTGGCACTACAGTCTGATGACAGCCATGTTTCAGTGAGAAACAAGCAATCAACTTTGCGCTCAGTAATGAGGTCATTCACGAGAAATGTGATTGCTCTAACATTGTCATGATCGTCGTTGTAATCATACTCAGACCAAAGCACAGCGTACGTAGTTCCACATCTTTATTAAATGAAACTCACAAAAACAATAAAGAGCAACGACCACATGAAGCTATGGAGTGCTCACAGGCAAATACACATAAACAAGATCCCACAAAAACCAGTGGAGAAATGGTTGCCTAAATATGATCCCCAATCAGAGACAACGATAAACAGCTGCCTCTGATTGGGAACCATACCAGGCCAACATAGAACTAGACAACCTAGATAGGAACACCCCCCCCCCAGTCACACCCCGACCTAACCAAAATAGAGAATAAAAAAGTCTCTCTATGGTCAGGGCATGACAGTACCCCCCAAAGGTGTGGATTCCGGCCGCAAAACCTGAAACCAACTGGGGAGAGTAGGGGGGTGACTAGTGTTGGTGGCGGCTCCGGTGCGGGTCTTTGCCCCCGCCCAGACCACGGGTCCGGCCATGGAGCCGGGTAGAACGCTGTACCTGGACTGGGCACCGGCGCCGAGGAAGGCTCCGGCCATGGAGCTGAGTTGGCCGCCGTGCCGGGACTGGGCCCCGACACAGAGGAAGGCTCCGGCCTTGGAGCGGAACTGGACGCCATGCCAGGACTGGGCACCGGCGCAGAGAAAGGCTGCGGCCTCGGAGCGGGACTGGACGCCATGCCTGGACTGGACATCAGCGAAGAGGAAGGCTCCTGCCGTGGAGTGGGACTGGATGCCGTGCCTGGACTGGTGGCACGCTCTTCAGGGCGAGTGCGAGGAGCAGGCACAGGACATACCGGACTGTGGAGGCGTACTGGAGGTCTGGTGCGTAGAGCCGGCACAAATTGTCCCGGACAGATGACACACTCCGCAAGGCAAGTGCGGGGAGCTGGCACAAAATGTACTGGGCTGTGGAGGCGCACTGGAGACCTAGTGCATAGAACCGGCACAAATTGTACCGGAACAATGATACACTTCGCATGGCGAGTGCGGGGAGCTGGCGCAGGATGTACTGGGCTGTGTAGGCGCACTGGAGACCTGGTGCATAGAACCGGCACAAATTGTACCGGAACGGTGACACACACCTCAGGGCAAGTGCGTGGAGGAGACACAGGACGTACCGGACTGGGGAGGCGCACTGGAGGCCAGATGTATGAAACCGGTGCAGATGACACCGGACTGGTGTCACGCTCCTCAGCACGCCCACGCTGCAGCTCTCTCATCGCCACCACCTCTCTCTGGAATCTTTCATCTAGTTCGTCCTTCGACTCCCTGCCGGTCTCTGGCTCATTCCTCGGCTCCGCCGACCATCCCGTGTGCCCCCCCCCCCCCAAAAAAAATGTGAGCTGTCTTTTGGGCTGTCTTTGTGGTCGCGAATCCCGGCGTCGTCGCTGTCCTCCCTTCTCTCCTTGCGTCTGCTTCAACGGCAGGCTTTCATATCTTGCCAAAATTTCCTCCAAAGTCCAGGATATTCTCTCCTCGTAAGTCCAGGAGGCCATCTTCTCCTGGGCACACTGCTTGGTCCTGTTGTGGTGGGATCTTCTGTCACGATCGTCGTTGTAATCATACTCAGACCAAGGCGCAGTGTACGTAGAGTTCCACATCTTTGAAACTCACAAAAACAATAACGAGCAACAAACACGTGACGCTATGGAGTGCTCACAGGCAACTACACATAAACAAGATCCCACAAAAACCAGTGGGGAAATGGCTGCCTAAATATGATCCCCAATCAGAGACAACGATAAACAGCTGCCTCTGATTGGGAACCATACCAGGCCAACATAGAACTAGACAACCTAGATAGGAACACCCCCCCTAGTCACACCCCGACCTAATCAAAATAGAGAATAAAAATGCTCTCTATGGTCAGGGTATGACAAACATTTAAAAGCGCCATTCCCCTGGGGCATCTGCCTCGATGTAACCAATGGAAAAACAACCAAATTATTAACGTTGCAACCACGTTTTCTGAGTCTCCAATCTGTTTATATAAACTCACTAGAAGGCGGAGTTAAAGGAACATAAATTAGGTTACTCACAATAACCATAGTGCCATTTCTACAGGAGTTGATATGCTTTCCAAGTCTTCTGTTGCTTATTCTGACAGGGAGAACTGGAGCACTACCACAAACAGAACCTGTCCGTCAGTCTCTAAAACAGTTTGCGATGTTGCTGGAAATAATCCTGGAACCCCTGCGGCTAGGATGAATCCCTTCTCTTTTAAAAAGTGCTGGTTCCTCCCACAGCAAATTAAAGTTGTCACAAAAATAGACATTCCTGTCATTGCAAAGCTTTTTCAGGTACTCTTTCAGGGCAAAGAGTCTGCTGAAATAACCCGAACCCCTTCGGAAGCACGGGATGGGGCCAGAGATAATTATTCTCTTCCCTGTGCTAGTGAGGGTGTTACATTTAAAAAAAATCCTCCCTCAGTGCCTCAGATCACCTAAAATTGTATTGCGATGCTACTGGATGCAGTGAAGTCAGGCGCAGGTGTCACGCCCTGACCTGAGAGAGACATTTTTCTCTGTTTAGTTAGGTCAGGGTGTGATATGGGGTGGGCATTCTATGTATTTTATTTCTATGTTTTGGCCGGGTATGGTTTCCAATCAGAGGCAGCTGTCTATCGTTGTCTTTGATTGGGAGCCATACTTAGGCAGCCTTTTCCCACCTGGTGTTTGTGGGTAGTTTTTTTCTGTTTTGTTATTCTGTGACCTGACGGAACTGTTTGGCAGTTTTCGGTTTGTTTCTTTGTTATAGTGTTTTCATTGTCTAAATAAATATAATGAACAAATCAAATCAAATCACATTTATTTATATAGCCCTTCGTATATCAGCTGAAATCTCAAAGTGCTGTACAGAAACCCAGCCTAAAACCCCAAACAGCAAGCAATGCATGTGAAAGAGGCACGGTGGCTAGGAAAAACTCCCTTGGAAAAACTCCCTAGAAAGGCCAAAAACCTAGGAAGAAACCTAGAGAGGAACCAGGCTATGAGGGGTGGCCAGTCCTCTTCTGGCTGTGCCGGGTGGATATTATAACAGAACATGGTCAAGATGTTAAAATGTTCATAAATGACCAGCATGGTCAAATAATAATAATCATTGTAGTTGTCGAGGGTGCAACAAGCACGTCCGGTGAACAGGTCAGGGTTCCGTAGCCGCAGGCAGAACAGTTGAAACTGGAGCAGCAGCATGGCCAAGTGGACTGGGGACAGCAAGGAGTCATCATGCCAGGTAGTCCCGAGGCATGGTCCTAGGGCTCAGGTCCTCCGAGAGAAAGAAAGAAAGAAAGAGAGAAAGAGAGAATTAGAGACAGCATATTTAAATTCACACAGGACACCGGATAAGACAAGAGAATACTCCAGATGAAACAGACTGACCCTAGCCCCCCGGCACATAAACTATTGCAGCATAAATACTGGAGGCTGAGACAGGAGGGATCAGAAGACACTGTGGCCCCATCCGATGATACCCCCGGACACGGCCAAACAGGCAGGATATAACCCCACCCACTTTGCCAAAGCACAGCCCCCACACCACTAGAGGGATGTCTACAACCACCAACTTACCGTCCGAAGACAAGGCCGAGTATAGCCCACAAAAATCTCCGCCATGGCACAACCCAAGGGGGGGGGGGCGCCAACCCAGACAGGAAGACCACGTCAGTGACTCAACCCACTCAAGTGACGCACCCCTCCCATGGACGGCATGGAAGAACACCAGTAAGTCAGTGACTCAGCCCCTGTAATAGGGTTAGAGGCAGAGAATCCCAGTGGAAAGAGGGGAACCGGCAAGGCAGAGACAGCAAGGGCGGTTCGTTGCTCCAGCCTTTCCGTTCACCTTCACACTCCTGGGCCAGACTACACTTAATCATAGGACCTACTGAAGAGATAAGTCTTCAGTAAAGACTTAAAGGTTGAGACTGAGTCTGCGTCTCTCACATGGGTAGGCAGACTATTCCATAAAAATGGAGCTCTATAGGAGAAAGCCCTACCTCCAGCCGTTTGCTTAGAAATTCTAGGGACAATTAGGAGGCCTGCGTCTTGTGACCGTAGCGTACGTGTAGGTATGTACAGCAGGACCAAATCGGAAAGATAGGTAGGAGCAAGCCCATGTAATGCTTTGTAGGTTAGCAGTAAAACCTTGAAATCAGCCCTTGCCTTAACAGGAAGCCAGTGTAGGGAGGCTAGCACTGGAGTAATATGATCAATTTTTTTGGTTCTAGTCAGGATTCTAGCAGCCGTATTTAGCACTAACTGAAGTTTGTTTAGTGCTTTATCCGGGTAGCCGGAAAGTAGAGCATTGCAGTAGTCCAGCCTAGAAGTAACAAAAGCATGGATTATTTTTTCTGCGTCATTTTTGGACAGAAAGTTTCTGATTTTTGCAATGTTACGTAGATGGAAAAAAGCTGTCCTTGAAACAGTCTTGATATGTTCTTCAAAAGAGAGATCAGGGTCCAGTGTAACACCGAGGTCCTTCACAGTTTTATTTGAGACGACTGTACAACCATCCAGATTAATTGTCAGATTGAACAGAAGATCTCTTTGTTTCTTGGGACCTAGAACAAGCATCTCTGTTTTGTCCGAGTTTAAAAGTAGAAAGTTTGCAGCCATCCACTTCCTTATGTCTGAAACACAGGCTTCTAGCGAGGGCAATTTTGGAGCTTCACCATGTTTCATTGAAATGTACAGCTGTGTGTCATCCGCATAGCAGTGAAATTTAACATTATGTTTTCGAATGACATCCCCAAGAGGGAAAATATATAGTGAAAACAATAGTGGTCCTAAAACGAAACCTTGAGGAACACCGAAATTTACAATTGATTTGTCAGAGGACAAACCATTCACAGAGACAAACTGATATCTTTCCGACAGATAAGATCTAAACCAGGCCAGAACTTGTCCATGTAGACCAATTTGGGTTTCCAATCTCTCCAAAAGAATGTGGTGATCGATGGTATCAAAAGCGGCACTAAGATCTAGGAGCACGAGGACAGATGCAGAGCCTCGGTCTGACGTCATTAAAAGGTTATTTACCACCTTCACAAGTGCAGTCTCAGTGCTATGATGAACACTCTCCACGCTGCGCTTTGGTCCCCTCCTTTCGACAGCTGTAACAGAACTACCCACCACCAATGGACCAAGCAGCATGCCCAGGAGGAGCAGGGATCCTGGGCTAGGGAGGAGAGAGTGGAGGACGTCCTGGACCTGGGAGGAGGTAATGGCAGGGTCTTGTCCCCTGCCATGGAAGCAGGTGGAGACGGCGCAAGCGGAACGGCGACGCTATGAGGAGCTAGCCAAACGACGGAAGCCTGAGAGGCATCCCCCCCAAACATTTTTGGGGGGGCACACAGGGAGATTGGCAGAGTCAGGTTGGAGACCTGAGCCAACTCCCGGTGCGCACCGTGTTATGCGGTGATGCACACTGTGTCACCAGTGCGCACTCACAGCCCGGTGCGCTCGGTGCAAGCTCCTCACTGTTGCCGTGCTAGAGTTGGCACTCAGCCAGGAAGGAGTGTGCCTGCTCAGCGTTCCTGGTCTCCGGTGCGTCTCTTCGGCCCAGGTTATCCTGCGCCAGCTCTACGCACGGTACCCCCCGTTCACCAGCACAGCCCAGTTCATCCGGTGCCAGCGCTCCGCCCTTGCTGGGCTAAAATAACCATCCAGCCAGGACGGGGTGTGCCAGCCCTAAGCTCCAGACCTCCAGTGCGCCTCCACGGCCCAATATACCCTGTGCCTGCTCTGCGCACCCAGTCTCCTGTGCGTCTCCCCAGTCCAGTGAGACCGGTTCCAGCTCCACGTAGGAAGCCTCCAGAGATAATCCATGGCACGAAGCCTCCAGTGATGATCCATGGCCCAGAGCCTGTAGGGATGATCCATGGCACGAAGCCTCCAGTGATAATCCATGGCCCGGAGCCTGTAGAGATGATCCATGGCACGAAGCCTCCAGTGATAATCCATGGCACGGAACCTGCAGCGACGGTCCCCAGTCTGGAGCCTCCAGCGACGCTCCCCAGTCCGGAGCCTCCAGCGACACTCCCCAGTCCGGAGCCTCCTGAGACGGCCTGCAGCCCAGAGTCTTCAGCGACGGTCTGCAGCCCCGAGTCTTCAGCGACGGTCGGCATTTCAGACCCTCCTGTGATGATCCACGGTCTGGTTCCTCCAGCGACACAGAAGTGGGAGGATCAGCGGGCGGTGTGGGGGCTACGCCTCGAACCAGAGCCGCCGCCAAGTATAGATGCCCACCCGGACCCTCCCCTATACGTTCAGGTTTGCAGCCGGGAGTCCGCACCTTTGGGGGGGTACTGTCACGCCCTGTCCTGAGAGAGCCGTTTTTCTCTGTTTAGTTAGGTCAGGGTGTGATATGAGGTGGGCATTCTATGTATTTCATTTCTATGTTTTGGCCGGGTATGGTTTCCAATCAGAGGCAGCTGTCTATTGTTGTCTCTGATTGGGAGCCATGCTTAGGCAGCCTTTTCCCACCTGGTTTTTGTGGGTAGTTATTCTCTGTTTTGTTATTCTGTGACCTGACGGAACTGTTTGGCTGTTTTCGGTTTGTTTCTTTGTTATAGTGTTTTCATTGTCTAAATAAATATAATGAACACTCTCCACGCTGCGCTTTGGTCCCCTCCTTTCGACAGCCGTAACAGCAGGAGAGCGGAAACTGATTTACAACGGATGTGTTTAATAACCATAAACCACCATCAACAGAATAATACAATAAATGGGTCAAACAAAACCCAGTAACTACCAGCATACCATGCACAAGCACTACAACAAACAATTACGGACAAGGACATGGGGGGGAACAGAGGGTTAAATACACAACATGTAATTGATGGAATTGGAACCAGGTGTGATGGAAGACAAGACAAAACCAATGGAAAATGAAAAATGGATCGGCGATGGCTAGAAGGTCGTGGATGTCGACCACCGAACGCCGTCCGAACAAGGAGAGAGCCCAACTTGGGTGGAAGTCATGACAAAAATGATGGTCATTTAAAACCTACGTGAGTGATGGTGGAGTAGTTGACCAGAACCGTAGGCAGGAGGGAGTTGATGTCATGGACACAGGCTCCTGGGTAACAGTGGACCTTGGTCTGTCCACAGATTGTAGGCAGGACATGATCTTTGTATATTCCCAGCCCACTAACTATTTAAAATCATTTTAGGAGAATGAGTTTTAAAAATGAAATGTTTCAACCATATGCTTGCTACATGTTATTGTTAAGCAAACATGATGTCAAACTAAACATTTGTATAGTAATATGTGGAATAAACAAACAAGCCACTTGAATTGAATTCTACTTCCTTTAATTCAAATTCAATTCAAATTCTGCTTCCTGTGGGGTGTGGCTATTTCAAATTAAATTTAAATGTAATCATTTTATTCAAATTAAAGAGCAATTCACAACTTCATTCAAAATTGAGCCCCAACCCTGCTGTAAGGACTATGCATGAGAGGGATGACAGTCTTTTGATTAAGACTCCATTCACCTCAGTTAGGCCAATCCTGGGTTGTGTTCAGTGGGCACGGAACGGGAAAAAACGTTCAGTGTAAGTATGTTTCTTTGTGAGTGAAATGAGATGAGAGTAAGGGTACTTATACTGTACTTTACTGACAGAACATATCATGGCTAAGGAGGTGTAGAATGTAGAGGGAGGAAGAGAGTAAGAGAGAGTGTAGTGAGTGTTTGAATCAGATCTCTCTTCACCTAATAAAGGCAACATCGACCATCTCCTACTGAATTCCTCTGCTTAGTTGGAATCCCCACTGTTACCCAGTAAAATGCCCTGGTAATTACATCAACCACACCGGAACACCAACCTGCACCTACTAAACAAAGAGTCGATAAGCACTGTAGCGCTTAAATAAGAATAAACAGCAGGAGAGGGGAGAGAGGGAGAGAGAGACAAAGAGGGAATGAGACTGAGGGAGAGAGGTAAATGGAGATGTGGAGAGAGAGAGAGCGGGAGAAAGAGGAGTGGGAAAGAGAGAAAGATAAAATGGAGGAGATAGTCGAGGGGGAGAGAGAGAGACTTAGTGAGGGAAATTGAGAGCTGGAGAGAGTGAGAAAGAAAGAGAGAGAGACAGAGACTGAGGGAGAGAGGGAAATAAAGTAAGTACCAAGTAATAACTAAGTAATAACTAAGGTAAGGTCCTATATAGGAAGGAAAAATTTGACATATCAACGTCCATCTACCAGACGCCCAGTGAACAGGAAGTGTCATTGCAGAGCTCCACATGGGCCAAAACAGAGACTACAGATAAAACGAGACATCCCACTCTCTCATTTTTTCTTATCAGGGCAGAGCCGCTCTGGTCTGCTCATTGCCTCTGCCCCATGGAGGGTCTGCCCCGGAGATGGTAGAAAAAGGAGACATCTCACCGGTCGGGGCGGGGTGGCGCTGGTCGGGCGAGCAGGGTGGGGGGGTAATAAGTAAACCATAGACAGCTGTTCCCTCTCTTGCGGGAGGATGCCAGAGATTAGGGAGGAACCATAAACTCACGTAGGAAAGCATGCCCACACGAGAGAGGGAACGCCCACTTACACAAACAGGAACCTTTCAAAAAAATTCAATGGTAAACGGCTAGAGTTGTTCATTTATCCACCATCTTTGGCCAAGAGTCTACATCCTAGTCCAGAAACAACCTCAAGACCAGGGGTATTCAAGTCACCCTACGAGGTCTGGACTACTGATGTTTTTTTGTTTCAAATCAAATTGTATTTGTTGCATGCGTCGCAAACAACAGGTGTAGACTAACAGTGAAATGCTTACTTACGGGCCCTTCCCAACAATGCAGAGATAAAAATATATAAAAATAATAACAAGAGAAATGAATACACAATGAGTAATGATATCTTGGTTATATACATGGGGTACCAGTACAGAGTCGATGTGCAGGGATACGAGGTAATTGATAATTGAGGTAGATATGTACATATAGGTAGGGGTAACATGACTAAGCAACAGGATATATAATAAACAGTAGCAGCAGCGTATGTGATGAGTCAAAAGAGTTAGTGCAAAAGAGTCAATGAAGCTAGTTAACCAAATAGCTACTCGTACTATTTAGTAGTCTTATGGCAATTTTTAGGGCCGTCCTCTGACATCACCTGGTATAGAGGTCCAGGATGTCAGGGAGCTCAGCCTCAGTGATAAACTGGGCCGTACGCACTACCCTCTGTGGCGCCTTGCGGTCGGATGCCAAGCAGTTACCATACCAAGCGGTGATGCAATCAGTTAAGATGCTCTCAATGGTGCAGTTGTATAACCTTTTGAAGGTCTGAAGACCCATGCAGAAGCTTTTCAGCCTCCTGGGGGAAGAGGAGTTGACATGCCTTCTTCACAACTGTGTTGGTGTGTGTGGACCATGTTAATTCCTTAGTGATGTGGACACAGAGGAACTTGAAGTTCTCAATCCTCTCAACTACCACCCCGTCGATGTGGATGGGGGCGTGCTCAGTCCTCTGTTTCCTGTATTCCATGATCATCTCCTTTGTCTTGCTGACGTTGAGGGATAAGTTGTCCTGGCACCACACTGCCAGGTCACTCACCTCTTATATATAGGCGGACTCATCGTCGTCAATGATCAGGCCTACAGTACCACTGTCGTGTTGTCAGCAAGCTTAATGATGGTGTTTGAGTCTACCTGAGAATTGCACCCACCTGGTGTCCTAGTTCTAAGTCAGTCCCTGATTAGAGGGGAAGAATGAAAAAAAGCAGTGGAACTGTCTTCGAGATCCAAGTTAGAATTTGAGGGCCTTAGACCCTAGCCCTTAACCCCTACACTACCCCTACACTCCACAACCCTTACACTACGCATGAAAGCACAGGCAACAGCTGGCAACAGGCCACAACTCAACTCAAAAAACCGTCAACACAGTTTTTCAGAATTGTTGAAACTCCTATCCAATAGTCTACCATATGAGAAGAAAAACCTATTGGGGAATGTTTTGCAGTAAGTTCCTTGGACTGGGAAATGGGAATTGTTCTATCAGACTGCATCTGTTCTGTCAGGAAACAACAATAATGATGGAAATGTTGACATTTGATCCAATTACAGAGCAGTTTTCTGTGTAGAGACTACATCTATCTAAGAGGCGGGTCGTTATGCGGGAGATACAGCCTGTTGAACACACACACACACACACACACACACACACACACACACACACACACACACACACACACACACACACACACACACACACACACACACACACACACACACACACACACACACACACACACACACACTCTCTCTCCTTTTTGTTCACCATACTTATTTATTCTCTGGAAACGTCGCGCTAAGCTAATGCTAGTTAGTGAGTTCTTCCAAGTGCCTTCATTAAGTACACAAACACTCACAGCCACTCTCTGTGTTCAGAGTTTTTCCCCCAACTGCAATCGACAAGTGTCGCACAGCCAATTTGTGGCTGTTAATTTATGGAAATATTCAATTTGCCTACTTAATGCGGCAGCACATTGTTAGTGCAGTTGTTGCTCATTTGAAGCTTAATTCGCTCACTAATTAGGTTATGAGATATGTACTGTTTGGAGACAGGAGAACGAGCAGATAATGAAAGCGGGCTGATTTGAGCGCTGCTCTGTGTATAGGCCCACACAATGCGGAGGTTGTGTGATTCATTCCGACTCTGTTTCATTGGTGGTAGATGCAAAAGAAAGAGATTTCAGCACAAAATGAATGCCATGCAGCACCCAAATGGGCATTACAGAGAGGTAGTGGGCAAGATGAGTCAGACCTAAACTACAGTTTAAAGTGTATTACTATTGGAGTATGACGATGAGAGGCAACATACAGTACAAGGTGACTGCCAAAATAATGGAAACTCTTGAGTAAATGATGGATACAAAGTGTATTGAAGGCAGGTGCTTCCCCACAGGTGTGGTTCCTGAGTTAATTAAGCAATTAACATCCCATCATGCTTAGGGTCATGTATAAAAGGCCATTATTTTGGTTGTTATTTTGGTTACCAAGGCTATGCCGCCATAGGATTACAATGCCCCCATCCACAGGGCAAGCGTGTTTACTGAATGGTTTGATGGGCATGAAAGCTATGTAAATCATATTCCGTGGCCGTCTCATTCACCAGATCTCAACTTAATTGAACACTTGTGGGAGATTCTGGAGCGGCGTCTGAAACAGCGTTTTCCACTACCATCAACAAAACACCAAATTATGGAATTTCTCATGGAAGAATGGTGTCTCTAGGCCTACTAATGACTCAACCAACCTGGAGAGAAGGATTTATGAACACGCTACACCTGGTATTTTATCCACACCAGCCCACATCAATGTGCACGCCGCCAACTAACGCCCCGCGGAGGGGATGGCTGCTGTCTTATCGGCTCTTAACCAACCATTCTATTTAGTGTTTTTGTGTTGTTCGTAACTTGTTTTGTACATAATGTTTCTGCTACCGTCTCTTCTGACAAAAAATTGCTTCTGGACATGAGAACTGCCTAGGCTTACCTCCACTGTACTCACATCTTACCATAACCTTGTCTGTACATTATGCCTTAAATCTATTCTTCCGCGCCCAGAAACCTGCTCCTTTAAACATGTCCCAGTTTAGGTCACCTAACAGTACAAACTCTGAAGATAGTTGGGGGCGATCAATTCACATATGGTGTCCAGGGCACAACTGGGGGCTGAGGGGGGTCTATAACAAGAGGCAACGGTGAGAGACTTGTTTCTGGAAAGGTGGATTTTTAAAAGTAGAAGCTCAAATTGTTTGAGCACAGACCTGTATAGTATGACAGAACTCTGCAGGCTATTTCTGCAGTAGATTGCAACTCCGCCCCCTTTGGCAGTTCTATCTTGTTGGAAAATGTTATAGTTAGGGATGGAAATTTCAGGATTTTTGGTGGCCTTCCTAAGCCAGGATTCAGACATGGCTAGGACATCCGTGTTGGCGGAGTGTGCTAAAGCAGTGAATAAGACAATCTTAGGGAGGAGGCTTCTAACATGCATGAAACCAAGGTTTTTACGGTTACAGAAGTCAAGAAATGAGAGCGCCTGGGGAATGGAAGTGATGCTGGGGGCTGCAGGGCCTGGGTTAACCTCTACATCACCAGAGGAACAACGGAGGAGTAGGATAAGATTACAGCTAAAGGCTAAAAGAACTGGTCGTCTAGTGCGTTAGGAACAGAGTGTTAAGAAGCCTTTTGGACCTAGATTTGGTGCTCCGGTACCGCTTGACATGCAGTTGCAGAGAGAACAGTCTATGACTAGGGTGACTGGAATCTTTGACAATTTTCATGGCCTTCCTCTGACACCGCCTGGTATAGAGGTCCTGGATGCAGTGTGGTTGGAGGCCGAGCAGTTGCCATACAGTGACACAACCCGTCAGGAGGTTTTGTCGAGCATTCTTCACGACTGTCTTGATGTGCTTGGACCATGTTAGTTTGTTGGTGATGTGGACGCCAAGGAACTAGAAGCTCTCAACCTGCTCTACTACAGCCCCGTCGATGAGAATGGGGGCGTGCTCGGTCCTCCTTTTCCTGTAGTCCTCATCTCCTTTGTCTAGATCATGTTGAGGGAGAGGTTGTTGTCCTTGCACCACACAGTCATGTCTCGGACCTCCTCCCTATAGGCTGTCTCATCGTTGTTGGTGATCAGGTTTACCACTGTTGTGTCATCAGCAAACTTAATGATGGTGTTGGACTCATGCCTGGCCGTGCAGTCATTAGTGAACAGGGAGTAAAGGAGGGGACTGAGCACGCACCCCGGAGGGGCCCCCGTGTTGAGGATCAGCGTGGCGGATGTGTTGTTACCTACCCTTACCAGCTGGGGGCGGCCCGTCACAAAGTCCAGGATCCAGTTGCAGAGGGAGGTGTTAAGTTCCAGGGTCCTTAGCTTAGTGATGAACTTTGAGGGCACTATGGTGTTGAACGATGAGTTGTAGTCAATGAATAACATTCTCACATAGGTGTTCCTTTTGTCCAGGTGTGAAAGGGTAGTGTGGAGTGCAATAGAGATTGCATCACCTGTGGATCTGTTGGTGCGGTATGCAAATTGGAGTGGATCTAGGGTTTCTGGGAAAATGGTGTTGATGTGAGCCATGACCAGCCTTTCAAAGCATTTCATGGCTGAAGACGTTAGTGCTATGGCTTGGTAGTCATTTAGGCAGGTTGCTTTAGTGTTCTTGGGCACAGGAACTATGGTGGTCTGCTTGAAACATGTTGGTATTACAGTCAGGGAGAGGTTGAAAATGTCAGTGAAGACACTTGCCAGTTGGTCAGCGCATGATTAGAGTACACATCCTGGTAATCCGTCTGGCCCTGCGGCCTTGTGAATGTTGACCTGTAACCTGTTGGGGATAGGGGGCAGTATTTGCACGGCCGGATAAAAACCGTACCCGATTTAATCTGGTTACTACTCCTGCCCAGTAACGAGAATATGCATATAATTAGTAGATTTGGATAGAAAACACTCAAAAGTTTCTAAAACTGTTTGAATGGTGTCTGTGAGTATAACAGAACTCATATGGCAGTCAAAACCCTGAGACAAATCCTAACAGGAAATGGAAATCTGATGTGTGGAATCACTTCAAACCTTTGCCATTGAAACACACAGGGGGTTATTAATCATTTAGCACTTCCTAAGGCTTCCACTAGATGTCAACAGTCTTTACAAAGTGGTTTGAGTCTTCTATGGTAGAAACTGACCCAAAGAGAGGCTTGGGAAGTTGGTCACAGGGGGAGGGCCATTACTACTATGACGCGGGCGCCCATGGGAACCATTTTGTTCCGAAATGTTTAGTAAGACAATGCAATCGTCCGCCTTGAATATTATTGAAGCTCTGGTTGAAAAAGGCCCTAAAGATTTATGTTATACAACGTTTGACATGTTTGAACGAACGTAAATGTATATTTTTTGCACATTAGTGACGACAAGTCCCGCGCGCTTCAGTACATTATGAGTAGCCTTCGGAACGCGCTAACAAGAAGGAACTATTGGGACATAAATTATTAACTTTTTCGAACAAAACTACATTTGTTGTGGACCTGGGATTCCTGGAAGTGCCTTCTGATGAAGATAATCAAAGGTAAGGGAATATTTACAATAGTATATTTGATTTTAGATGGTTCCAAGATGGCGCTAACATGTATCGCCTAGCCTATTTTTCTGAGCATACCACGTCGTTTATTGCAAAGTGTGATTTCCCAGTAAAGTTATTTTTAAATCTGGCAATGCGGTTGCATTCACGAGATGTTAATCTATAATTCTTTGAATGACAATATTACATTTTAAAAATGTTTTCGAATAGTAATTTTGTCAATTGTAGCGCTGATTCACCGGAAGCATTTGAGGGAAAATATTTTCTGAACGTCACGCGCCGATGTAAAATGCTGTTTTTATATATAAATATGAACTTTATCGAACAAAAAATGCATGTATTGTGTAACATGATGTCCTAGGAGTGTCATCTGATGAAGATTGTCAAAGGTTAGTGCTGCATTTAGCTGTGTTTTGGGTATTTGTGATGCATGCTAGTTGCTTTGAAAATGGCAGTGTGATTTTTTTTGGCAGGGTACTCCCCTAACATAATCTAATGTTTTGCTTTTGCTGTAAAGCATTTTTGAAATCGGACAACGTGGTTCGATTCAGGAGAGGTGTATCTATAAAATGGTGTAAAATAGTCATATTTTTGAGAAATTGAAGTTATAGCATTTATGAGGTTTTGTATTTCGCGCGACTCGATTCCACTGGCTGTTGACTAGGGCAAGCGTCCCACGTTCCCAGACAGGTTAAAGGTCTTACATCATCTTCGAAGTGCGTGATCACACAATTGTCCGGAACAGCTGATGCTCTCATGCATGTTTCAATGTTACTTGCCTCGAAGCAAGCATAGAAGTTATTTAGCTCGTCTGGTAGGCTCGTGTCACTGGGCAGCTCTCGGCTGTGCTTCCCTTTGTAGTCTGTAATAGTTTGCAAGCCCTGCAACATCAAACAAGCGTCAGAGCCGGTGTAGTACCATTCGAACTTAGTCCTGCATTGACGCGTTGCCTGTTTGATGGTTCGTCGGAGGGCATAGCGGGATTTCTTATAAGCTTCCGGGTTAGAGTCCCACTCCTTGAATGCGGCAGCTCTACCCTTTAGCTCAGTGCGAATGTTGCCTGTAATCCATGGCTTCTGGTTGAGGTATGTATGCACGTCCTCGATGCACTTATTGATGAAGCCAGTGACTGATGTGGTGTACTCCGCAATGCCATCGGAAGAATCCCGGAAAATATTCCAGTCTGTGCTAGCAAAACAGTCCTGTAGTTTAGCATCTTCTTCATCTGACCACTTTTTTATAGACTGAGTTACTGGTGCTTCCTGCTTATATTTTTGCTTGAAAGCAGGAATCAGGAGGATAGCATTTTTGCCAAATGAAGGGAGAGGGAGAACTTTGTACGCATCTTTGTATGTGGAGGAAAGGTGGACTATATTTTTTTCCCCTCTGGTTGCACATTTAACATGCTGATAGAAATTAGGTAAAACTGATTTAAGTTTCCTTGTATTGAAGTCCCCGGCTTCTAGGACCGCCACCTCTGGATGAGCGTTTTCCTGTTTGCTTATGGCGGTATACAGCTCATTGTGCGATTTTAGTGCCAGAATCGGTCTGTGGTGGTATGTAGACAGGTACGAAAACTCGCTAGGTAGATAGTGTGGTCTATAGCTTTTCATGAGATACTTTACCTCAGGCGAGCAAAGCCTCGAGACTTCCTTAGAAATCGTGCACCAGCTGTTGTTTACATACAGTTGAAGTCAGAAGTTTACATACACCTTAGCCAAATACATTTCAACTCAGTTTTTCACAATTCCTGACATTCAATCCCAGTAAAAATTCCCTGTCTTAGATCAGTTAGGATCACCACTTTATTTTAAGAATGTGAAATGTCAGAATGATAGTAGAGAGAATGACATATTTCAGCTATTATTTCTTTCATCACATTCCCAGTGGGTCAGAAGTTTACATACACTCAATTAGTATTTGGTAGCATTGCCATTAAATTGTTTAACTTCGGTCAAACATTTTGGGTAGCCTTCCACAAGCTTCCCACAATAAGTTGGGTGAATTTTGGCCCATTCCTCCTGAAAGAGCTGGTGTAACTGAATCAGGTTTGTAGGCCTTCTTGCTCGTCCACACTTTTTCATTTCTGCCCACAAATGTTCTATAGGATTGAGGTCAGGGCTTTGTGTTGGCCACTCCAATACCTTGAATTTGTTGTCCTTAAGCCATTTTGCCACAACTTTGGAAGTATGCTTGGGGTCATTGTCCATTTGGAAGACCCATTTGCGACCAAGCTTTAACTTCCTGACTGATGTCTTGAGATGTTGCTTCAATATATTCACATAATTTTTCTTCCTCATGATGCTATCTATTTTGTGAAGTGCACCAGTCCCTCCTGCAGAAAAGCACCCCCACAGCATGATGCTGCCACACCCGTGCTTCATGGTTGGGATGGTGTTTTTCAACTTGCAAGCATTCCCCTTTTTCCTCCAATCATAACTATTGTCATTATGGCCAAACAGTTCTATTTTTGTTTCACCAGACGAGAGGACATTTCTCCGAAAAGTACGATCTTTGTCCCCATGTGCAGTTGCAAACCATAGTCTGGCTTTTTTTTATGGCGGTTTTGGAGCAGTGGCTTCTTCCATGCTGAGCGCACTAGGACTTGTTTTACTGTGGATATAGATACTTTTGTATCTGTTTCCTCCAACGGGTTCACAAGATCCTTTGCTGTTGTTCTGGGATTGATTTGCACTTTTTGCACCAAAGTACGTTCATCTCCAGGAGACAGACAGGCTGTGTGGTCCCATGGTGTTTATACTTGCGTACTATTCTTTGTACAGATGAACGTGGTACCTTCAGGCATTTGGAAATTGCTCCCAAGGGTGAACCAGAATTGTGGAGGTCCACAATGTTTTTTCTGAGGTCTTGGCTGATTTCTTTTGATTTTCCGATGATGTCAAGCAAAGAGACACTGAGTATGAAGGTAGGCCTTGAAATACATCCACAGGTACACCTCCAATTGACTCAAATTATGTCAATTAGCCTATCAGAAGCTTCTAAATGTAACGCCCTGGCCATAGAGAGGGGTTTTTTGTTCTTTATTTTGGTAAGGCCAGGGTGTTACATTTGGGTGGGCGTTCTATGTTCCTTTCTCTATGTTTTTGTATTTCTTTGTTTTGGGCCGTGTGTGGCTCCCAATCAGGCACAGCTGAAGCTCGTGTTTGCTGATTGGGAGTCACACATAAGGAGCATGTTTTTCCTTTGGGTTTTGTGGGTAATTGTTTCTGTTTAGATTTTCCTAACAGGACTGTATTGCTGTCGTGTTTTTGTTCATTTTTGTAGTGTTCTCTTTTGTTCTAATTCAATTCCAAGATGAACACTAACTCCGCTGCACCTTGGTCTACTCTCTCTCCCGACAGCCATTACACTAAAGCCAGTGCATTATACCTGCTGGAGTGCGTGCTATGGGTGGGTATTGCTATGGTTACCCGTGAGCTGAGATAAGGCGGGTCTTTACCTAGCAAAGACTTATAGATGACCTGGAGTCAGTGGGTTTGGCAATGGATATATAGTGAGGGCCAGCCAACGAGAGCATACAGGTCGCAGTGGTGGGTAGTATATGGGGCTTTGGTGATAAAACAGATGGCATAGTGATAGACTGCATCCAGTTTGCTGAGTAAAGTGTTGGGAGATATTTTGTAGATGACATCGCCGAAGTCAAGGATTGGTAGGATAGTCAGTTTTACGAGGGTATGTTTGGCGGCATGAGTGAAGGAGGCTTTGTTGCGAAATAGGAAGCCGATTCTAGATTTATATTTGGATTGGAGATGCTTAATGTGAGTCTGGAAGGAGAGGTTACAGTCTAACCAGACACTAGGTATTTGTAGTTGTCCACATATTCCAGGTCAGAACGGTCCAGAGTAGTGATGCTAGTCGGTCAGGAGGATGCGGGCAGCAATCGGTTGAAGAGCTCGGAAACATGACCAGCTCGGAAACCAGATTGCATAGTGGAGAAGGTACAGTGGGATTCGAAATGGTTGGTGATCTGTTTATTAACTTGGCTTTCATAGATTTTAGAAAGGCAGGGCAGGATGGATATAAGGCTATAACAGTTTGGATCTAGAGTGTCTCCACCTTTGAAGAGGGGGATGACCACGGCAGTTTTCCAATCTTTGGGGATCTCAGACGATACGAAAGAGAGGTTGAACAGGCTAGTAATAGGGGTTGCAACAATTTCGGCAGATAATTTTAGAAAGAGAGGGTCCAGATTGTCTAGCCCAGCTGATTTGTTGGGATCCACATTTTGCAGTTCTTTCAGAACATCAGCTGTCTGGATTTGGGTGAAGGAGAAGCGGAGGGGGGGTTGGGCAAGTTGCTGCAGGGGGTGCTGAGATGTTGGCCGGGCTAGGGGTAGCCAGGTGGAAAGCTTGGCCAGCTGTGGAAAAATGCTTATTGAAACGATCGATTATCGTACATTTATCGGTGGTGAAAGGCTTTCCTATCCTCAGTGCAGTGGGCAGCTGGGAGGAGGTCCTCTTATTCTCCATGGACTTTACAGTGTCCCAAAACCTTTTGGAATTAGTGCTACAGGAAGCAAATTTCTATTTGAAAAAACTAGTCTTAGCTTTCCTAACTAACTGACTGAGTATATTGCTTCCTGACTTCCCTTGAAAAGTTGCATATTGCAGGGGCTATTCAATGCTAATGCAGAATGCCACAGGATGTTTTTGTGCTGGTCAAGGGCAGTCAAGTCTTGGGTGAACCAAGGGCTATATCTGTTCTTAGTCCTACATTTTTTGAATGGAGCATGCTTATTTAAGATGGAGAGGAAATCACTTTTGAAGAGCAACCAGACATCCTCTACTGACGGGATGAGGTCAATATCCTTCCAGGATACCCGGTCCAGGTCGATTAGAAAGGCCTGCTCGCTGAAGTGTTTTAGGGAGCGTTTGACAGTGATGAGGGGTGGTCGTTTGACCGCTGACCCAGTACGCACGCAGGCAATGAGGCAGTGATTGCTGAGATCCTGGTTGAAGACAGCAAAGGTGTATTTAGAGGGCAGGTTGGTCAGGATGATATCGAAGAGGGTGCCCATGGTTACGGATTTAGGGTTGTACCTGGTAGGTTCCTTGATGATTTGTGTGAGATTGAGGGCATCTAGCTTAGATTGTAGGACGGCCGGGGTGTTAACTGCTTCTACCCCCAAGCCATAAGACTCCTGAACAGCTAATCAAATGGCTACCCAGACTATTTGCATTGCCCCCCCTTTCTATGCTGCTGCTGCTCTGTTTTTATCTATGCATATTCACTTTAATAACTCTACCTACATGTACATTTTACCTCAATTACCTCGACGCCGGTGCACCCGCACATTGACTCTTTACCGGTACCCCCTGTATATAGCCCCGCTATTGTTATTTACCGCTGCTCTTTAATTATTTGCTATTCTTATCTCTTACTTTTTTTTAAAGGTTTTTTCTTAAAACTGCATTATTGGTTAAGGGCTTGTAAGTAATAATTTCACTGTACACCTGTTGTATTCGGTGTAAGTGACAAATAAAATTAGATTTGATTTAAAGATATTTTGATGTGCAGTCAGCAACCTAATCCAGTGATTGTTATGTATTTTGGGTTGACAAATAGACTATAGACCATAATTTCCAGATACACTTTTTGGTTCAATAGAGATGAATTACATACATCTTTATGCATAGCTTATTTTGGGATGTGTACAGTTATTTTTTTACCCACACTACTTTTGTGAAAAAAAAACAAAAAATTGTCAGATTTTTGGGGGTGCTGCAGCACCCTCAGCACCCCTACTTGATTTGCACTAACTACACTGAACAAAAATATAAACGCAACATGCAACAATTTCTAAGATTTTACTGAGTTACAGTTCATATAAGGAAATCAGTCAATTGAAATAAATTAATTAGGCCCTAATCTATGGATTTCACGACTAGGAATACAGGTATGCATCTGTTGGTCACAGATACATTAACAAAAAAGTAGTGACATGGCTCAGAAAACCAGTCAGTGTCTGGTGTGACCACCATTTGCCTCATGCAGCGAAACACATCTCCTTCGCATAGAGTTGATCAGACTGTTGATTGTGGCCTGTGGAATGTTGTCCCAGTCCTCTTCAATGGCTGTGCGAAGTTGCTGGATATTGGCGGGAACTGGAACATGCTGTCAAACACGTCGATCCAGAGCATCCCAAACATGCAATTTGAGTGACGTGTCTGGTGAGTATGCAGGCCATGGAAGAGCTGGGATATTTTCAGCTTCCAGGAATTGTGTACAGATCCTTGCAACATGGGTCTGTGCATTATCATGCTGAAACATGAGGTGATGGTGGCGGATGAATGGCACGACAATGGGCCTCATGATCTCATTACGGTATCTTTGTGCATTGAAATTGCAATCGATAAAATGCAATTGTGTTCATTGTCTGTAGCTTATTCTTCCTAGTACCATAAACCCACCACCACCACCAAAGGGCACTCTGTTCATAACGCTGACATCAGCATAATGCTTGCCCACACGCCATGCCTGCCATCTGTCCAGTACAGTTGAAACTGGGATTCATCTGGGAAGAGCCCACTTCTCCAATGTGCCAGTGGCCATCGAAGGTGAGTGCCGAACTGCAGTCAGGTCAACACCCTGGTGAGAACGACGAGCACGCAGATGAGCTTCCCTGAGACGTTTTCTAACAGTTTGTGCAGAAATTCCACAGTTTCATCAGCTGTCCGGGTAGCTGCGGTTGTGAGGCCGGATGGACGTACTGCCAAATTCTCTAAAACAACGTTGGAGGCGGATTATAGTAGAGAAATAAGCATTAAAATATCTGGCAACAGCTCTGGTGGACATTCCTGCAGTCAGCATGTCAATTGCACGCTCTCTTAAAACTTGAGACATCTGTGGCATTGTGTTGTGTGAAAAAACTGCACATTTTAGAGTGGCCTTTTATTGTCCCCAGCACAAAGTGCACGTGTGTAATGATGATGCTGTTTAATCAGCTTCAGATATGCCACACCTGTCAAATGGATGGATTATCTTGGCAAAGGAGAAATGCTCACTAACAGGATGTAAACAAATTTGAGGACTAAATTCGAGAGAAATAAGCTTTTTGTGCATATGAAACAATTCAGGGATCTTTTATTTCAGCACATGAAACATGGGACCAATACTTTACATGTTGCGTTTATATTTTTGTTCAGTGTAATATCATAGGCAAATTCATTTTGGGTTCAACACCTGAGAATGTTGAAACTCAAAGCACATTAACTAGATATAATACCCACTGCTAATAGCCATGTATTCATCCAACAGTAAATGTAATCTTGGTAAGGGGGCTGGCCGTTGCCCACTGATCAGCCAAAGGCTCATTATAGATTAGTATAACAGAGAAATTGCGCAAAAAAATGAATAACTATATCTTAACAGGCCCATGGGCCTCCAGCCATGTAGCCTTTTTATTATTTTTTATTTTTACATAAAAATATATTTGAGTGTGTCAATTTCATCCAGCCCACCCAACAACAACAAAAAGAGTCCAGCCTATCTGGCATTTGGCAGAATTGCCAGAATACCAATCTGCTCCAGGTAGCCTAGCGGTAAAGAGTGTTGGGCCAGTAACGGAAAAGCAGATGGTTTGAATCCCCGAGCCGGCGAGGTGGAAATGAGAGATTGTAGGAATGGAATTTCTTCTTTAGTCAAGGTATAACATTTTTTTCTAATTTGTAAAATGGCTGTGCTTCAATAAATGAATACAATGCAATACAGCAGTCAGAAATAAGGAAGGAAGAACTCTCCCTTCATGGACGTGATGGACTTAATAAAGTCCTCTGTCTGTGGTAGAAGAGGAGATAAAAGATTATAAAGAAATGTAAAGTGAAACTCTACAAGTTATCTATGACTTTTCACAAGTGCACAGACAGACTAGCAGACAGAGAGTGCGGGGGGAAGAATGGCATGTTGGTAAGTGGGTTGACAAGCGAATACAAGGTGAGAAAGAGACATGCACAAAAAAAATAGAGGGAAGTGCTGAGGGAGAGAGAGAGAATAAGAAGAATGAGAGAGAGAGAGAAATAAAGAAATAGGGAGAGAAGCAAAGCGAGGGGAAGAAATATAGCTGTGTATAGCTATGTTTCCATCTAATTGGCGAAACATTTTCATGCAAATATTCAACAATCTGCATAAAAAAAGCATTTTCCTACCAGAGCGATTCCACTTTTTTGTGGATAAAAGGTTTTGCATGATGACACAGTGCACATAAACATGACTTTTACAGTTAAATTCCCATGCACTGAAAAAAAAATCAAAAAAAACATTTAATGGGTTTCCATCGCATTTTAAACTTTACTGATCATTTTGTGCACAAACCCCCCAAAAAAACGTTATTTTGCGAATGTGCTTACTCTGGTCTTGTCACGTGCGCTCTATCCAACAGCTCACAGATACAGTGCGGGTAGGCTACTTACATGGTGAGACAATTATGGCCAAAAGAGCAAGATTATTTTTATTTGCCAAATGGCAGTCAAGCATTGATCCTCATGTCACCAGAATAAGACTCTGGATATTTATTGGAAAGGAGCATCAAGCTTATCATCCTGCACTTTCACCACCCTGCGAAGTTCATCATAACTTATTCCATTAGAAGCCTAATAAACAGCATGGTTTCCCGAGTCGTAGTGGAAAAACCACACACCATATCATCGCGTGACACGATCCAATTGCATTACCTGGTGCAGCTGAAGTGTGAAATCACTATACATTACAATAGATTAACATATACATATAAAATACCATGCATTATGTTAGATTAGCATTATATTAGCCATGTAAAATAGTATTGTGATATTCTACCATACATTAACACGTAGCCTTTTTTCAAATTAGGTATTTTTACAGTTACAGTAGACACCAGACAAACCTTTTGTCTTTCTGAAGTCACTGTCAGGGCTGAGGGCTGCTACGAGGGTTGTTGAGAGATGGGGTGCTAAAATCATTAGTGCGTATTCATACACACACACACATGCACTAAAATGGTGCATGGCAGTCTTAGCACGGGCCCATAACTGTCAAATTGGCCCAGACACGTATTTCCAAACTAGCAGCAAGAAGCATCACTTACTGTTGTAAAAATGACTGTCTGAGCCTCTGGCATTGATGAGTTGCATTCAGTTACATTGATGAACAAAAGTTATTTACACTTAGAGTGGGCATGTTGCAAGTCATCAGTAGTAGCTCTGTGTGACACTGACAGAATGCTGTTATGATGGATCAGATAAAGATGATATCCAGTCCACAGTACTATTATACAGTGCATTTGGAAAGTATTCAGACCCCTTGACTTTTTACACATTACAGCCTTATTTTAAAATGAATTTAATTGTTTTTTTCCCCTCATCAATCTACACACAATACCCCATAATGCAAAGCAAAAATAGGTTTTAAGAAACTTTAGCAAATGTATTACAAATAAAAATATCACATTTAGATACGTTTTCAGACCCTTTACTCAGTACTTTGTTGATGCGCCATTGACAGCGATTACAGCATAAAGTATTCTTGGGTATTACGATACAAGTTTGGCATACCTGTATTTGGGGAGTTTTTCCCATTCTTCTCTGCAGATCCTCTCAAGCTCTGTCAGGTTGGATGGGGAGCGTTGCTGCACAGCTATTTTCAGATCTCTCTAGAGATGATCAATCAGGTTCAATTCCGGGCTCTGGCTGGGCCACTCAAGGACATTCAGGGACCTATCCCGAAGCCACTCCTGCGCTGTCTTGGCTGTGTACTTAGGGTCCTTGTTCTATTGGAAGGTGAACCTTCGCCCCAGTCTGAGGTCCTGAGCTCCCTGGGGATCTCTCTGTAGTTTGCTCCATTCATCTTTGCCTTGCTCCTGACTAGTCTCCCAGTTCCTGCCGCTGAAAAACATCCCCACAGCATGATGCTGCCACCACCATGCTTCACCGTAGAGTGCTGCAGAGATGGTTGTCCTTCTGGAAGGTTCTCCCATCTCCACAGAACAACTTTGGAGCTCTGTCAGAGTGACCATCGGGTTCATGGTCACCTCCCTGACCAAGGCCTTTCTCCCCCAATTGCTCAGTTTGGCCGGGTGACCAGCTCTAGGAAGAGCCTTGGTGGTTCCAAACTTCTTCCATTTAAGAATGATGGATGTCATTGTGCTCTTGGGGACCTTCAATGTTGCAGACATTTTTTGGTAACCTTCCCAAGATCTGTGCCTCGACACAATTCTGTCTAGGAGCTCAACGGACAATTCTTTCAACCTCACGGCTTGGTTTTTACTCTGACATGCACGGTCAACCGTGGGATCTTATATAGACAGGGTGTGCCTTTTCAAATCATGTCCAATCAATTGAATTGACCACAGGTGATCTCCAATCAAGTTGTAGAAACATCTCAAAGAAGGTCAATGTAAACAGGATGCACCTGAGCTCAATTTCGAGTTTCATAGCAAAGTGTCTGAATATTTATAAGGTATTTCTGTTTTTAAGTTTTAATACATTTGCTAATGTCTAAAAAGCCTGTTTTCGCTTTGTCATTATGCGGTATTGTGTATAGATTGCTGAGGATTTTTTTTCTTCATTTAATCCATTTTAGAACAAGGCTGTAACGTAACAAATTGTAGAAAAAGTCAAGTGGTCTGAATACTTTCTGAAGGCACTGTATTCAGACATCAATCAGCAACCAATCTTGCATTAGCCACAATGTAGAATGGCCATCCATAATATGAGCAACTTTTTCTCCAATTAAGTTGTGCTGTAAAAACCTTATTTAACCTTTGTTTGTATGTATCCTCCCCTATCGACTGTAGAGAAATTTTGTTTTTTTCCCACAATTGACCTGTGTTGGGGCTGTTGATGTGCAGTTGAAGGCATGGTGTGATTCACTGAAAGAAGGCTAATGACCCACTACCCTGTCCAACTCTTAACCGACTTACCTCACCTATCCTCCTCTCCTCTCCTCCCCTCCACCTTTCCACCCCCTGTCGCTCACATTATCTGCCCAGCCCTCCATTGACAACATCAAATGATACAAAAACACAAATCACATATTGATCATTGAACAGCTGAAAATATTGCAGACTCTGGCTTTAAATAAAATAATTTTCGACACCAAGGACAGCACACTTTCATTCCAGAAATGTGTGACTTCCAAAGTAAAATATGAACAGATTATACTATTAGTCTATAATAGGCTGCTACCTAACTCAACACTTTCATTTCCACTCTAATATGAAAATCTATTTTTTGCAAGATCAGATGCTCTGGTTTATTAAAAAACGTAAAAGATTCCAGTAATTGGAGGTGGATGTATCTCATCCCTCTCTGATCTGACTGCTGTCCCCAACGAACATTCCCCACACTCCTATCTATTAGCCCCCTCATCATATGTATTTTCCATGAGGAAGAGAGAAAGACTAGGTGAGAAAAAGGGAAAGCGCAACTTCGATTGGCTCCTATAACCCTGCAAAGCATTGAGCGTTGGAGCCGCTCCTGAGTAGAAAGACAAAAACACACAAAATGGTTGCTTTCCGATTAAAATCAAATCCAATGTATTATTTTATTTATTTATTTGATTTTATTTACCGTTATTTTACCAGGTAAGTTGACTGAGAACACATTCTCATTTACAGCAACGACCTGGGGAATAGTTACAGGGGAGAGGAGGGGGGATGAATGAGCCAATTGTAAGCTGGGGATGATTAGGTGACCGTGATGGTATGAGGGACAGCTTGGGAATTATTGATCACATGCACATATTTAGCAGATGTTATTGCGGGTGTAGTGAAATGCTTTTAAACCCAATTCCCCCTTCCTCTTCCTCCCACCACCTCCTAACTGCCCACTCACCATTTACCACTCCCGTTTCCTTTGTATATCAAGCCCACCTCAGAGGTTCTGTTGGTTTAATTGAATTAGAGATGGTGGTCCCTTTAATGTGCAGCATCAACATGGGCTTAACAAAAGCCAGTTCTTCGATTGGGGTTGTTGGCACGTTTACGCAGATCATTTCCTGCCAAACAGCACTATCAGGAACGCTGATGGCGAGGCTGGGATTAGTGTTGGGAAACCCCTAATTGGATTTCCAATGGACTGTGTGAGCGTGTATTTGTTTGCGTGTGCGCGCACGTGTGTGTGTGTGTGTTTGTGTTTGTGTTTGTCTGTGAGAGAAAGTGATGGAGAGAGAGATAAGATGAGAGAGGATTTATATGTTTACCTATTTCTATCCAGGTAAGGTGAATGCTCATTTACAACAACGACCTGGGGAAGAATTGCATTAGACAAGAGAGAAGAAAGCTTAGGCTGGGGATGATAAGGCGACTATGCGGTGATAATCTGACGACACCTTTAGTAATTAGATACAAAAGTACCACAGTATTTCCCTCATGTTGTGGAGATGAAGGGAGCCCCTTTGACCCCCAATAATATCCTCCACCCAACTCCTCCAATGTCTCAAATGTTGATGATCTGCCAACCAGAGTCTGGCAGTCGTGGTGTGCCACGATTGGATTAGAACAAAACAAAAAACAGGGGTTTGATTCATTCAGAAAATTTCCACATTCAGTTCTATGGTAATGTTATTTTCTGGCAATGATGACTGATGATTGATTGTATGCAACAATAAGCAAAATAAACATGTACAATCCTTTTACTGAAGTGTCGTGAATTGACCCCATACCAACAGATTCTATTAACGTTTCTTGTGCTATGTATGTAGAAATTATTTTCTAGTCATGGACATAAACAACTTGTCACGTACGTCGTAAGGATTGGACCAAGGCGCAGCGGGTAAAGTGCTCATACTTAATTTATTTAAAGATAACACTTAAACAAAATAAACGTACGACGAAAACCAGTTCCATAAGGCACACAGGCTATACAGAAAATAACCACCCACAAAACACAAGTGAAACAAACACAACTAAATATGGCCTCCAATCAGAGGCAATGACAACCAGCTGCATTTATTTGAAGGTCCTACCAAAAACCCAACATAGAAATAGAAAACTAGATTTAAACATAGAAATAGAAAACATAGAACCTAAACCAAAAACACCAAAACACACAAAACAAACAACCCCTGCCACGCCCTGACCAAACTACAATGACAAATAACCCCCTTTACTGGTCAGGACGTGACAGTACCCCCCCCAAAGGTGCAGACCCCGAAAGCACCTCAAAACAAAACCCCACAAAAACAACCCCAAACTTAAAGGGGAGGGAAGGGAGGGTGGCCACTGTCAACGACGGTCCCTGTGCTACACCCTCCCCCCCTACACCCTAATAATTATTTTCTATTTTCACCTCTTAATTTTGCGTAAGAAGTGGTGCACAACTTGGTGGTGCACATGTAGCCTATAACCTGTCATCGAATATTGTAAGAGCTTTTATTGTCTGTTTATATGCCCCCTTTATTTACCCTACAGTTCTGACTTGTTGTACAGGGAGGACACTGTAAGAGCGGCCCATGTTCTGAATTCTGTCGCAGTACATTTCAAAAGTGCTGAACAAATAGTTATATTGACTACGTCTGTCGTTGCTCACTCATTAATGTCTTAATAAAAATTATGGATTGCCTCTTATCCGCTTGTCGTAGCCTTATGCCATAGTTTGTACATCTCAATTGTGAGTAGAAACCACATTTGTTTAAGCAAGTCAGCCACATCAGCTATGTTTATTTAAAAGGCTGTAAATTAGGCTGAATGTTCTGTTTCGTTGCCAGACAAGGCTCCGCTGATAGCCAGGTGTAACAGTGGTAAGATGTTGGGACTGCTGTTGGGACAGCTTTATGAAGGCCCTAACAGTTTGTGGGCACCGTTTGTCACCGTTATAGTGCAATTAATGTATTGTTTAGTGTTGTGTTGTGTAGTGGCTTTGCTGGCATGCATCCCACTTTTTTTTTTTGCCCCACCAATATTTACATGCTAAAATTGCCACTGGACAAGACACTAGGCTATATTTGTTAAACCTACAGAAGGCAAATAATTTCTGCAAAACTAAATATCAATGTTTCACCTGTTTTAGCGCTTGTCTCCACCCCCTTCCAGGTGTCACCCATCTTCCCCATTATCCCCAGTGTATTTATACCTGTGTTCTGTTTGTCTGTTGCCAGTTGATTTTGTTTTTCAAGTCTACCAGTGGTTTCCACTCTTCTTCCTGTTTTTGGCCATTCTGCCTGCCTGCTGTTCTGTACCTTGTCACACCTCCCTGGATTATTGACCTCTGCCTGCCAGTCGGATTACTAGGACAAGCATGCGCAGACCAACTGGCAAGTGTCTTCACCTACGTGTTTCAAGCAGACCACCATAGTCCCTGTGCCCAAGGAAGCGACGTTAACCTGCCTACATGATTACAGCCCGTAGCACTCACGTAGGTAGCCATGAAGTGCTTTGAAAGGCTGGTCATGAGTCACATCAACAACATCCTCCCGATACCATAGACCCACTCCAATTCGCATACCTCCCCAACAGATCCACAGATGATGCAACCTCAATCACACTTCATTTGTTTTTAAACACTGCTGCTACTCACTGTTTTTATCTATGCGTATTCACTTCACCCCTACCTAGACAAAGTTTGATTTTGATTTGAAAACCTGAACCTAACCTTAACCTTAAACCTAACCCTAACACTTAACCTAATTCTAACACTAATTCGAAACTTAACCCTAAACCCCCTAGAAATAGCATTTGACCTTGTGTGGACCAACAAAATGTCCCCAGTTGGTCAAGTATTTGTTTACTATACTTGTGGGGACATCTGGTTCACACACTTCACCTTCAGTGCATAACCCTCCCTCTGAAGATTCCAAGATTCCGTGGAGCACTATACTGCCCTTCTGTCCACAGTGATGTGCTGTCTGCACAGCTTGTGTTTATGTATACTTCACCTATACAGGTGATCCCAACTGTTCAGATGCCTCCACTGACTGTAGATCAGTGACAGGACTGTCCACAGTGACCTCACGTGATTCTGCTGACTCTAGATCAGTGCCAGGATAGGATAGTGACATCTCAAGGATGATCAATGGAAACAGGATGGACCTGAGGTAAATTTTGAGTCTAATAGCAAAGGGTCTGAATACTTATGTAAATAAGGTATTTCAGTTTTTTTTGATTGCTGAGGAAAATCTTATGTAATCCGCTTTAGAATAAGGCTGTAACGTAACAAAATGTAGAAAAAGTCAAGGGGTCTGAATACTTTCCAAAGGCACTGTATGTATGTGTGTCTGTTTGGAAGTGGAGAGAATGATGGTTGTAACAGGGCCAGATACGGTCTTCTCTGCAGCTCCCAGAGCACACTAGTGTCCAAAATAATCTGCTAAGAGGATGTCATGTTGATGAATTTCTACTGCTAGGCCTGTTATGCCAAATAGTGTTCACTTGCCAAAATGTCCCCCCCACTGCGTCACAATGGGATTCGATAAGCTATAGCGTCCGTTGCTATATCAACAGTGTGATGACCTAATGCATTGAATTTTGGAGATCATAACCGACACAATTACATTATTTTCATCCTTGCTATATACACACAGCTGATTTCCACGACAATTTTTCTTCTTATTTTAAACCAATTTGATAACTTGAGACTCGACTTGATATAACATAACTTGAGACTTGACTTAGACTTGGAACCTCAAGACATGGGACTCAACTTTGACTTGAGACTAACTTCAAATTATTTGGCCAGGTTTGGTACATTTGTTTCACTTATTTTGCGGCACAGAGTCTCCATGGACTACTCTCCACGCCACCAGTAGCTGCAGCGTTGCAGATTGGCTAGTGAAACTAGGGTTGTGCCGAGTAATCGGACAAAATGAGTATCAAAACGGATATGGGCAATTTCTGGATATGATTATGATCCGAGTATTTTCTATAATTATCCATCATCTGAAAAAAGGAAATTCAGGTGCCAGCACGCATCTTTCTCATGTCAGTCAGTCATGTGGGAGGTTCTTCGTTGGTATAAATAACTCAACTGGCTAGCTTGCCTGTCTGTAAAAGAGAAGGGCGGGCTCTACGTTGATTCTGCTACTCTGATTCGATAGAGTGACTGTCACGGTTGTCGTAGGATGAAGCGGACCAAAGTGCAGCGTGATTATCGTTCCACATATTTTATTGAACTGTTAAACTATGCGATACATACAAAATAAACTGAACGAACATAAACAACAAACCGTGACGAAGAGTTAACATACACTTACTCAAAATCAATCTCCCACAAACCCAGGTGGGAAAAACACCTACTTAAGTATGATCTCCAATTAGAGACAACGATGACCAGCTGCCTCTAATTGGAGATCATCCCACACAAAGCCCAACATAGAAATACAAAACTAGAATATCACAACATAGAAAAACTAAACCAGAAAAATCCCCCTGTCACGCCCTGACCTACTCTACCATAGAAAATAACAGCTTTCTATGGGCAGGACGTGACAGTGACGCTGTATGTGGGTCTTCTATAAATAATTGCGCCAATGTGTGACATTGGGATACAACTTTCAAAATGGTTTGAAACAAAAAGAAAATAGATTTTCATGCAGTTCTACATGTGCACTTGGAGGAATAAGAGTGAATATTGACAATTGACAATAACTCCAACTATACAACAACATAGGCCTAGGACTATGCATGCTTTAAGCAGGGTTCATACAGACATTGGCAAGTCAAATTCAAGCACTTAATTGTAATTTTCAAGGATCTCAATGCTATACAATTGTATAATTTATAAAATTGTACATATATGGTGGCCTAATAAAGATCCCCCACTCCCCCAACAAAGCATGCAAAAAGTGCCCATTACCACTTTAAGGCATTTTATATTTCATTGCCAGATCATAGTGTGAATAAGCGCACTAGGCTATATCATTTTTCATCATTATATCCAGAATAAGTAATAGGTACAGCATTGGGTGTTTCACAATAGTCTATCCTTACACAATTTCTTACAGTAGAGCCGGTGTCCAATCCAAGGCAGATATGAAAACATGAACACATTACATTAATGCTTTCCTTGTAAATCAAGCAGACAACAGATGATAAACTTCAATTCGCTAGGGATATTAGATCCAACGTGGATCGATGCACTACTGTCTTCACCAGTATAACGAATGAGACACCAACATGTTATGGACATTCCTTGCAAACACTTTTTATTCCAGTACTTGGGCTGTTGTTGCATTGCATGCGCTATCACAACAGCTATTCATCACTTTACTGTCATTTGGAAAGTTCCTGAGTGGCAGCAAACTTGTCTGCTCGCTGCAAGTTGAGAAACACACAAACGCACCCCTCCGCACGCTGCTCCTAATCTGCAGCTTTTTTTGCAGTGAGAACCTACAGGGATGTATTTTGCCAACATATATTTAGATATTAAAACCCTATCTTTTCATTTAGTCTACCATTTATTACCCTCTGAGCGCAATGTTTATTCTGCACATGAGCGTTCGCAAGACTCATGAGGTAGAAAGTTCTGTTAATTTAATTCAATGTATGGTTTCCTTTGATATTTCCAAGGTTGTTGGAGTTCCGTGTGTCTGTCCTATGTCTCCGTCATATAGTACCACAGCATGAGTCATAATACCCATAAAACCTAGCGGTCATACAGGGAAATGGTTCCGATCGTTTTTCTTTCAACTATTCATTTTTCCCATAGGGGATTTTAAAAACACTTAAAATAAGGTCTGTGTTCCGTGTAGGCTTACCATGGCATGATGTTTTGATAACCGTTTAACCTTTTCATGCGTGAGTTCCAAACATCTCTAACGGTCGCCCCAGCATGAGTTTTCTTTATGCATGCGATGCTAGAATGTTCTCTCCGTTCCAGGATGTGATTGTTACGCAACAGTACATTTAATCCGCTCTGCCCTCAAACCAAGGCACGCAGCCTGTTTTTATTTGTACGCTGTTTTGAACTTGTCAATTCTAACAACTTTTTATTTTACAAGAACAGTTTGAATTGAGGTGTGTTCCGCCTCCTCATTCATTCACATAAAAGTAGTCCTTTTTACTTTTGCGGACAATTAATTTTTTTGAAATTTCTGACCCGGACAAAATTCCCCAAGCACCTCCCAATTGTTTGTGCAGTTCAAGTCTGCAGATATTTGCGCATCTCTCGTCAGAACAGGATCTGCACACACTTTCACATTTTCCGTCTGTTGCCCGCATCGCAGTCATTGTTGTTTTCGTTACCAATAATAACTTTGGAAATGTGTGCGTTTCTATCAAAGTAAGTGCCTTATTACGTTCTAATAGTTTCTGTATGTCGTGCATTTCTACTGTAGCTCACTGTATGTATGGAGCATATGTGTATATTCCTTATAACCGTGTACACGCGAGGAAACGTTACTCATTTCATAACCTTTATGGTGTTATATTCAATTGTGCTTATGTAGCTAGCTACATTCTTCTATTAGCTCTGTAAAACAATGCTGATTGCGTCAGAGAAGTATTAGCTTGTGTTGTATTTTGAAGCTACCCTGGCCTTATGACTCGCAAGTGGTGCAGCTGTCTAAGGCACAGAGTCTCAGTGCTAGAGGTGTCACTACAGACCCCTTGGTTCAAATCCAGGCTGTGTTTCTATCGAAGTAAGTGCCTTATTATGTTAATAGTTTCTGCATGAGATTTGTATGTGAACTGTACATCCAATTACAAAAAAATACCTTGTTCAGTAATAATCTCACCTGTTAGTTGGCGGTGAACTATGCTGCCGTTGAAGTCAGCAGTGGCGATCAGATTTAAAAATATCTTCTTATACCCCTTGGTCGTTTTCCGAGTGCATTCCACAAAGCTGTTTTATCATGTCCGCCTTATCCACTGCCCTCATCTTGAGGTTATAGTCAAGCACACAGTCTGGTCAAGCACACAGTCCGTTCTCCTTGAACTCAAATCAAATAAAATTTTATTAGACACATGCGCCGAATACAACAGGTGTAGACCTTACAGTGAAATGCTTACTTACGAGCCCCTAAACGACAGTGGAGTTTCAAAGAACACAGATAAGGATAAGAGAAAAATAACAAGTAATTAAAAAGCTGCAGTAAAAAATACCAATATACATACTGGGGGGTGCCGGTACAGAGTCAATGTGCAGGGGCACCGGTTAGTTGAGGTAGTATGTACATGTAGGTAAAGTTAATTAAACTGACTATGTATAGATGACAACAGAGAGTGGCAGTGGTGTGGCGAGGGGGGCAATGCGAATAGTCTGTGTAGCCATTTGATTAGATGTTCAGGAGCCTTATGGCTCGTGGGTAGAAGCTGTTTAGAAACCTCTTGGACCTAGACTTGGCGCTTTGGTTCTGCTTGCCGTGTGGTAGCGGAGAGAAAAGTCTATGACTAGGGTGGCTGGAGTCTTTGACAATTTTTAGGGCCTTCCTCTGACACCGCCTAGTAAAGAGGTCCTGATTGGCAGGAAGCTTGGCCCAGTGATGTACTGGGCCATTCGCACTACCCTCTGTAGTGCTTTGCGGTCAGAGGCTGAGCAGTTGCCATACCAGGCAGTGATGCAACCAGTCAGGATGCTCTCGATGGTGCAGCTGTAGAACTTTTGGAGGATCTGGGGACCATGCCAAATCTTTTCAGTCTCCTGAAATAGGTTTTGTCGTAACCCTCTTCACGACTGTCATGGTGTGCTTGGATCATGTTTGTTTGTTGATGATGTGGACACCAAGGAACTTGAAGCTCTCAACCTGCTCCACTGCAGCCCTGTTGATGAGAATGGGGGTGTGCTTGGTCCTCTTTTTCCTGTAGTCCACAGTCCTTTGTCTTGATCACATTGAGGGAGAGGTTGTTGTCCTGGCAACACACGGCTAGGTCTCTGATCTCCTCCGTATAGGTTGTATTTCGACCGAAAAGGTAGCCAGGACCGCAACTAGACATGACTGCGAAGTACAGCCCCCTTCAACTTTTTAAACTTTTTTTCACCCCGCCAGTTGTTGATTCCCTGGTGTCTAATACAAACAAGTATGGGGTTAAGAAGCAAGCAGGAAAGAAAGAGGCATGGAAGCCCATTTCCATGTCAGACCTTTTCTGCTACCTTTCACTGGTCATTTACATGGGGCTGGTGAAGTTAAACACCCTCAAGGATTACTGGAAAATATCCCCACTCTATCAACTGCCCCCCCCCCCCCCCCCCCCCCACTGTCATGTCCTGTTCAAGGTTTCTAACTATCTCACGGGCGCTTCACATCAGTGACCCAAAAGTTGATGAGGACAATGGCAAAATCAAACATCTCTGCCACAGTGTGGTTGAGGCCTGCAAGACCTATTTTCAGCCCGCCCAGAACTTGTCCATTGATGAGAGGATGGTAGCCTCAAAGGCCAGAATTGCCCTAAAACAATATATGCGTAACAAGCAGGCAGTTTTGCGACCGGTAAGGACTCAGTTATGATTCCGTCATGGAGTTATTGGATTTTCAACTGCTGGGGAAGGGCTAAAAACTGTTTGTGGACAACTTTTACACAAGCCCTACCCTGTTTGCAGACCCGAGGAAGCTGAATATGTAGGCTTGTGGCACCATTTGTACCAACAGAGTGGGCTTTCCAAAGACAAAGGTAAACGACATGCCTAAGCGGGCTGAGCGGGGTACCATGCGATGGATTCGTGAAGATGGCCTGCTCTTTGTGAAGTGGATGGATACCAGAGAGGTGGTCATGTGCAGTACTATCCACAAGTCCTTCAGTGGCGATCACGTCGTCAGGCGTGTGAAGGGCGCTACTGGGGCATGGACCACCAAAAATGGCCCTATTCATGCAGCTATCAAGGACTACAACAAGGGCATGGGAGGTGTGGACCTGTCAGATGCACTGATAGGTTACTACAATGTTCTCCACAAGACAAAGAAATGGTACAAGACATTGTTTTATCATTTCATTGAAATTGCTGTGGTGAATTCCTTCATCCTCCAGAAGGAAATGGCCAAGAGCTGTGGACAGCCCCCCATCTCACAGCTAGCCTTCAGAGAACTGCTCATCCGGGAGCTTGCTGGCTACAGCACAAAGTCCACTGCATCACTTTTAGCCTCCTCTACCTCTGCCCCCTCTGCCTCCTCTACTCCTGCCACCAGTGGTGTTCACATGCCAAAATGCATAACTGCAGGCATGAATGTGCCTCAGGGCCAAAAGGGCACAGCATGGAGGCGTCGTTATGTTTTTTGCCACATGAAGTCCCCCATCACCTGCTCCACGTGCTCGGTTTGCCTCTGCTTTACAGCAGAAAGAGACTGCTATGGGACATGGCATCAGCAGCAAAATATTGTGTAGAGGACTGAGGGTCTTCCGAGGGTCTACCCCTGTTATTTTAAAAATTTATTTTTTAGTAATATTTTGTAAACTTTTTTTGTGTGTTAGAATTGTATTTTGTTATGTTGTATATAGTTATTTGCACTGTTGTATATAGTTATGTATCACTTCACCAATTCGGCCACTTGGGTACATTTGGGCAACTTGTGTGGGACACCTGGGTGACTTCATGCTAAATGTCATGTAGCTCACTCATTCCTGAAGTTATCAGTCTGAAACTTTGCACAACTACAGTTGCCCTCTTGTGTCCTCCAACTAAGTTATCCCCAGCATCCTATCTGACTGTTTGGCTTTTCTT